>NC_132992.1:3552500-3875625 GCF_048564905.1 Vicugna pacos
TTAACAGATTTTCAGATTCCATTTAGCCAGATTATTTCCAGATCTCAAACAGAGAGAAAAACCTCATTAATCATCAGTTGGACCCCCATGGTTACACAGAATTTGTGGCAATTTGTTTATCGTTGAAGGCGCTGCTAAGAAAGAGTTTAACAAGGAAATTACTGGGGGTGGGGAGGAGAGAGTTTAACCTTTCACGAAGGCAGGAGCTCCATTTAGCTTCCCTCTGGGTACAAACGGGGGTGTGTACAACATCCATGCCACTCTTCTGTGTCCCCAAGAAGGGTGTGCTTCCTTGGCTATAAACTCCGGGCCAATGGACTCGAAATCCTCAACCATTTCAAGCCTGGGGACCCCTTTCTGGTGTCAAACACTTTCTATGCCATCCCCCATCCCCACCCCCCAGGTATTAGAAATTGCTTTTTTTTCCCCAAGTGTGGCTGATTGAGAATAAAAGCTCCTCTGAATTCAGTAAAGCTTTTAAGCAAATCACGATAGCATCTATGTATACGTGAAAAATAGTGCTGTCTCTCTAAGCCATCGTGTTCGTTCAGTCTGCAGCTGAGGTTTGGGTACATGTGAATTGCAGGTCCCCTGAGGGTGGCTCTGGGGCTCCCTACACCCCACCAGGTGGGAACCCTTGGGCAGTTCTCTAAGGCTCTATGGGACCACTGAGTCCTGGACCAAAAGGAGCCTCGGGGGACATTTCTGCTGCTCCCACCTGAATGGCTCTCTGCCTGTATGAGGAACCCTTCGTTGGGGAGTCCTCAGTTTAAGGGACCAAGGGCGTTGGCATCTGTGAAAGTCCACTTAATGGCTGTCACATCAGAAGCCTGGGACAAACGCTACAAGTTGCTTCATCGAAGCCTTGCCAGGCTGTCCAAGCCCTCCACCCCACAATGGGTATGACACGCGGAGATGCATCACCCTGGGTGTCAGTGGCTGGTACCCCATGGGAGCAAGAGAAGCAAGGGCCAGCCTTCTGGGGTGCCAAGAAGAGTTTTCTCAGCTTAGGCGTCCATGGGGCCACACCAGACACTTTTCTTCTCTGTCTTCATGGCAGGAAGGAGTAGAGAGAAGAAATGAAGGGGCAAAGCACATCAAAGATGAGGGAGAAGGGGTTTAAAGTGGTAGATCCTGGGCTCTTGGTCCAAGGATGGGCTCGGGCCCGAGGGCGCCCTGAAATCACAGCCAAAGGTTGTTCATGTGGGCGTTTTTCGGGGGAGAAGATCTGTCACTTTCGTTAGATTCTCAAAGCAGTCCAAGAAACTTTCAGAAGTCCTGGCCTGAAGTTTCAAAGTTTCCCTGACTCAGGCTTCCCACTCCCCAGTTACTCAGAACTGGTGAAGTGTTACTGTGGTCATCAAAGCCTGCAACTGTGAAATATCAAATGCTCGTTACACGGTGATGATGGGAAATTTAGTCTGCTTAGCGAGTCTCTTCTGCCACTTCGTGTGAGAAGTCTTGGTGCCAAACAGATGCTTGGGAAGACGATCTGATTAATGACGCTGCCTCCTTTGTTCCCAGCACAGGGCCCAGGATGGCGCTCTCAGTGATGGGGCTCATCGTCTGCTGCCTCCTGCAAACCATCCTCTCACTGAACCCCGAGGACCCCAACGTGTGCAGCCACTGGGAGAGGTAAGATGTGGCTCTTGAATGGCCAAGCACCCCCCAGGGGGGCCTCACCCTGGGCTCGGCACTGCTGGGACAAAAGCAGAGGCAGGAGGTACAGAAAGTGTCCCCAAGGGCCTGCAGTCCAGGTGGGGACACAGCACAGACTCTGAAAGGTGGGCCGAAGCCGTCTAGATCCCACCTGAGACTCAGTGCTTTGGGGGCCAGGGTGGGGGCGTTGAGTGACAGGCAGCGTAAATGATGCAGTCTGGTAATTGACAATGTACTTCCATTCCTCTCTGCATTCACACTTCCCAACCATTTTACAGATGAGGAAGTAGAGGCCCAGAGGGGCTCCGTGCCCGTCCACAGGCAGACAGCTGGGGTACAGTGAGGGGCTGCGGTCCGGATGTCTTGTTTCCTGATGCGGCGGTGCCTTCCTGGTCTCCCAGGACTGGCAATGAAGCAGCAGCTCAGATGTGGGGGGTGGCCAGCAGCCTGCCCAAGGAGGGTAGGTGAGGAGGCCCTGCTGCTTCTGATCTGGTGGGGGTGGGGGAGGTGCCTCAGAAGAGCCAGCTGCATTCTGGCTGCGGCACTCGGCCCAGGGGGAACAGGCCGGGGCCCTGCAGATGGCCTGACTTTGAAGCACAAGGTGAAAGTATTGATTTTGGTGAGCAGGAAGATAGTGACCAGAGACCCAATCAGGAAAAACCGAATTAAAGCCTGGAATTGATTGGCCATGCTGACCAGGATGACTCTGCCACTTAGATGTTAATAAATCAAATGAATAAAATTAAGATGAGGGCCTGATGGAGGAAGCGGCTGGTAGAGGAGGGCAGGTGAGTGGGGAGGGCTGTGCTCCATGCCTGTGAGGGCGCTGGACGGACTGGCTGGGGAGGCAGGGGGACAGTGCCCGCACGGGCGTGGTCTCCAGTGACTGGGGGCTGGAGAAGGCAGCATTGCCACTGGCGTGCCCCTTTGTTGGTGAAGTGGGAAGAACACAAGATCTGTGACAAGAAGACCTCGGTTCACTCCAGTTTGAGTTTTTCCACCTGTTAGCCCTATGACTTTGGAGGTGTCTCTGAGCCTACTTCCACCTCTGTATGTAAAGTTGGGGGAGTCATTACCCCTGCCTCACAGCCTTGTTGAATGAGCAGGGTACCAGTTTCATGAAAGGGCTTTGAAGATCATAAAGCGCAATTATTGTTGACAACTCTGGCTTTGCAGGAACAGTTATCTGTCATAGACTTTAATGCGCATCACGCTCCCTGGAGCGTGGATGAAAATCAGAATCTCCTGGATCCTCTCCGCAGACTCTGATTCCATAGGTCTGGGTTGGAGCCTTGGAACATGCAGTATTTTTATGCTTTCCACGTGATTGTGAGCTGAACCAGGCCCCTTGCCTCCTCTGGTTTTGGTGAATGTAAACCTTTATTTCCCAGTGGGTGAGGTGGAATTCCACGTTGGTCTCTGGTTTGCAGACTCCGGTCTCAGCAACCCCTTCTCGTCCACCTTTCCCGATTGGGACACAGCTGCTTCCTGCCAATGTCTGTGCTTCCTGCTCCCGAAATGCCTCCTTCCTGTCTGCTCACCTATGCCTTTCCCAGTGCCTCCAACCAAGCCCCTCTCCTCCAGGAAGCCTTCCCTGATGGCAGGGCTCACCCTGACGTTTCTCTTCTCCAAGTGCCATTTGCACCAGTGGCTCCCTTCAGACTTAAACCAAACTCTCTCATTTTTTAAACCTGCCCGACATAAATACGTCTGGAAAATAGTCTGAACCAAACCTGCACTGAGCCGGCATTGCAGGCTGACTGGGCTGTCAACTGAAGATACTGCTTGAACGGGAGGACGTGGAGTGAGTCTAGCAGCAGGAAGGAGGCCTGCGGACCCCCTGGGCTTCCCCAGTCCCCACGTCACTAGGTGCCTCTGCCTTCTTGGTTCTTCCAGCGGAGCCCTACTGCCAGCTACACGTGGATGAGTCTCATCTGTGTCATTCCCAAAACACACCCTGGTCCCAGGAGACCGCTTGGGGGGAATTTCCCAGCTGGATTAGTGCTTCTGGCAGGCTCCCCGTTAATTACGCCCCTCCACCATAAAGCCCAGCGGAAAGGCCTCCCCTGGCTAGTAAAGCCCGGCTCTACAAGATTAGTCTGGCCCCTCATTAGCATGTTGGCAAATGAGCGCGTTAAACCACCCAGCCGTGAAACCAGAGGCGCACACTTCACCCAGAGACTTGGACTTGGTTCAAGGTCTGGTTGCCAGACTCGCCCCGCTCAGGGCACCCCTGCAGAAACAGATCAGTCCCCCATGACACCCTCCCCACCGCCTCTGCTGGGCTGATGCCTTTTCTCTGAGCACCCACTGTCCCCCGTCAGTGCCGGGAGGGGTGCCTGAACCCCCAGGGGCTTAATTAACAAAGGCGAGGAGTCTGGTCTGTGTGTGGGTCTTGCTCCCCGTCCCCCACAGTGGTCAGGAAGGAACTACCCCTCAGTGCCTAGCAAGGAGGTGAGGCACCGCCAGTCGTATAATGATGGTGGCCAGCATCCATTAGACTCTGGCTGCATACCTGCTAAGCATTTCACATGTATTATCTTGTGTTGAGCATCTTATGTGTTATCTTGCTTTAACTGCCCCCCACCCTGAGAGGTAGTTACTACATTTGCCCCCCTTAATCCTCACAGTAAGTACATGAAGTCCCTGGTAATATTTATCCAAGGCGTACAGGTGAGGAAATGAGGCTTATACCTAGTGCCGTATCTAAGGACTTGCTGCTAACAAGGGCCAGGGTACGAACTTGACCCAGGGCCGTGGACTCTTAGCCGTTCATTCTCATTCCTCTAAGTGAGGGACTCAGTAGACAAGCAGGAGTACTGGGGCACGGATCTTCAGAGTTGGAAGGGACTTTGGAAGCCAGGGGCGGGTGTCAAGCAGCTTCATCTTCTCCAAGCCTGGCGATTAAACAGGGGTTTGGGCCATGTCTGCAGAGACGTGTTCCTCTGACGCATGTCTCTGATGTGTGGCCGGTAGAGGCTCAGCAAGGACCCTCCGTACATCCTCCGTGCTTTGGAGAAACAGAATGTCCCTCCACCCTGAGTCCATTGCGTTGCTGCCTGCTCCTGGCTTCCTCTTTCTGAATTCGAGACCTTTGACATTTCAGGCAGCAGAGAGCCTGCTGGGGACCCACTCAGTGCAGGCCAGCCCCCCTGCAAGTAAACTGACAGTTTCCTCGGGCAAAGCAGACGGGTTTTTGTAGCCCGAACCTGGCCATCTGGCCCAGGTCAGTGAGCCTTCTGGGGGAAAACACTGAATAATACCAACCGACAGAAAAATGAATTCCTGAAATCTCAGCTGAGGTCCTCTCCCAACCCGTGCGAGAAGTGTGAGTCCTTCCTTTACACCCTGGCTTGACTGCCCTTTCATGCAACTCCTGCCGAGACAGGCAGGTGGAAAGGCTTATCTTGCTGAGGATGAGACCTGCTTCCCTGGGGCTTCTACCCACTGGTCCAGGTTCACAGCGAGCAGGCAGGTGACAAGATACCACTTCGATCAGGAGGTCCGGGGGCACATCCTCGATGAACCCCCAGCTATGCTAGAGATACAATAGAGCAGAAGATAGCTGGGTGACCTCGGGGAAGTCACTTAACCTCTCTGATGCTCAGTTCCCTCACCTGTAAAATGAGGCTAACAATGCCACCACCTACCTTACAAAACTGCATGAGGATTAAGAGGGCACTTAACACAAGGCATTCAAGTATTAGCAGTTATTGGTATAAGCTGGATGACCTGGGCAACTTGCCGCCAAGTCTTAGATTCTTCATCTGTGAAATGGGACCACTTACTTCACAGAGTTGCTGCAAAGATCAGCTTCCATGCAGGTGCTTTGAAAACCATAAAGATCTGAACAAACATAAGGTATTTTAAAACTTGCTGGCTTTTGCCTTCCAGAGCCCCACAGAATAAACGCAAGCCTTCCTGTATTGATTCTCTGTTAAATGAACAAATGAACTAAGACTTCGGAAAATGTGCTGGGCCAGAGGGCAGTAAGGGATGTGTCCTGGATCCAACCCAAGGTCAGGGAGGTTTGAGTGCTGAGAGCGTCTGGGGAAAGGTTGGAGCCCCTGGACGCTTGGCTATGGGGCCTGGCTCCCCTGGGGAGGGAGGCCCCTCCCTGAACATCAGCTCCCCTTCCCAAGTGCTGACCACAGCTTCCATCTTCCATCTGGTTCTCAGCTATGCCGTGACTGTCCAGGAATCGTACGCACACCCCTTTGACCAGATCTACTATACACGATGCACAGACATCCTCAACTGGTTCAAGTGCACCAGGCACCGGTGAGTACCACTCTCCAAGGTGGGCGGGGGCGGGGGGAGAGACGGGCCCACAGGCTCGTCTTCCTGCAAGTTAGTAAAAGGCCGCCGTAGCAGATGGAGTCAGTGCACAGCCTGCATCCCCTCTGTACCCACTCTTGCTCCTCACCTGAGAGGCTCCGCTGAGGACTTCCTCGTAGGCAGAGCAGCTCACTGGGGCAGGGCAGGCCAAAAGTGCCAAGAATTCCTGCCCTCGCAGGACACCCCTCACCCAATGTCACATGGGGAGTTGTGGACAAACACCTCAGCTTCCTTACCCTTAGGGTAGAGAGGACAACTTTGAGGTAGGTTCTGCATGTATCCCCATGGTCCCCAGTGGGACGGAACCCCAGTCGCCCACAGCAGTAGCCTGCTCAAAGGCACACCCTGAACTGGCTGCCTTTACTTCCCTGTCTCATTTTCCCACTCCCTTCCCAGTGCTTCCTAGAATCACCTCCAATACACTGCTGATTTTTGAATCCTTGTCTCCGAGTCTGCTTCGGGAGAAATCCGACCTCAGAGGGCCATCATCTGAGCAGATGTAGCCCCATGCAGGGTACCCGACTTGGAGAACAGGGTGCAGGCTAGAATTCAGCACCTCTCGGCACCCAGCCCTGGCGGTCCATCTGAGCAACTGCATGTGGAAATCCTGCTCCATTGTCTGCAGCCCTCCTGGAAATCATACCAGGTCCTCATGGCATCGGGGAGAGAGGAGGGGCAGGGAGAGAGAACACGGTTTGTTGGACAACCCTGGGCAAGTCACTTTATTTGGAGGCGATTCCTAGCATACTCATCAGACATACAATGATCCCCGCCCTACCTTCCCACAGGGCCCAGTGAGGTCAGGGATGTGCAGAAACTTTGAAAAGAGCACAGGAAAGTGGAGAAAAGCCAGGTATTAGATATAGGCAAGGTGGCTTTGTTATCTGAGGAGTGAAATTTTAGCCGATGAAGGATAAGTGAAGGAGAGACCGCCAGGTAGGCCTGTTTCCTAGTTGCTGAGCATCTGTGTTGCTTCCAGATTTGTTTTGCCTCCTCCTTGTGGGCCTGCTCTCTCTTCGGGGTTTATGCAAACATCATGGTGGGCAGCATTGTGGATGGCGAAACTTGCAGTATGCTGAAAAAGCCGAAGTCCTGGATTTCTTTGGGGTTTTGCTAGTAACTTGCTGTGAGACTCACAGAGATAACAGCTGCTTTAAAATCCGTCTGCTAATTGCAACATCTGGGTCATCTCAGGGTTGGTCTTCATTGATTGCCTTTTCCCTTAGGTACTATTTTCTGGTTTCTTTATGTGTCTAGTAATTTTGGATTGTATTCTGGGCATTATCAACAACAGACTGTGGAGACTGAATTCTCTTATGTTCCTCCGGATTTGTTGTTGTTGTTTGTTTGTTTTAGGAGCCAGTTAACTTGGCTGAACTCAGTTTCCAAACTCTGAAAGTTTGGTATTTTTTAGCCTTTGCTGGACTGCCTGGAACCTGCCCTCCACACATGTAATTCAGGGGCCAGAAGTTCGGGCAGAGGTTTTACAAAAAATTTTGGGGCTGTCTCCTTTCAAGGGTTTCCCTTGTCACTTTCTGGTGGCTGGCTCCACCTTTGACTTATCCTGTGGTTCCTCAAAACAGTAAGGCTGTGTGTCCTCTGTTTGAATTTCAGCCACCTGGAATATCGTTGACCGGGGCCTGCCCTTGGGCTCACCTTGCCCAGTGTCATTGCCCTTCTTCCAAGTTCCTCCTTCCCTCCAGCATCTGCCTTTGTTCTCTCATTAGGGCTTTTCAGGTAGTTCTCCCCTGAGAGTGTACAGTTGTTTGCAGGGGCGTTGGTACAATAGGAGCTCCTCATCCATTACTGCATCCCCTTCCTCTAGCCTGTGATTGTGAAATGAGGAAGTGGGACCAAATCCCCCCACCGTGCCAAGTTAGCTGCCTGTGGCCCTGGTCAAAGGCAGAGGCAGACAGAGAATCCTGCTCCCTTGATGACTCTATCAGGCCCTGTGCCAGAGCCAGGCTTGCTGTGAGGAGTGGCCTTGTCGGGGGCTTGTAGGCTGGAGCTGCCGTCCATCACCACCGGGAAAGGGTGAGTGAGAGGCTGCTTATTAAAATGGGCTGCATTCCTGGAACATGAACTATTTTACTAAATTATTGAGTCACCTTGCAGCCTTCCTGATGACCTGGAATGTGCATGCCCACAGCTGCACCATCAGTCTCCCACAGCGTGGGATGACGTGTTTGAACACAGCATCCTTCTGAGAGCAGCCCGGCCCCGGCCCCTTCCCTCTCCTGCTTCCCACCACAGCACTGGGAGCAAGAAAGGACGGGAAAACTGGAAGCAGTGGGTGACACCTCTCTGCTGGGAGGCCTTCGTGATGCTGAGACCGCCGCCCCCCTGGAAGGGCTTGGGGGTAGCCTCGTTTGGTAGGAGGCACGGATGCGTGACCTCTGAGTCAACCCTGAGTCATTCTTTATCTGAGAGGCTCACACAACTCCTGAAATTGCCAGGAGCTGCCTGCCTGTGCCAGGGAAGTAGCTTCACTTGGAGGCCGGCTTACCTTCCATCATGGGCTTTTGACAAAGTAGAATGACCTTAGTTTACGACATTCCCAAATATAACAGATTTCCCTGGAATCCTTCACTGTCATTTGTCATAAAGTGAGGGCTTTAAGGACTGGGAGGGCTGGCCCAGCCTGTGCTGTAGGACTCCCTGCCCGAGTCGGCCTGACCCTCCGTGGAGAGCAGGCTGTAGGCACCTCCAGTGACCAGACCTTGCTGCTCTGTCGCCCAAAGAGGGATCCGCAGGGCCATTCATAAGCTCAACAAGCCACCTTGTGGGAACTGGCACAGGGCGTAGATTAAACCTAGTGGCTTTGAAATTAGAGGGACGGGTTTGAATCCTGGCCCTGAAACTTATGTGCTCTGTGACCTCAGGAAAGTCATTAACTTCTCTGAATCTGTTTTCTCATCCATAAAACAAAGAGAGGGGAATACCTACAATAAGAATAAACACTTTAAAAAAGAAATAAAAGGGGCATAATAAAGCTACCTGACTCAGGTAGAGAATAGAATGAGATTTTGCCTATAAATCTCTCTGGCTCAGGGTGAAGTCTCAATGCCTGTGTCAGCATGAGAGCTGGAACCCCGGTCTCTGACTCCCTGTCCAGAGTTCCTACTGTCTGGGCCTTAGTTTCTTCGCAAAAGCCAGTGTCAGTTCTGAGCCTTCCCAGGGATGGCGTGCGAAGCTCTTCCCTAAGGGGTGTTATTTTTGGTGTGAGGGAGATTAAGCCACTCTCCGGGACCGAGTCAGACTCAGGGGGTCCTTTTGTTGGTCCTTCAGTTCTCCCAGTGGGTGGGCCAACCCCCAGGGGGCCGTGATCAGTCTTAGGGTGGTGGTGGTTGGTGTAGAAACTCTTCAGGGCCAGCTTCTGCCCAGGTCACCCCTTGGGCTGCTTCAGCCTGGGGCCTGGAGGTTTTAAGGAGGAGCCCCTGGTTACCCTCTGCAATGTCACCCGGAACGTATTTTCTGCAGCCCTTTTAAATACCACTGTGAAGAGACTGGGGGAAAGTCAGCAGGCGTCAGTAATGCATTCGGCATCACAATGGCTCAGATCTCACCATCGATTTTTCTTTATTGTGATTTTTTTTATATTCGAAGCCACCATGCATTTTAAAGTAATTATTGAATGGCATCCTTGCTATAGCTTAACACAAATATCATTCTAACAGGAGTGATTGATTTTCAATACTTTCAAGTGGCTTTCTCCCTTGTGCCTTAGGATCAGTTATAAGACGGCGTATCGGCGTGGGCTCCGGACCATGTACCGGCGGAGGTCGCAGTGCTGCCCTGGCTACTACGAGAATGGAGACTTCTGCATACGTATGTGGGGCCTGCAGCAGGGCGGGGAGGGGAGGGGGACCCCGGGGAAGGGAGGGAAGGCTGTCATCCCGGCCCTGGGCAGCAAGCCTCAGCTGACCTGAGGGCTCCAGTAGTCTTTGCCAGCTGCCAGCTCAGAGGGGATGATGAGTCTGGTGCCAACACGTTAGCACACATTTGTCTATCAGATCAGCCTACTAAGAGGGTGGACGGAAGCAGGTCCGTTCTAGGCTTTGATGGGATCAGGAGAGATGTGGACTTTCTCCGCTCTGGGGAGCGATGCTGAGTGCCTGGCACAGAGCTGAGGAGCTCAGGAAGGCTTTGTTGGATGGGAGGAAGGTGGAATGGTTAAATGGATGGCAAGATTGTTGGATAGATGGATGGACGAATGGATGGAAGGGAGGAAGCAAGGAAGGCTCCATCACTGATGGCAAGTGTAAGATCACAAGGGACTGGTTCCAGGAAGTGGGCGGATTTCCAAAAAGGACGGGGGGACGCTGAAGAAAAGGTGGTCATGTGAAAGACACACCTTATTTCTTTCCCTGTTTGTCTAGAGTGGCTCAGAAAACTGAAGCCTTAGTGTCCCCAGAGAGACAAGGGCTGAGTTTCTGGCAGTGGCAGGCCTCTGGGTTGTGCAGTGGGAGCCACTCCCAGAGAAGCTGGGAGCCCCACGTTTAATGACTGAGTGGAGAATCCAGACTGAGAGCCTCTGCCTCTTCATTTGGAGGCAGATTCGGAGAGTGAGTTTCCTTGTTAATATTCTCCTTGCCATTCGGGAGGGTCGAGCGAGCTTGTACCAGAGAGAGAATTTGGGCAGAGTGGGCGTACTGCTGTTGGGAATGAAATGACAATTTTCCCTACTGATGTTACATCTCCCCTAATGCTAGAGAAACTCGATTCTAATTGAATTACTGGAATGAATGAAAAATGCTCTCCCAAGTAGGTTCAATAGTGCTGGTTTTGCAGGAAAAATACAGATACTTACCCAAAACAAACCCAAAAAAGGCTGTTTCTCAGGAGCAGGGCAGAGGACTGGGCTGGGACAAAGCCTTGGCCGCACCCCACCTGGGATGGGGTTACGACGGGGACCAGGTGCAGGAGTGAGATCAGGACTGAAGCTTTCTGCTGCTGCTCTGTGTGTGTGAAGCGGAGCGAGAGTCAGGCATGGGGTGGGACAGGGGACTCATAAAGCCCGAGCAGGACGGATGTGAGCGGCCCTTTGGAGCTCAGGGCACAGTGATGGACTCAGGGAAATTATAAAGGGAGTTCGGACGTCAGCATGGGCATCTAGGAACAGATGAGCCCATCCCCTTTCTAATTTCCATTTAGTGGACGTTGGTAGAGCTGTTGGAAACTGAAGAGCAGGGCAGAAGCACTGAGTGTCCTGATCACACAGGCTCAGTTTTGCTGACTGGGAAGGGCAGCTTATAACCTCCCACCTACTCCTTATGTAACAGCCAGGGACTGACCACCAAGCTGGTGCCACAGGCCTGTCCATCTTCAGCAAGCCAAGCTAGAAAACCACTTTCAGGTCTGAAAGCTTTTCCTAGGAGGGCACAGGAGAGATTCCACAGTGAGCTGGGGCATTGTGCATGGTGGTGCTGGGAGGGAGGGCAGTGAGGGGCAGGAGGCACACCAGCCTCGGTTTGCATCTCAGCTCTGCCACTCCCAGCTTCTTCCTCTTTATCCTCATCATCTTCAGGGTACACTCCATGCCAGGCACCATTCTGATCACCTTCCATTCATCAGCACATCAGTTCCTTACAGCAGCCCTCTGAGGTAGGTACCCTATTTCTCCCATTTTACAGATGGGGAGACTGAGTCACAGAGCATGTAAGTAATTTGACCAAGATCACACAACTAGAAAGTGGTGGTGCTGGGATTTGAACCCAGGCTGTCTGGCTCTAGAATCTGCTCTGAACCACTCAGGCAAGCTGCCTCTGTCTTTGTGAGGAAGGCTGGACAGAGACCAGACAAGCTCAGGCGGGAGAGGATGCCATGACCGGCGATCACTCAGAAGGCTCTGTAGGGGCTGGGGCTGGATGGAACGTGGGTGGGAGAGGGCATCCCATCTGCAAAGACATGGAGGTGGGCCTGACTGCAGTGGGCAGATCTGGGCTGGGAGAAGGGCAGGTGGATCTGGCTGGATGAGGCAGGTATTTTATTTTATTTAATTGTTTAAATTGAAGTCGAGTTGATTTACAATGTTGTGTTAGTCTCTGGTGTACAGCACAGTGATTCAGTTATACACACACATAGATATTCTTTTTCATTATAGGTTACTGCAAGATATTGAATATGGTTCCCTGTGCTGTACAGTAGGACCTTTTGTTTCTCTGTTTTCTATATAGAAGTTAGTATCTGCAAATACCAAACTCCGAGTTTATCCTTCCCTAGTCTTTTCCCCCTTGGTAACCATAAGTTTGTTTTATGTGTCTATGAGTCTGTTTCTGTTTTGCAAGTATGTTCATTTGTGTCATTTTTTTAGATTCCACATATAAGTAGTAGGATATGGTATTTGTCTTTCTCTTTCTGGCTTACTTCACTTAGTATGATGATCTCCAGGTCCATCCATGTTGCTTCAAATGGCATTACTTCGTTCTTTTTCATGGCTGAATAGTATTCCATTGTATATATACATCCATATATTATATATATGTACGCATAATACATATTTTATATATATATATATATATATACACACACACACACACACACACACACACACACCACAACTTCTTTATCTAGTCGTCTGTCAGTGGACATTTAGGTTGCTTCCGTTTCTTGGCTATTGTGAATAGTGCTGCTATGAACAATGGGGTGCAGGTATCTTGTCAAATTATGGTTTTCCCTGGGTATATGCCCAGGAGTGGAATTGCTGGATCATATGGTAAGTCTATTTTTAGTTTTTAAAGATACCTCCCTAATGTTTTCCATAGCGGCTGTACCAATTTACATTCCCACCAGCAGTGTAGGAGGGTTCCCTTCTCCCTACACCCTCTCCAGCATTTATCTCTTGTGGACTTCTGAATGATGGCCATTCTGACTGGTGTGAGGTGATACCGGGGGAGGCGGGTGTTGATTTCCTCGGGCTGCTGTTGCAAAGCACCGCAGCCTGGACGGCTTAAACAACAGGAGTTTATTGTCTCACTGTTCTGGAGGTTAGAAGTCCAAAGTCAGGGTGTCAGCAGGGTTGGTTTCCTCTGAGGGACCCTGTGTGAGGGAGATATGTTTCCGGCCTGTCTTCTAGCTTCTGGTAGTTCCTTGGCTTGTGGCAACATAACCCCGTTCTTCATATGGGTTTCACCCTCTGTATATGTCTCTGAATTTCCCCTTTTTATAAGGACACCAGTTATATTGGATTAGGGCCCAGCCTAATAAACCTTATTTTAACTTTATTTCCTCTGTGAGAACCTATCTCCAAATAAAGTCTCATTCTGCATTACGGAGAGTTAGGACTTCAACATGCGAATTTTAGGGGGACAAAATTCAACCCATAACAGGTAGGGGTTGGCCATTATCAGCACTCTTGTTCCTGCTTATTGTGACGGGAGGAAAGGGAGGCGGAACCAGCTGGCCCCTCCATGAGCTTTGTCACCCCTCCAAGGGAGAGTGGAGGCCCCAGGGTCTGGGAACTTGTGAGAGGGAGAAATGGTGGGCAGAGGGTGAAGGATGGTGCCCAGGGTGCCAGACGAGAAGCTTGTAGGTCTGAGAGCATTCAGGAGCTGATGCCCTGCAGCCCCTGACCCTCCACTCCTCCCTCTGCATCCCTTGGAGGCCAGAGAACCTGTGTTCACCAGAACCTGGTGAGAACCCGCCCGATGCCAGAGTGCTCAGGACCCTGCACAGACACACGGCCTGCGCTCTGGGAAGGGGCGGGCGGATGTCAGTCTCCTTCCAAACCACCTTCCTGGACCCTGTTTCTCAGCAGGTGGTAAAGGACTCGGGCCTGGGAGTAAAAGCCTTGGCTGGCTCTGCCGCCAGCTTGCTATGCAATCTTGGGTAAGTCCCTTTGCCTCTCCGGACCCACTGTGGCATAGGATGGATCATCCCTGTGGGTGGAAGAAGGAAAGATAAGCAATGAGTGAGAGTGTCCTGGAGAGCATAAAGCTTGGTACAGATGCATCATGGCCTATTTTCTCCTCTTTGGACCATTTCCTCTGCCCCAGAAATGCCATCCTCATCCCAGAGCCCTTGGCAGCCCTTCTGGGACCATCTGCACCAGAGCTACTCATCCCCTTCCATCATCTACAGATACGGCTGAGTCCTGGCCCCTCTTGGTGGCCCAGGCATCAAATATCTCCTGGAGATCACTGGGCATCCTTTCTTGCGAGATAGGGCAGTGGGCATCTTTACCGCTGCAGAGAGAGCTCATTTTAAGTCACTTATGTGGTGAGGTGTGAGGCACCACGGAAAGCTCTGTTCTTTGAAAATATTCACCAGTGTCAGAATGGATGGGCTGGTTATGCTGCCGTAGCCAACAACACCCAACTCCCAGTGGCTTAAAATAATTAAGTTCTATTTCTTGTTCATGTTACATGTCCATTGTGGGCCAGCTAGGGTCTGCTCTTGTCAACGTCACCCCAAGACCCAGGCTGACGGAGCAGTTGCTCTCTGGGGTGTTGCTGGCTGGCTTGGCGGAGGGTAGAGGATTCTGGCGGGTCTCGAAGGCAGAGGGCAGAAATATTTAGTGAGTAGTGTTGTCGCTTCTCACAGGTGTCATCGATGCCACAGATCAGAATTCACAGCGCTTGGGGGTGTTTTATTGAGTACCTGATAACCTAATCTCAGAATCACCTGGAAGACTTGTTACCATATAGACTCCCAGTGGGCGCCAGCCTCAGAGTCTCAAATTCCGACCTGGGGTGGAGCTGGAAAATTTGCATTTCTAACAAGCTCTCAGGGGATACTCATGCTGCTGGAATGGGAACCACGCGTGGAAAACCAGTGGTCTTCCTTACATTAAGGCGTGGTTGCTGTGCTGACCACAGTTTCCAGGAAATTGCAAAGAGCCCAGCAGGTTCTTAGCAGGTACATCCCCTTGGCGTCTGGGGCTTCTCCCCGTAGGCAACAGGGACAGAGCGCAGCTCAGAGTAGCCAGCAAGGAAGGGGGATTTCTCTGCCAATTCTGTCTCCTGTTTTTCTTGGTCAGAGTTTGCCCCATGGGGCGGTGTTTCCCCCAGACTTCCAGGTCCTGTCGTTTTGCCCTTTCAGTGGCTGCTGGGACTGCCCGAGCCCAACAGAGTGGTTTTCGTCTACATCTGATGGGCTGAGCTTGGCCTGGAGGCGGGAGGAGGGTGCTCTGGGTTGTCCCCAGAGTGGGGACCACCCTGGCCTGGGGTTGGGGGTGGGTCAGTCTGCGTCTCGGGGTGGCTGAGGGGGAGGGAGCCCCAGCTTAAGATCTGGGAGGTTGGCTGCACTGAGGGAACCTGACGGGCGGGTAAGATTTAACTCCACTAAACTCCTGATGCTGTTCGAGGATTTGTGCACCCTGTGCTATTACTGCAGGTGCTTTGTACAGTCAGTTGTCATTTAAGTTGAAATTCAACTCGTGTTGACTGGTTTCTTTGCTCCCATCTCTTCTGCCTCTCACTTCTTCCCTCCCGGTTCGACTTCATTCTTCTTGAAGGCTCTTTTATCAGTGGCTCTTTCCAGAAGGGTCCCCGAGTGATCAACTCTTACGCTTTACTTGCCGAGAGATGCCTTTCTTTCGCCCTCACTCTTGGATGGTGGTTATGAAATTCTAAGTTTTCAGGTATTTTTCTCTCAGCAGTTTGAGGCTGCTTTCCCACTGCAGTGCTCTGCGGCTTCCCTAGGACGTGTCGGGGTGTGGAGTTATTTTTATTCAGACTGTTGGCTCCTCGGAGGTATATCTTCCTCAAATTAAGGATTCATGTCCTTTATCAGTTCTAGAAAATTCGAAGCCCTATCTCTCCAAATATCTCCTTCCCTTCATTCTCCCAGTTCGCTCGTATTGGAGCTTCAAAGTGTCCCGCTCTCTCACCGCAGCCTCTCTCTCTCCTAAGCTCTAATTTTTCATCTCTCTATCTCTCCAGGCCGTATCTTGGACATTCTCCTCAGATCCATTTTTCAAACCCCCTTGCTCTGCTAATGAACCTGTCTGTCGAGATCTTAATTTCGATGACGACATGTCCCGTTTCTAGGAGTTCTCCAGGCTGTTTTTCAGGTCTGCGTGTTTCCTTCCTGTAGTTCCTGTCCTTTCATTATGAATCCTAAGCCTTCCTTAATTGCTTTAATTATTTTAAACATAGTTCTCTGATCATCTCTTCAGATAGTTCTATCCTGAGCTATTAGTTCGAGTTCCCAAAATATTAATTATCCCGTTCATAATGTTGGGGTCGAGAGGTTCTTGTCTTGTCACAGAAAGAATTCAGAGACAATACGTGGAGGTTAAGAAAGCAAAGCAAGGATTTATTCAGGGATGGACAGTACGCTGTCAAGGAAAGAGCCGGCAGACCCAGGTGGGTGGCTGCCCCAGTGTCCTTGGCAAGCTCCTTATATGGGTGTAAAAATGAATGCGCAGAATATTCATTGGCAGGGAGGGGCTTGGGGTCGTCTTTCCTGATCTCCGTCCCAGCTCCGCCTTCCCAGGTGGGGAGGAGAGATTTTTCGTCCTTATTTAGTCTTGATCAGAAAATTGGATGAGGTCATAATGAACGAAAGGTCACATTCGGATGGTGGGGATTCCTGTCCTGTCCCACCCTTCTGCCTCCAGGGCACTTACAACCCAGAAGGTATGGCTTATCAGTCCAGAGGATCCTGTTTTTCTTGATCTGTCCCAGGACCCCCATTGTTCACAAGATGTATGGTTTTCTGCTATTTGCCCCTGTCGCCCTTTCTCTGCTCACATCTAGCTACCTGCCTGCTCTAACGACTGCCAATTCTTCACGACTGTGAATTGTTTCCTCATAGAGTTTGTATTTTTATTTTTTAATTTTTTTTTTTTTGCTGTGAACTCTTTAGCCTTTCTCCCCTCCCCCATGTCCTGGGTTGGGCACGAGCCCTACACACTAGTTTCGCATTTGCTCATTAGGCACACTAATGGCTTTTGCTGGCCCATGCCCAATCTTTGCATTGATAATTTGGCTTGAGATTTCATGCAGGGTATGGTGAAGGCTTAGGGAATTTTTTTTTTCTTTTTAAAAGAAATTGATGTGAAATTTACATAACAAAATACGAACCATTTTCAAGTATTCAATTCAGTGGCAGTTGGTGCATTTGCAGTGTTGTGCAACCATCACCTCTATATACTTCTAAAACATTTTAATCACCCCTGAAGGAGACCCCACACCCATTAAGCAGTCACTCCCTACTCCCCCCTCCTGGTTTTTTTGTTTCTTACGGAAGACATTTTTTCCTCATCCTAAATCGCTGTTTTTCCCCTAGGCTGGTTGGGCAGCATTTTCAACTTTCCCCTCCATGGTGCTGGCGGCTCCCAGGGCCTCCTCTGCCCCTGTGTGGATGTTAACCCCGGGGCTCCCAGCCTGGGCTGAGGACTGGGGGCAGCAGCTTGTGAGGGCCGACGCTCCCTGGGCAGCCTCAGCGTCAGCATCTGACCTTCTGCAACTCCGATCAACTCCCTCCGCCTTTCTCTCACACTTAGGGATTTATCTTGCTCTCATTAGAGCTCAGCTATATATATTTAAAATATTTTAATTACATTTTGGGGGCAGTTTAGAGCAGGAGGGGCCCATGGTAGCACTTTCTGCCCTGCCTCTGGACCTGCCCCTGTTTTATAGTGAGTGGTGGAGTTGGGGGGGGCTTTATAACCAGACACTGTGACATTTAATTCAATGCTAACTTCCAACAGTAACCTCTGGCGGTCTCCCCAGCATTTCCATACAGTGTATCACTTGCCAACAACATAAAAAACAATAGTGTAACCCCTGGTGGCTTCCCCAGCATTTCCATGCAGTGCATCACTTCCTCTTCACAGGCTGGAGGAGTGAGTGTTACTGTTACTGACCTTGGACAGCAGGACATCTGCAGCTGGTAAGGCTGTGACTCGCCCATGTGGCCAAGTGAAGCCCTGGAGTTGAGATCAACTTTCACGTCCGTATATTCCCCCCCTGCAGTGGGTTTTCTCTTGGCAGGAGGGACCTGTGACCAGGAGAGGAAAGCGGGGTCATACAATACGGCAGGTGGAGAGGTTTATAGGGAGAGGGAGGGACTGAAGACAAACTGATTTGATTTGGAAAGTTTGCTAAGGTGGGTCTGATAGGTGGCAGGATCAGGGGAGTGAGTGGGGGTTGCTGCGCGCACGTGCGTGTGTGCGTGCGTGCGTGTGTGTGTGTACATGGAGCTGTGGGTCCTGTCTCAAACCCGGCCTCTCCACACAGCTGCTAGGTAAGTAACTCTCTGCTGACCCTCCAGGAGGCCCCCCCAGGGACTCCTGCCTGCTGCCATCACCAGAAAGAGTGCTGACGCTGCTCTCCGGGGTCCCCCACACCTGGTGCTGAGCTTTGCTGCCTAGCATAACATTCATCCTTCCATTTGCCCATCTATCTATCAACATTTATTAGATATTTGTGCCTTGGAGGCACTTCTGAGTCCTGTGAATAGATGAATCAGAAGCATGTGGTCTGGTGGGGAAAAATGGTTTTATATATATATGTATGTGCTTATGTATACATATACCATATATAATACTGTAAATACATATTTAACTTAAAAAAAATTCCAGCACAATATAATAAGCGCACGTTAAATAAGCAGGTAAGGACACAGAGGATGCTCCCAGGCTGGGGATTGAGAAGGAGCGGTCGCTTGGCTGAGTGGCCGAAGCTGGTGTGGCCACCATCGCGTCCCCAGTCCGCGGGCTTAGAGCACGGATTCCGGATGCCCAGAGCAGCTGAGTGAGTGCTTTTCAGGCCCTCAGTAAATAGTTGCTGCATGAGTGAATTCATGGGCCGAGCACCCCAAGGCCCAGTGGGTGCTCTGGACGCCTCTCCAGTTAGTAACTTTCGGATTCCTCTTGTTTCACTTCAGGGCACCACGTGGTGGTTTGGGAGCCACGTGGCAGCTGGTCCCACGGCCTCTGGGTGCCCTCTGTCGCCCTGTCCCACTGGTAGGGCTGCTACCTTGCCTGTCCACCTTTCCCACTCAGAGTGAGTTCCCGAAGCAGAGGACTCATGCCTTCTACGTGGGTTATACCTGGGGTCTGGCACAGTGCCTGGTACTTGGTGCTGAATAATCACTGAATGAATGAGTGACAGAATGAATGAATGAATGAAATAGACTCGTACCCCCAATACTGGGAGACCTCTTAGGGAGAAGCAACTAATTCTGTCTGGGGAATCCAAGGGCAGGGGGATCAAAGAAGACTCTTTGAAGGAGATCAGAGTTGAGCTGAGCCTGAAAAATGAGTAGGACTTGCAAGAGGAGAAGAGATGGGCGGTGCTTAAGACAGAACACAAGTTTTGAAGCCCACTCCCCTGTGTGACCCTGAGACCATTACTTTACCTCGCTCCTCCTTGGTCTTCTCATCAGTAAAATAACACAGGGCTGTATGAAGCACCTCCTGCTTTGGGCTGTCGTGGGGATTAAATGAGTGACCACAAAGAAAGCGTTTAGGCCAGGGCCCGGCATGTAGTAAGAGCTCGGTAAATGTTAGCCCCTGCTCTTTGCATCCTTTGTGTGAGGAAGAGGGCTCTCTGGCAGAGGGGACAGCCTGAGCAAAGAAGAAAGAGCAAGCGGGGTCAGGACACCGCCAGCAGGAGCACAGGCCAAAACGTGGTGGCAGCGCGTCCCTGAGGAGACCGGACAATCTCATGAGGTCACTGAAGGGTTAAAGCAGCCAGTGACATGCTCACGGCAGGGCCATTGTTCCCGGGGCAGCAGCATGGAGGACCCGGGGAGGGGTGAAAGAAGTGAGAAGGCGCGTGCAGCGGTGGGTGAGGGTGGCTGTGCTCTGGCACCTTGGTTAAGGGGATGCAGAGTTTTGGGGTCCAGCTGGCTGTTTTTTGCTGGCCTCACCTGAAATTTCCCTGCTAGGCCTCCCCCCACCCGCAGCGAGTGCCAGCAGTGTCCCCTGTGCTGATGCAGCGTGGAAGGATCTAGGTGCTTCTCCTTAATCACCAGCTGCAGCTGCAATTAAACCTCTGCTCTCCGGACTGGGCAGCCTCTGAGCGGGGAAGCCTTTATTAGTGTCAGAGCAGTTGGGCATTTACATAAGCCCCCTTCCTGATGTCCTGGGCCAGGTAAAGCCTTTGAAGTAGTGAACCTGTCTCCAGCCTAACTCCCCACCTTTCTATGCAGACTTCCCAAAGCCCCCCCCCCCCTTTTTCCATCTGAATTTCCTCAGTAGGTACAGAATACCGCCTTTGATTTCTGGTCCCTCCCTGCTGAGTGTTTGCTGCTTCTCTGATGTTCTCACTGTGCTGCAGGCCCCATGCGGCCAGGCCCATCTCCTCTCTGTGCTCTCCTTCCTACGCTGCCCTCCTTGCTCTTCCTGCGCATGCCCCATGTTCTTGCCTTAGCGCACAGAATCCCTGTGCTGCTGTTCCCTCTGCCCAAGTGCTCTTCCCCCAGATGTCCATGTGGCTCACTCCCTGATGTCACTCAGTGTCTTCTCACATCGCATGTTGTCAGCGAGTCTTTCCTGACCACTCCGTCTTAAAATAGCATCCCCTCCCTGACATCTTTCTGTAACCCCTTCTCCTATTTTTTTGTTGGCACTGTCACTACCTGACATGAATATATATATATATATATATATATATATATATATATATATATATATATTTTATTTTCTGTCTCTCTAACTAGAATATATGCTCAGAGGAACAAGGGACTTGGATTTATTCCTAGCTGATATTTGTACTCCTAGGACAGCACCTGGCACATAATAGGTGTTCAGTAAATGATGAATGAATGAAAAGATGAACTGTAAGCTCTTAAGGGCAGGAACACCCTTTTAAAAACATGTCATTGTGAACGGTCTTCAGTGGCTCATATTGTGCCAGGCACATAGTAGGGACTCAGAAAATACTGAGTTATCAGGTACCACCAACCTGTTCCAACTCTGCCTCCCCGGTCCTGTACTTCTGGGTACTTCCCTTCCGCACCCCCTACTGCAGCTTTCTCCAAACGCTGTACCCCAGGCTCTTCATCATTGTGTTCCCTCACTTCCCCAGGGTCCCAATGGGTCTGCTGATCCCCTGTGCCCCACCCAGGCACCTGAATCCTCCGCATACTCACTCTTGAGGCCCTTGTACAGGCCGCCTCTGCTTCCTAGAACCCTGGTCCTGCTTCCGCAGTTTCTGCCTGGTGGCTTTTGGAGACTCAGGGCACAGCTGCTTGGTCCCTGGAAGCCCCATCCAACTCCACCTTCTTCCTCTCCCCTTCCAGTCCTGATCTCAGCCCCTTTAACCCCCACCTGCCCTTGTAGCTGTCAACTTCCTCATCCTCTCTTTCTGTGGATGGTGAGCTTGTTGAGAGCCGAGGCTCAGGACCCCCTGTATCACTAGCACCCAGCCCAGGGCCCAGCGGGAAACATGCTTTGTGCAACTTGGTTGATCAGAAGGAGGACATGTGGGCTGGCTTCTCCCAGGGACCCTCCAAGGACACCCGAAGAGTGTGGTCTCTGGGCAGGGCCCTGAGATCCCAGAGTGGACGGTGGCCTGCCTAGTTAGGGTCCTTGTCCCCACTCCCCCACCCCATCTCCTAGGATTCCCAGAACCCAGTGTCATGCATGTGTGAAGAGTCGGGACCCTGCCTGCGGCTCTGCAGGGGCTGAGCCCACTGCCCCAGAACCCGGAGGCCAGCCCTCTGGGTTGAGCTGAACTTCCAGTCAGGCAGGGGAAGGTAGCAGATTTTTCCTGCAGTGCCTTCTGTTCTGTCAAGCTCCTTTTTCCCTCTGGACTGCTGGCCTTTGTAGCAGAGAGGTTTCAGAGAGTGGCCATTATGAGGTTTTGTGGACGATGGACATGCCTGTCCCCAGGTCTCCTCTGATGCTTGCTCTTTGATGAAGGAGAGCTGAGTGGCTTCAGTGACGGTGCATATGGTGACTCGGAGCCTGCCTCTGCCTCCCGATGGCCACTTCAGTACCCTTGTCTTTGAAGGGCTTTGATCAGCTGCCCGTCAAGTGGGTGGGGTGGGGCCTGGCTGAGGGTGCTGGACACCTCTTCATACCATGCTGACCGGGCATCGGCCATCACTCAAGGAGGGCCTGAGAGCCTGGGCCCCTCACCTGATGGCAAGCATACATCCAGGACAGTCCTCACCTTGTCTATCCTGGGGGTAAGAACAAAAATATTTAACTACAAGTATAGCACGCCTAGCAATAGGTTAGAAGGGAATAGGGTCTTAGAAGCCCATTGTGGGGCCAGGGGTTAACCCTGTAGGTGCTGCATCATGAGTAGGTGGGGTCTGGGAGAGGGGAGGGGGTGGCAACCACCTACCAGTCAGAGCAGAAGTAGTTTAATATTCGGTACCCTCCTCCCCAGTGTAAGTCTTGGCCTGAACCAAAGCGCTGGGGTCTCATTTGACCCTGTAGGTGCTGCATCATGAGTAGGTGGGGTCTGGGAGAGGGGAGGGGGTGGCAACCACCTACCAGTCAGAGCAGAAGTAGTTTAATATTCGGTACCCTCCTCCCCAGTGTAAGTCTTGGCCTGAACCAAAGCGCTGGGGTCTCATTTGACCCTAGAGATGTGATATGTCTGGACTCTTGAGAAGGGGACATCTCAGTTTGAGCATATGGCTGTGTGTTGGGGGCAGGGGGGTGGCACGTGTGGACGCGGCTTCCAACCCTTGAGAGGGGTGTCTGTGTGACATGTTGTGCCTGACAACGTTAAGATCAAGATCATGGACCCTAAAACTGGACTGCTGCCTCCTGCCTGTGTGACTGTGGGCCGGGTACTTAACGTCTCTGTGCTTCCGTTAACTTGGTTGTAATGTGGTGTAGCCATAGTCCCTTCCTCATGGGGTTGTTGTGAAGATTAAATAAGTGATTCTCTGCAAACCAAGCACATGGCACGAAAGTATTCACTTTTATTACATGTACACGTGTATATCCGTATATCCGTGAGGATTAGGTTCCGCCGTGCGTGAAGAGCTCCCCTCGTATGTGTCGGGTGTGCGCATGCATGTTGTCTGCATGTACACTTGCTGTTTGTGTATGTCACGTCTCCCCACGGACGGGGCTCCCACACCCCCTGTCGAGGGCACATCTATCTGCTTGCTTGCGTGTTGAGAGAGTTTGTGTGCACGTCTCCCTCGGTTCTCCTGAGAGTCACCTTTCCCATCATCCTTTCCCACTTCACTTTCTCCTTCTCCTTTTCAAGCAGCCAACGGTTGCCGAATTGTCACCCAGGGAGCCGGCCTCGCATCTTTGCTCCAAATGGAGTGGGAAGGGGGGAGTCAAGTGACACCATCAATCTCATTCCCCGGGATGGAGACAGACCTGGAACCAAGGGCAAAAGCCAGGGAGGTTTTCCTTCGCCCCCGGCCAGACAAAGACCTGCCCCTCTGGCCACCTTTACCCTGGCTGAGCTGGACCGAAGGGAAGGAAAGAGGAAGTCCCAAATCTGGAAGTGGCGGTGGGGGTTCAGGGGGGGCCACTAGAAGGCGGCCCCTATCCATTTGATGTGGCCAAGCAGAGGGACCAGGACCCTGGTCTCTGTTTATCTGCAAGGTTCTGTCCACCAAACAAACTGCGGAAGCCTGATAGTAAATCAGCAGCCAGCGAGCGTGATTTAGAGGACTCTGTTTGCTCAGCTCAGCTTTTGGCAAAGTAAATGCATAAGCTGCAGAAAATCTCTTTGAAACAGCCGCAGGTCTCAAACGCCCTTCAGTCCCCCATAAAGGATTCTCAAAACTATATGGACTAGATGAGTATCTCTGTTACGTAAAACCATTTCAATGCCTGCTCGAGACTTTGAGAATAAAGTCACCGGATGGCCCTTTTGTTGCTCTGCCCCGCCGGCGCGTGGTAATTGAAGATCTTCCTTTAAAAGTGTGTCAGGTGGAAAGAACGCCTAATATACTAAGTGGAGTGGTCTTTGTTAGGGAGACTGATGCTTTGTTCGGCTTGTCCCTTTGAATCTTGTTTTGCACAATGGACTTATTACATAAAGCACTACCGGCCGATTTGATTCTGGGGAGGCGGGACCGGCAGGGCCGGCCCTGGCGGAAGGAGGCCAAGTAGGGTCTGTTTTGCCTTTTCCGTCTGTCTGCCTCTCTCTTCTTCCTCGGCTCGCGGTTCCCTTTCCTCTCGTGGGCTCCTGCCTCTATCCCAGGGAGCAGGCACAAGCTCCGGGCAAACTCTGTGGCTTCGCCTGCTGTGGCCGCCTTTGTCTTTTTCTAATCAGAGCACAGCCTCCTCCTTTTTAATTGCCTCTCTGCATGGAAGCCCCGGAGGCAGGAGCCAGGTTCGGGGCTACGTTCTCTGCCGGTTGCCGGCGTTTGAGCTCAGCTGAGGTCTTTAGGCCTACAGTCAAATGCCATCTGGTGTCGGATGGGATGGTTTTGGTTGGGGGGCTTCCGCGTCCCAGGGCACTAAGCGTTTGGTTTGTTGTTGGCGAGTCCTCCCTGATGCTGGCTTCTGCCCCTGAGGAAGGGGTTACCGAACCCCAGCTGAGAGCACCTGGCATTTGCCTCTAGCAGGAGGCCACCTCCCTGGGGCTTAAGGCCACCGTGGTGCTGGCAGATGTGAGCCCTCACCCAGCTTTCAGAGATGGGGTTCTCGTCACCCCCTTGGCTGTCATCTTGCTGTGCCGTTGGGTGCAGGCGCCCACCTCTCTGGGCTTCAGCTCCCTCATCTGTCACCCCAGAGACCTCGCAGCTCTGAACTTCTGTGCAGCAGGAGTTCCAGTTATGGTGACAGTGGGGCAGAGGCTTTTCTCATTGGGAAGTCAACGGGCAAAGTTAACAGGAGACCCAAGACCAAGGGAGTAGCTGAACATGGAAACATGAGATTGTAGATTTTAGAGAAATGGATTGAGGAAGAGCCAAATAGAGGCAACGTGATTGGCAAAGATTCACGCAAGTCACTGACCTTTGGAAACGCTGTTGGCCTTGTGTCAAGGTGGTGAGCATCTGTGTCCCTGGGGTTATCTTGACAAGTTTCATGTCAGCGGGAGGTTCATACGCTTCCCAGGGGCTGGCTCAGGACTTCACAGTTTCTCCTGAAGACTTAATTACTTGGCCAGGATGGGGGGAGGGAATTCCAGACAAGGGGGAGAAGTTTGTTTAGGCCCATTTGGGACAGTCCTGGATAAGGACCTCCTCTGGGATTCACTGACCTTCACAAAGAGGGTGTCAGGCCTTCACGTATGTTATCTCATCTTCTCAACATGACTTTCTAGGAATGACCCCTCTGTTTACACATGAAACACTGAGACTCAGAGGCATTAAATGCTTTGCCCAAGGGCATAGCTGTGAGCGGTGAAGCTGGGTTTCCGAGTTTCCAGTGCAGTATGTGGAGGAGGCCAAGGCTGGGAAGTCCATAGGAGCTTTATGTGTAAGAGGACGCCCCCTACCCCTGGCCGGGGTCTCCCTGTCATCAGTGTCCAGGCTCCACGCAGCAGAGTGTCCACTCAGGTTCAGCTGGGGAGCCCGCTTTGCAGCCAGACTTTGCATTTTGACTAGTGAGTGATGCAGACAGGTCCTTCCCTTCTCGGAGTTCTTCCTTCCACGGCTACACAATAGGAGTACCCGCTCTGTGCTCCAGCCCCTGCTGACCCCTTCCTAGCCCATCTGGTGGTAGATATAACACTCTTCTCCTCCCCACCTGCCTCCTGAAGCTGCCTTCTCATCATCATAGCTAACACTCTCATTTTATAGAT
This sequence comes from Vicugna pacos, assembly GCF_048564905.1. Lineage (NCBI taxonomy): Eukaryota > Metazoa > Chordata > Mammalia > Artiodactyla > Camelidae > Vicugna > Vicugna pacos. Next base: position 3,578,129 of record NC_132992.1, read on the forward strand.
GAGGAAATGAAGGCACAGAGTGGTTACATAACTTGCCCAAGGTCACACAGCGATGAAGCGATGCAGCTGGAAGTTAGTCCCAGGCACCTCGTGTCAATTCCATGCTCGTAACCATTCTGTTACAGCCAGTGGCAGCTTCCATGTCTGATCTCCAGGGGTTGAGGGTTGGTGGTATTTAGCTGGTAGGATGTTGGCTGCAAGCTGCCTGTCTGATCCTTGCAGGGTGTGGTCACCCCATGCCCCAGCCAGGCCATCTGTCCTGCTCAGTTCCCATTCTAGTTCCCATTTCCTGCTGGGATGAAGCCTGGTCTGGGGAACCTTGCTATTTATCATCCTCTCCATGCCTCATTTTGCTCATCTGTGTAATGGGAATGATAATAGTACCTTCCACTTAGGCTTGTGAGGATTAGGTGACTAAATTCGTAAAAAATGCTTGGAACAGTGCCTGGCACACAGTAAGTGCTTAATAAGCATAAGTTCTTGTTATCCAGTGTGGCAGAATGATGCAGAGACAGCTTCCCAAGAAGCTAGACCAAGGGCAAAAGGAATCACAGTTTTCAGATCTGGGAAGGAGCCGAGGGTTGGGAGGTGTGCTGGCCCCCTTCCCTGGCTTCCCAGAGAAAGTGTTTGAAGCTGTCAGAAAGAATAACAAATATGTATTATTGAGCACATAGCATGTGTCACTAATGGGGTGGAGCCACTGAGTGTGCAGGAGCTGAGCTTTGTAAGTGATGAGCAACCAGTCATGGCTCTCTTGCCTCCAGGTCATGGTGCAGAATGCATTTCCACCTAGGGAGTGAAGACAGAAAGTCTCTATCATCATCAGGGCCCAGGGGTTCAGCCTGCAGGTGTCCCAGAGAGGGGTCCCCCAGAGAGGGTCAGAGGACCCAACCTGCCAGTGATGGGAAGTCTCTCTACCCGCTGATGCTCGTAATCTTCTGCTGAGGAGGTCAGCACATTCCTAAATCACAAGCTAGTCCTTGAAGGTCTTTGTTAATAACTTTACAACTCAAATGGTGGAGGTGTAAGATTTGTCTGTCTCTATCTGGGCTGAAACGAGTCTCCATCAAAGGCGGACAGTAGGAGCTCTGAAGGTCATTTCCAGCCCAGAATTCTGGGGCATGTCTGAGTGGGTTGAAGACTCGCCCTGCCCCGAGCAGAGAAACGGCGAGCTGACTCCTGGGTGGCCTCTCCCTGAGTCTTTGGTGGTGGACACTCCCCTTGAGTAGAAAGCAAAGCCGGCAAGCCTTGCCTCTCTGTATTTACCTTGATGGAGCTTTAAAATGCTGCTCTGACATGTGTACAAACCACGTGTGGAACAGCATGGACGCCTCAGCCGGAGGTCTTAATTACTTGCTGAGAACAAGAGATGGTTCTAAGATCTGGGAAGCTGCCTGGGGAAAGTGGTTCATTTCCCAGAGCAGGGTGCAGAGGAAGGGGAGCCATATGGCCCAGCGGTGGAACAGCTGTCTCTCGAGAAGGAACAATTGGGGAGCTTCCACCATCTGCGTGAATTACGAGACTTGCAATTTTCATGCATATGTTAAGGCAACCCCCAGTACAGCAGTCAAGGGGCAGATGATGGAGAGAGATGGAATGTCCCCGTGCTCTGTGCCCTGGGCCACAGCCCGGCCATCCATCCCCAGAAACCCTGACTCAGCGGCCGCCTCTTTGCAGGGCTGTCCTGGCCAGGGCCTGCCTCTGAGGTCATACGGGCTGATGCCCTGCCAACTCTGCCAGGACCCCCACCGCCTCCACCTTCCACTTCCTCCAGGAAATATACATGTCACTCCTCTCACTGTGGCTGCCGCTTGTCTCTTTGGCAGGGCTGGGAAAATCTAGTTGAAGAGTGCTTAGTGGTTTGGGGCTGTTTTATTTTCTCTGCTCTATGATCCGTGTTAGGTTAAAAGGGCCAGAGCTGCTTTTCCTTCCCACGGAAGATAACTCAACCTGGACAGGCTCCCTCTGGGAAAATTAAAGGTGATGAGGGACTTCTGGTTGGCTGGAGCCGTTAATATCTTTCCCCGAAAGTGGCCCTCTCCCATCCCTCGTGCCCCAGCTGGTTGGAATGATGAATATATTCCAGTGTGTTCTCATGGCAAATGATAGCTCTTCTCCTTCGCACGTGCTGCGTACCCGGGGGGCCTGCGCTGGGCCAGCACCGTGGTGGGCGCGCTTTCTCTGGTCCTCGCACGGTGCTGAGCAGTGGGTTCCTCACAGATGAGGAAGAAGAGGCACCGAGAGGCCACGAAACTGGCCAGAGTTCCTTCAGCTAAAAACCGAAAGAGAGGATTCAAACTTCGGTCTAACTCTAAAGCCGGGGCTCTTTCCTGGAGACTGTGCCAGATCGGGACGGAGGCGGATCTCCCAGTGCTGGCTGAGGGTGAGCATCTTCGGAAGGAAGCGTCACACAAATGGCTTTGTCTCTGGGCCACTCAGTACCCTTCCCATTGATGAACCACCAGGAATCCTCACGTTAGAGAGACTGTCCTGCGTGATGTCCTGGTGTCTGGAAGGTCCTGTTAAAATGTAGCTGTTCCCTGAGGTGGTGATGTGTTAATCTCCATGCTCCCCAGGTTGGAGAGAGGTTGGGAGAGGCAAGTGGGGAGGGGAGACCTGGACAGAGGGTACCCTCCCCTTTAAAACTTGATCCGACAGGAAGCTATATTCAACACCTTGTAATGGCCTATGATGAAAAAGAATATGGAAAGGGATATATACACATGTGCAATTGAATCACTATGCTGTACACCTGAAATTAACACAACGTTGTAAATGGACTTATACTTCAGTTAAAAAAAAAAAGGAAAACCAGATCTGAAGCCAGCTCTGTCCCCCACCCTGATCCCCCCACATCTCTTGTTGAGAGGATCCCCCAGCTTGAGTCTCCACAATCGATGCATCACAGCCCATGTAGGTGGGCGGTTTTAGGATGATTGCCCAAGTCCATGGCCAGGGTGTCCCCGCAGGAAAGGAACATGGCCTGTGGTCCCCTCCACGTCCCTTACTCCTCAGCTTATGGGGATGGGACACAGCCTTCAGGTCCCCATGTCTCCAGCCAGAGGACCGTGCTCTCCCCAGAAGCCCAGGGCAGGCTCTGGGTGCCCTGATGTCGAACCTGGTGTCTCTGTGTCACCTTATGTCGTCGTGTTCGTCACCTTGGCCTCCTTGCAGAAGTTGCCCTGAAGACCTGCAAGGCAGGATTTGGGTCTGAATGTCTTCGTGTCTCCATGGGGCTATTAGACAGCTAGATTTTCTTGACTATTTTAATGTCTGCCAGGAGGAGGCTTAGGGGAAGTCAAAATAGCCCTGCCCGCCAAAAGGCTGGGGGCCTTGCTCATTAATCTCCAGCAGCAAAAGGGCCGATCCCCAGCCTTTAGGGGGTACTTCATTGGGTTCCCCCACCCCAGGGTCAGGGAGGCCTGGTCAAGGGCTTGGCGAGTGGACCCAAGCCCTTTGGGCCTTTTGTGCTGGTGTCTGTGTGACAGTGGCCTCTGATCAGCAAAGCTGAGGCTGGAAATGAGACCTTCTTCCTGGTCAGCCTGCCCCCTTTGCCGCCCCCACTTCCTTCTCCTTCATGAACTTCCCTTTTCCTTGGTGGAGGTCATTTGAGAGTTCTCCTCCTGTTCTGCCCACTGAGAGGAGAGACCGGAGGCAACAGCTGTATCAGATGACCTTCAGAGGCAGCCAGGAGCTGGCACCCTGTCCTGCAGTGGCCGCCTCCCTCTGCTCCTTTGTCTCTGGGCCCAGCTGGGCCTCCCTGCATCTGCACCCTGGTCTCCCCACTCAAGGGCTCCTACGTGCTGGCAGAGGTGAGGGCGCCTGGGAGATGGATCTCAGGGAGGTGGCCACCCCAGCACTCTGGCTAGACTTTTGGGGGTTGCGTGTGGGTGAAATGGTGCCCAGCTGATGGAGAGAGGGGAAGATGCACCAAGGGAACAGTGGGCAGCAGGGAACCCACACTTGGGGCTGGAGGTTCAGTTTTTCTGAGCAAGGGCCAACGGTGAAATGGGGGAGCTGAGGTCAGAGATGGGCTGTGAGATCCTCTGGTCCAGAACCGCAGGCCTCCTGTCCATGGAGCTGGAGGCTTTGAATCAGGAAATCAGGATGTGGATTCCAATCCTTTACCCCCAGATCAGGGAATCACAAACTCTCAGGATTAGGTGGGACCGTGCAGACCACTGACCCTGGACATACCTCTCTGGATATTAATCCCTGCCTGGGCCTCTGGCCCATCATTCTCACACTCTCAATATGTACATGGAACCCCAGGAAACTGCATAACATGGAGGCCGTGCTGATGTCACAACCAGAAATGATCGCTCAGGCTCAGTTTGATTACCTTGGCTGTCAGGGAGCTCACTCTCTCCTAAGGAAGCCCAAATGGGTTTGGAATACTCATAGTGGGAGAAGGGTATTTATTTTGATTCCATAACAAGTTTCTCTCTTCCATATAACAGCTTTTTAGATGTTTATGAAACTTCTTACCTCTCCTTGGCTGGCCTCCCCTCCCCCCATTTTCTTTTTCAGGCAAAATATTATTTATTGATTTAGCAATTGATTTTCAAGCACCTCTTACGTGCCAGACTCTGAGCAAGGTGATAAAGAGACAGGAATTAACAAAATGGACATTGCCCTTCATTCAGGGAGCTCATTGCCCAGCAAGGCGTCATTCCCAGACTTCTCGACCCTCCTCGTGCATGTAGGAAGGGCTGCAGGTCTGGTTTGATCAGGGCAGAAGTGACAACCCTGCTTTGCTCTCCATGCTTCTGTTAACATCTACGTAAAGCTGAGGAAATTACTTAGCCTCCCTGAGCATCAACCTGAGGATAGCAATATTTGCCCACCTACCTCACAAGATTAATGTGTAGGATCCGAACTGAATTGGATTTTTATTCTGTTACAGACAAATGCAAACTGTTATTTACATCCAATACCTTGGAGACACGGGGAGAGGCAGGAAAAGAAAAGTGTTTATTTTGGTAGCATCCTTATGACAGTAATTACTGCACCTTTTTAGAAAGAGGGTCACCCGTTTAACAAACATTTATTGCGTGCCTCCTCAGATGCCAGACAATGCATTCATTTACTTCTTATTCAGACAGCAAGTATTGAATGCTTACTGTACTCGGTGCCGGGGCCAGGGGTCGATGGTCCGGGGGAATGAAAGAGATGCAGTGTGTACCTCCATGAAGCTAATAGCCTAGTGAGAGACAGGCTTTCAACAACTGTCCTCCGAATAAATCGAGGGCAACATCTTCACTGGGCGCCATGAAGGAAAAGAAGATGGGGTGATGGGAGTCAATACTAGAGAGACCTTCTTCAGATGGGAGGATGGAGAAATCAGGGGAAAGTCTATGGAGCTGAGAGATGAGGGATGAGTAGTGAAGGCTGGGGATGGAGAGGGAGCTCCTGGCAGAGGGAACTGCATGGGTGAAGACCCTGAGGTGGGACCGAGCTTTATGCATCTAAGAAACTAGAAGACGGTAGAGAGCAGGGGGCTGGGGGAGGAAGTGGCAGGGGATGGGAAGAGGTCGGCGAGGCCAGATTCCAGATCCCATGAGGCTCCCACAGGAATAGAACCCACGGCCTTGACATCACCACTGGGTTGGAGCCAATGCAGGCTAGAATCGGGAGCAGAACTCGGGGGCGTGGAGGCATCACTGTTGCTACAGATAGGAATGCTCTGCCCCAAGACTGCCAGGCTGTCTGCGCTGGGGAGTGGCCACTGCGCTGTGAACTCTCATGGGTCTTGCCTCTTCTCTTTGTGGGAACAGGTGCTCAGCTTACACAGGCTTTGCTAAACTGAGTTCTGGCTGTGACTCTGTTAACTTGTTGTGTGACCTTGGCCAAGTCATCTGCCTCCTCTGAGCTGCTTGGGGTTCCCATCCATCTACACCTGGCAAATAACCCTGGCTATGAACTGCATGTGGGGAGGGGAGGAGAGAAGCCAGGGAGATCGTGGGAAGGAAGGATCTTTGCAAACTGTAATGGCTGGGTAGATGTAAGGTTGCTCTGGTAACCGAGACCTGCCCTCCGGCTCTTCCACCCTCTTCCCGTCTCCCCCCATTGCCAAGGTCGGGGCTGCCTTTTGCTACAGCGCTGCTAGTTCATACAGGCACGTGGGGAAGCAAAGCGGCCAGCACTTGAGTGAGTTTCCCTGGTCATTAAAGCCTAGCTGGGAAGTGGTGGGGAGTCAGAATGTGAACACAGGAACCCCAGCGCCAGAGCCCACAGTCTCACCACCGTGCTGTCCTATTACACCTTGTGCTTCCTGCAGAGCGCTTGCTCCTCTGTCTGCATCCCTCGTGACAAGGAAGGCATTGTCACCCTCCTTTTCAGATGACAAAATTGGGACTCTAAGAAGCATTCACCCAAGGTCACACAGCCCTGTCTCCTGACTCTGAGCTGGGTGATCTTGCCTTCGGGAGGCCTCGGTCTGGGCCTGGAGGAAGCGGAGCGGGGGCCTGGGGGCTGTGTTTGCGTGTGGGTGTGTAGGGAGCCACAGAGACACGTGGGCTGCAGCCCTGACTGCTGCCTTCCGAGGGCTTCTCGGACTCCATGGCAACCCACTCCGGGCCTGAGCATGTTTCTTGTTGTTTCAGTAAAATGTTTTGCTGCACGCATGCCATTCATGCCCTCTTTGGGTGCTCCGGGACAGGGGATGGAAGAAGCAACATGATGTGCTTAAAGAGCTGAATTAGGTGTGATTTTTCCTGTACTTATCTGCCCCCAGGGGAAAATAAAAGTGTCCTGCCTTTTCAGGTTTTCTGATTCCTGGAAGCGCGTGTCTTCAGGTCCAGGGGAGCCAGCCGTGCTGGGGGCTCAGTCCCCGCAGCGCGGGGCGCAGGCTTCCGGCCCCATCCGAGCATAGCGCGCTCCGCCACCAGCAAGCGTCCCCCTGGCCGCTGTGCAGCGCGGGGCTCTGGGCTGCGCCTGTGCACTGGAAGGACCCTCAGATGGGGCTCTCTCTGCTCTCCAGCAGCTGATAGCCCAGCCTGGGAGATGAGCCCCTCACATGCGAGGCCAATCACGCCAGCTGCTCTAGGAGGCAGGCCAAGGCAACGTCACAGATAGCGAGAGAGGCTGTGCCAACTACCAGGGGCGTGGAGTCGGGAGATGGGGCTCTCGGCCAGCTCGGGCGTGGATGACCATGGGCAAGTGCCTTCACACCTTTGAGCCTCTCTGTTCCTGTTTGTAAAGTGGGTATAATCACAGCCCTGTCCTGCCTACTTTTTTAGGGGAGTTGGGAAAGCAAATGAATGACAAACATAAATGTGCTTTAGAAATTATAAAGTGCCCGATGAAGAGTGACATTATATGCTCTGAAAATTCAGAGACAAATGTTTTATCTTTAATTCCTCCCTCCCTCCCTCTTATTCTTCCTTCCTGCCATCCTACTGTCCAACCTTTTCCTCCATCTTTTCTATCAATACCCACCAGATTTCTTTCCTTTGAACATATTGTGCAAGGTAACAGGTCAAGATTGGAGGGAGGAGAGCAGGGCACAGATAAAGAAGGGCTGGACCACCTTTTAAGGAGTTGGAGATAGGAGCCAGGTGCATCTGAAGTCACCAGAACTGTGATAAGAAGTAGAGTGTGCCCCTCCCAGCCAGCTGCGGTTCCTGGCAGATGCCTGGGGGGCTGAACGTTGAAGAAAAGGTGGGCAACAAGAGAGGAAGGATTATCGACATTCTAAGGGTGTTTACTCCACTGTGGGGAGCGGAGACGAAGGGGCACAGGGACCCAAAGAGGATGCTTGCATGTTAGCATGCTGCTCTCGGCTGGAAGGCAGTGTCCTCTCAAGAGCCGACACCGAGCAATCCGGGGGTCCCATCAGCCCCCCTCCCTGTGGTCTCCCCTGGGGAGGGGCTCTGACCGGAAATGACAGGGCCAGCCCGGTACACATTGCAGCCTCTGCCTCCCTCTCCTCCTCCTTTCTTTAGCCCCAGCCCATCCCCCAAAGGGCCGGAGGGGCTGGGCCTGGGTGACCAGACCACGACTAAAATGGAAGCAGCAGGGAGCTTGGTCCCTTCGGGGCCTGCGGAGATGCTTAGAGCAGGGCTGTGAATGGACTAAGAGACAAAAGGAAGTGAGGGCGTAAAGGAGAGGAGTGGGAGAAAGGAAAAAACACAGGAAGGAGAAGGGGAGAAAGAAGGAAGAGGAAGGAGGAAGGGATGGAGGAAGAAAAGCATCTTACAAGACTAGGCTGATGAAAGTTGGCCTGACGGAGGACAAGGGTTTTTATTTGAAAAAAAAAAAACATTGCTCCTCTCAGCGTGATCCAGGAGTAAACGTCACCTTGGGGAGGCTGGGTGGTGATGTGTTATTGGGTACCACTGGGTTGTGCTGAGACCAGCAGCTTGGTAAGTTGCTGTAGCTCCGCCTTTGCTCTGCCAGCCTCTCCCCTCTCCCAGGGGCTGCGGAGATCCTGGGGAAACCTGCTGTTGCGTCGGCCTGGGGTGGCAGAGACCAGGCTCTTGCTGGGGAGGTGACATCTCAGGCCCTAACTCGGCAGCAGAAGTGATCTTTAGGCAGTGGCCAAGATTTAGCCACCTCACTAGAATAAACCTTCCTCAAAGCTTTTCAGTTCTGAGTCCCTTTCCCTCAGGGTCCCCTGTGGTGACAGTTACTCTCACTCAGGACTAAAAAGGTTGACATGAATGTGTTTCCTCTCCCAGAGGATTCCCATGTATGTTAACAGAGGCCTTTTGGAGAATGTGCCTTATTTTTATACCTTTAACAGTATTTATTTTCTGCAGAGATAAGACATTCATCTGGTTCAATATTTAGCAACATATTGAACAAAAAGGGGTGCAATATTAAGCCTTTCTCCCAGTGTTCCCTTCCAGAATGGAGGAAGCCAGTATTACTAGTTTTTGTGCATCTTCCCAGAGATATTTTATGCACATAGAAGGAAACATGTGTATGTATTCTTTCCCTGCATTCAGTTTTTTCACCAATGGTAGCATATTCCAAACTCTGCTCTGCCTTTACTTTTCTCACTTTAGCTCTAGCTGTGTGTGAGTGTAATCAGGACATGAAGAACTTTCTGGTTCCTTTTTATGGCTGCATAGTACTCCACAACATAGCCATACTGTGGCTAATTTACCCTTTCCCTTGTGGATGGAGGCTTATATTCCAAGCTTTTGCTGTCGTAGACAGTGCTGCAGTGAATGACCCTGCACATTTGTCATTTTCTCAAGTGCAAGTGTATTGAGGTGGTGCTCTTTCTCAAAGATACAGAGACGGCCCATGGATGAAATGTTCAGGAGAGAACAGAGTCCTTGCCCATTCTCATCTCAGCTGTTTTTGTTCATGGCTTAGGGCTGCCCCAGGGCGGGGTGGAAGGAGGTGGGTGGAGAGGGAGCAAGGGGCAGAGCCATCCTGCTGTGAGGCAGGGAGGGTCCCACCCAACACCCCAAGTCACCAGGGCTGGGATGATGGCCTGTTCTTTGCCCTGAGACAGCGAGAGGCTGGTGGGCCTACCTTGACCACTAGAACAGAGGAGCCAGCTAGGCAGGACTGTTTCCAAAACCTAGGTCTACTCAGGTGAGGTGCTTCATGCCACCCCACTGGGGGTTCCCCCTCCACTGGGAAGCCTTCCCTGCTCACCCAGCCCGGATACCAGCATCACTCCTTTCCTGGCTGCCCTGCAGGCTTAGATCTGCTTCGGAGACCGAACGGGAGTTGGGGGAGGGACACCAGCCCTGGGCTTGCAGAGCCCTGGGCTTAAATCCTGACTTTGCCACTTAGAAGCTGTGGGTACAGGCGATGGCGGCTCTTGACATGAAAGGATTATTTTAAAATAGTGTATCCGGGGTGGGTAGAGCGTGTGCTTAGCATGCAGGAAGTCCTGGGTTCAATCCCCAGTACCTCCATTAAAAATAAATAAATAAACCTAATTACCTCCCACCCCCCAAAAATATTTTAAAAAGCTATTTCCTCCTAATTATGAAAGTATTACATGTTCAGGTAGAATTATCTGAAATGTAAGGAGACACTTTGGCGATGATTGGAATTGGTCAGGGACCTGGAAATCAACTCCTCTAAACTCGCTTCAGGGAAGAACTGCAAATTCCCCGCTCATAGGTCAGGCTGTGAAGCCTGAGAACCTGTCTTGGGCCCCTGCCTCCCGCGCTGTGCAGGTGGAGGGTGTGGCGGGCTAGCCACACAGCTAGGGCAGAGTCAGAGGCCCCTCAGCTCTCAGGACAGGGATGGTAAACGGTCTTTTCAAAGAGAAGTGTTAAGTTCCTGAGAGAGCGTGGAATTCCTAACCGCAACTCAGCCAGAAACAGGCACAGCCTCGGCCGCAAGGGAAGGTGATTTTGATGAGGACTAATTCCTAAAGGCCCCAACTTCCATTTGTGGAAATTCAAGGGAATGTAGGGGTCCCCCCCACCTCTCCGCTGTACAAAGATGCTGGCAGGAAAGGCAGGAGCAGGAAGGAAGGAACGGCTGACCGTAACCTTCATAGCTGCCTTTTCCATCCACTTTGCATTATTTTTATTAAAGCCCTAATTCAGCAGTGCTAAGTGGCTCCTGATTTAGCTCCTTAGCAGGAATGAGATTTAAAACCAGGGCTGCTTGCCGCGAGGGCATGTGGCAGGGACGCGCTTCCTCACGCAGGCTGCTGGCAGCACCTGGCGGTGATATCTAGGACAGAAGACTAACTCTGAATGAAGGAAGGACACTTTCTCCACGTGCGGGCCCCACTGCTCCCAGCCACACCCTCCTCAGAAGCGATGGGCTCCCGTCCACTCTGTCTCTGATCTGTTTCAGTCTCAATTGAGAAGAGCCACCCGAAGGCTTGTCCTGTGGAATCAGGATGAAACATGGGCTGGGAAGTGGGAAAGGGCAGACTCAGCACCAAAACAGGCGAGTTCCAAGCAGGCAGATTTCAGCTCAGTGAAGCAAAAAGCTTTCTAGCAATTAGAGTGGTTCATAAACGGAAGGGGCTTCATTGATTGATTCATTCATACATTCAACACATGTTTATTAAGCTTCTGCTTCGTGCCATCACTGTAGTGAGAGAGACTGAGCATCTTCTTTTCAGAGGATCCAGGCAGAACAGTGACATGTGACCTGTACTTCGATGGGGAAGGACAGGTGCTAGAGAGCATCTAACCTTTCGAAGGTGTCCAGGGATGGCTTCCTAAAGTTGGCAACATCTAAGGTGACCTGAGAGATGAATTAGCCAGCAAGGAGGAGGGAAGAGTATCTCTGAGAAGGAGAATAGCATGTGCAAAGGCCCAGTGGTTAGAGGGAGCCTTCCTCCCTTGAGGATGTGGATGCAACTGAGTGAAGTTGGAGCAGAGTGCATTCCCTGTTGGTAGAAGCCTCTCGGTAGAGGTTTGCCCTGGGATGTAGGAGAGAGGCTCCCAGCCCTGGATGAGGTGATGAAAGTGGGGCCTCTGATTCCTTGGCCCCTTCTGCTCTAGAGATGCTGTGGTTTGAGTGCCTGCTGAAGTCCCCAAGTTCCACATGTTTGAGTGTTGTGTGGGGGCTGCCTCTTCCAAAACCAAGCATGGTAGTAAGACTTGGGATTTATGAGTGCCTTGCTAAGAGCCCACCCTGCCAGCCACTTTACAGGCATTATTTTATTTAGCCTCTCACAACAACCCTTTATTTAGGTAATGCTATTGGACCAGATTTGTAGATGGAGAACCTGGGGCTTTGTGTTGTTAGGTCATTTTAATTGACTTATGGCCACACAGCTAAGTGGGAGAACCAGGACTTGAACCTAGGTGTGTCCAACCTGAAGCCCGTGTGCTTAACCACGTCCCTTTGCGGGGGCCTCTCTGAGGTCCATCTGTCCCTCCCCCCAGTGCGCCTCCTGTGGGACCCTGTCACACGTGGCCAGGAGCAGCGGCTAGCTCCTTCAGGGAAGGCAAGTCACAAGACAGAACCAGGGGATTGGTTTTCACATCAGAGCATTAAAAGGATGCTCGACAAGCCTCATGTTTTGCTTTCTTTGTAGGTGGTAAGGATCAATTTCCCAAAGGAAAAAAAATCAATCAGTTGGAATGTGTCTTTCTGGAGAAAGCCTAGCATCTGTCAAATGGGAGGAAAAAACCCAGGAAAAGATTTTCTCGGGTCGTGCGCTGGGGGTTGCTGACTCAGGCCGTATGTTCCAACATCATTAACAAGTTGAAAAGCTGTTGCTCCTTGCAAGAAGGCAGGGTTGGTGGTTCGAACAGCTTAGATGGGAAAATCCTTTACAAAGCAAGGGAGGCCGAGGGTACAAAGAGTGTCCACAAGCAGATCTGGGTACTGCAGGACTGAGCAAGGGAACTTACTGCAATGCCAACGCTTTTATCAGGCCCGGTGGTTGGACACGATTGCTTTACTTGCAAACCCCGATAGGGACATTCTGACAAGTTGGCAATTTTCAGTAATAAACAATTATTAACAGTTAAGCCGTGCCGAGGCGAGCCCTGAGAGGCAGGCTAATATCTTGGGGTGATCTGTAGAGATATAGGTCCCCAGGGGATCTTGTGGTCTGATACTGGAGTATGATGATAGGTGGTCCTCAGGGCTCCAGGCTGGAGTGTGGAGGCCCAGACCCCAGACTCAAATCCTTCTTTCTGGGTTTTGCTGGAACGGTCCTTGTCTGCTTCCTGGAGAGTCACTGAAGTTTTCCTAAAGATCATTTCATTGTCCCACCACAGAGGAATCTGGGATTTGGCATTGCCCTGGTCTCTTAGCTGAATTACAGATTCAATCCCAGCCAGACTGGTGTGGCCCACATGAGAGACAAGCAGAGCTCTGGATGCAGGGAGACACGGGGGGAGTCTTTCCAGATTCAGATACTTACTCATTCAGCATATGCTTGTGGAGTACCTGCCATGTGCCGCACTAGGTACTGGAACATAGGATGAACTACAGAGGCCTATTCTTTGTCTCTCCAGAGCTTATGGGAGACAGACAAGTGGCACAGAAGTCCATGCTGTGGCCTGTGGAGCAAAGTGGATGCTGTGGGAGAGAAGGGGACCCAACCCAGGCTAGGGGTGGGGGGTGGGGGTGGGCAGTAGTCAGGGAGGGCTTCCTGGAGGAAGTGGCATCCACATTAATGGGAAGAGTAAACAGAATAAGTGGTGAGAGAGCTGGAGAGCTGGGTTGTAGATGGAGTTCCAGGCTGTATGAAGCTCCAGGGTGGGAGGGTTGGGGCTCACTTAAAACCAGAAGAAGTTCCATGTGCCAGAGCAAAGAGGGCAGGAGGGGGTGCCAAGGCTGGAGAAGCTAAAGGCCTGGAAGAAGGGGAGGGTGAAGGAAGTTTTCTTAGCAGAAACCTTCCCATGGACTGTGGGGGTGGGGAAGGCTGATCCAGTATCTGGCCCGTGGGAGGTGCTCAGTGACGTGTAAATGAGCCAAGTCCAGCATCGCGTTCTCAGTGAAGCCCTTGCCCTGTCTGCCAGCACGTGGAAGAATGGCCCACCTTCTCCTGGCGCCCATCCTGCACCCTGAACTGTCTGGGATCTCAGTACCGGAAACATTTTCATGCCCCTGCTCATTCACTCGCTCACCCCTCAGTGCGGTCTCCTTTTCCCACGGGCCCGTGGTGGAAGCAAGGACTGCGGCTACTTCCTTACGGTACTCCTGGCACCTGGCACGGTGTCCAGCACACAAATGCTTTTGGGTTGAGTGATTGCTCAGAGGCAGGGGAATGGAACAGATGACCTTGAAAGAAATAATAGCTAGGTTCCCATGTGCCAGGCACTATACTAAGCAGTTGACATGGGATAAATCCAGACAGCCTGGCTCCCGAGTCCATTCTCTGACCTCGTGACAGTCCTGACCCGTGGGGATCAGAGCATAGCCCTCTGTGCACAACTCCAGGCAGGCAGGAGGAGTACTCACTGCCGGGGAGTCCCAAGGGCAGCGCACAGCCTGGCCACTCCTCCGCATCATCGCTGCCCTGGGAGCCTGGCACAGAGCAGGTGAATGCATATGTGGTGGGTATTTGCATAACTAAACAGAGGGTCCAGGGGCAGGGAGGTTACTGGGCTGCAGGTACCACCCACAGGTTCACATTTCCCCCTAGAAACACAAACCACTGGTCCCCGCGAGAGGAAGGGCCTGGCAGCCAGACCGTGGCCTCCTTTTGTTCCATGCTCTCTCCTCTGAGAAACGAAGAGGAAAGGGGTATGGACGGTGGTCCCCTGGGTAAATTATAATTCACCAGTAAGCTGAACGTGGACTGTGTCTCCTCCCTCACCTGTGTGCCCCCAATCCCCGCACTCCAGTATACCCAGTGCTCTGGGGCTCCCCTCCCTGCCTTGGTGAATGAGGAACCCTTTTCAGGTCAAACTCAGGCCATTCTATCATCCTTTGAGGTGGAAATGAGCCTCCGGATGCTCTGGGGCCATGCATCCCACCTGCCCTGGCCAGTCCTCAGAAGAGGAATCTCAGTAACAATGGCATAAAAAAAACCCAAAAACAAACAGCCAACAACAATGATAACTAACTTCTAGTTCTAGGTGCTTTGTATGAATTAACTAAGTCTACAGCCATTTTACAGACAAGGAAAGTTGAGGACAGGATAGGTGGTGCAAGGACACGTAGCTAATGAGTGGCAGAACAGGGACCCCGGCTTTTAGAGGATGCTGGACTGCCACAGAATAATTCTCAGCCAGGACACCACTGAATTAAGATGAGAGGCCATGGGCCAGCTTGGCAGGTTGGATAGAGGTGGCCACCCCCTGGTTACCCATCCCAGAGTCCTATGTGAGCCTCCCCAGGACCCCCACTGGGAAGAAGGGGGACCCACAGGTCCCAGACCAGGAGAGCATTTGGCCCTTCAGGTCCTTCCATCCTATCAGCCCTGCAGGTGAAGTGCTTCTCTCTCTCTCTCTCCCTCTCTCTCTCTCTCTCTCTCCCTCTCTCTTTAATTGACTATTCCTGTTTTGGAGCCAGATATGACCACAGCAATTAAAAGCCAACTCTAGATGTGCTGAGAAGAAGGGCCAGCTGTTTTGGCTCTTCCTGGCCTTGGAGGGGATGCAGGGCTGGTAATTATAAAGGAATGAATGATACACATCTGATGAATTGTTCTAAAGCTTCCCTTGGTGACTCCTCGACACAGACACACATAGACCCACACTCCCCCCACCACGTGCCATGTGACCTTGGCCATGGCAGAAGCACTCATGCTAAATGTGTCACTCTGGCATTGGCACCTGGGCCCACTTGGATGTAGGTCGTTTTTTTTTTCCAAGCAGATACAAATGACAGCCTGATCTGAGACTCTAGCCAAGAGCGCTGGTGGAGGCCTGATCAGCGTGCCTGGGAGCACTGGGGAAACGGGTCTGGGGAAGCTCCAGAAGCCATATGCTGTAGGACTCAGACTGTCTCCTTCCCTTGGTTCCCAGGCCTTCCTTTGTCCTAGCTGGGTGTCAGGCAAGTTGGCCAGGGAGCATGGACGTCTTCTTTATTTATCTTGACCTTTTCATGTAAGTAATTTTTATAGTTCCATTAACTAGTAAGACCATTTGCAAACCGCCAGGCAAAATATATTACCACGAATGCCTCAGGGACTTGTGGGTCATCTTGGGTGGAATACTAATGGGATTGAGCATTGATTCAGAGCGCTCACCATGAGCGAGGGACAGCAGACCCGGCGCCTTGGTCGGGGAAGGGCCAGCGTTGGCCCAGCAGTGTGTTTGCAAAGGACTCCCCAAGTCTGACCTAGAGCCTTTTGCTCAATGCCAAGATCCCCATATTGGGTCCTGGGCTGCTTTGTGCAGGTTCACGCCTAGCCCAGGACTGATGCTCTGGCCTTGCATCTGTACCTTGGAACACGCTTGTTCCCATGCTGAGCTCTGTGCCTGCATTTGTGGACTGGATTCTTTTCAAACTTGGGTTGAATCAGTGAACCAGAAAGCAACCATTGCTACAGTCAAGTCCTAGACTCCCAGAGCTGGAAGGGACATTTGGATCATGTCATCTGACCCCTTCATTTTACAGACAGAGAAACAGACCCAGCGGAGGGAGGGGACTCGGCAAGTTGGTGACAGATCTGGCATTGGCACTCACTTATCTCAACCTGTGGTCCAAGTGATGGTGGAGCATGTGGTTAAAAGAAGGCCTTGGATGTGGCTTGGCCACTGGATCAGTTAGAGATCCGCTGAGAAATAGATGGTATGTTAACTGAGAAGAGTTTAATACAACGATTATTTAAAAAGACATGAGAAGGGATAAGGGAAACTAACAAGAGATGGTACAGCATTTCGGGCTAGCAACTAAGGAGCCCTCCGTCCCTGGGCCAGAAGAAGCCCCCCCAGGACCTTGAGCTGTAGGAGCGAGGACCACCGGCACCACCGCCACCACCAACCCGTGGTCCAGCCTCCCCTTCTGCCCAGCTGCCCATCTCCTGCTGTTACCCCCCACCAGCTGAACCCATCCAGAAGCCAGAGGGCAAGGAGGCCTGTTAATGCAGGAGGTGCACTTCTCAGGGCACAGAGAAGGGAGGAGAAGCAGGGGAGTGATCTGGAGGGCCAAAAGGAGACTGTCCAGCACATGAGTTCTTAATGGGTAAAAATTGTCAGTCTGTTTACATATAAAGCACGGATATACATACACAGATATACAGCGTATCTGTGGTATTAGAATTTCATGGGAAGGGGTGATTAAGAAAAAAAGGTCTACAATTGTTGTCAAAATGCAGGTTCTTGTCGTAGAAAGAATTCAGAAATGAGACAAGGAGGTTAAGAAAGAAAAGCAAGGATTTATTCAGGGATAGACAGTACGCTCTCAAGGAAGAGCGGGCAGACCCAGGTGGGTGGCTGCCCTGAGTGTCCTTGGCAAGTTCCTTATATGGATGTAAAACTGAACGGGCAGAATATTCATTGGTGGGGAGAGGTTTGGAGTCATCTTTCCTGATCTTCATCCCAGCTCCACCTTCCCAGGTGGAGAGGAGTGATTTTTCGTCCTTATTTAGTCTTAATCAGGAAGTTGGATGAGGTCATAACGAACAAAAGGTTACATTCGGATGGAGGTATAATGAGCAGCAAGTTACGTTCGGATAGTAGAGATTCCTGTCTCGTCCAATCTTTTTGTCGGCCTCCGGGACACTTGCCAACCCAGAAGGTATGTTTTCTTATCAGTCCAGAGGTTCCTGCTTTTCTTGGTCTGTCCAAGGACCCCGTTGTTCACAGACGTATGGTTTCCTGCCATTTGGCCGTGCCCCCCTTTCTCTGCTCACATCTAGCTACCTGCCTGCTACCTTCCCGGCTCCTGGGAAGTAGGGGGCGTGGTCATGAAAACAAGGTTGGGAAACACGGATCTCGCTCAGCCTCCTGGTAGCGATGGGGATTTATACCAGTTACTTAGCCCTTTCTGTGGTTTAGATTCCCAACTGTAAATGGAGTAGGAATAATAGGATGAAATGGGACAGCGATAGTCAGTGCCCAGCGAAGAGGAAGGATGTGTATTTGTTTTCTCTTTCATTTCCCCAGCTGCTAGTGTCCACCCGAGAACCATCACTGCAGTACAAGGGGTCGTTAAGTTGTCCATATTCCTTGTTCTCCCAGGAGGAAAGAGGACTGAAATAAAGTGTCCAGTGAGCATCTGTGGCCCCTTGTTCCTTCAGGTGGACCCCGCGTTCCGCTTTAGAAAGGAGGCCAGGCGTCACTGGGTACTGCCTAAGCACATTTTGCTTTGGTTTATCATCTGGTCATACCGGGGAGTGCATAAATGACGTAGAAGGGGAGAAAGGACCTTAAAAGTCCCACAGGTCCATTTCCCACCAAATCGGGGACCCCCCCCCCATAATGAAGCAGACAGTTAATAGTTTAGGCTTTGCTGAGCATCAGTCTCTGTGGCAATGACTCAGCTCTGCCCTCGTAGTGCAAAAGCAGCCTTGGACAGTATGTAAATGAATGGGGACGGCCGTGTGCCAACAAAACTTCATTTGTAGACATAGGCAGCAGTGGGATTTGGCTCGAGGGTTATAGTTTGCCCGCTGACCCCTACCCTCCAGCATCTGTGGGTCCTCTGTGCTCTGCTGGGGGTTCCCAGTGACGGGTGGCTCCCCACCTGTAGAAAGAAGCCTCTGAACTGCTGAACCCATTCAAGGGGTAGAAAGTCTTGCCTTGAGTTAAGTAGAAATCTGCCCATTTGTTACATGCAGCCCTGAGTCCCTATTCTGGCTGGGACAGAGGGGTTCCCACTTCTCTTTGGCAGCCATTCAGTCTGTCAGCTGACTTTGACCTGCCTCCCACCCACTGCTCCCTTTTCCACACTAAACCACACCCCACACACAGGTCCCAGCCTTCACGTGACCCTCACAGGTCAGAAGTCCACCTCCGCTGCATCCTCACCCTTCTCCCCTGGCTTGTCAGTGTCTCTTGCGAAGCACAGGGAGGTACCCAGAAGAGCCACCAAGAGCCACACATGGGGTATCTGTAAGGCATGGCACATGGGCAGGTCCAGGGAGGTTTAAGACTCTGGATTTACCCTCAGGGAGCTCACAGTCTAATTGGGGAGACCAGATGAACCATGCTAAATGGGGACGTGGCAGGGCCAGTCAGGAGGCAGTCCATGTAGGTAAGGAGGCTCTGGTGGGAAAATATTTCACCCTCCACAAATGTGCACCCTGGGGTGGCTGAAGTCCTCCTAGCTTCTTGGTGGAGCAGGGTGATGGAGGCAGGGCCAGGCCCTGCTGACCCAGATGACCGGGGGCTGGGAGCCCAGGGGAAGCGTTTCAAGCTTCCAGCTGCTGTGAAGTGACATGGCGGAGCCAGAGCAGCCCTAGAAGCATTAAGGGTGTCAACAGGGTGATGGGTCCCAAAGCCCCTGCTTTATAGACGAGAGAGGAAGTCACCTTCCCAGAGTCTCGTGTCAGGTAGCCCAGAGCCTGGACTGATACTCAGGTCCCCTAGCTCTTAATCCAGTGCCTTTTCCAAAGAAATGGAGGCCAGAAACCAGGGGTCCCTGTGAGATCAAGAGAAGAGGTTTCCTAGGTCATAGGAAGGGGATGGGGCTTGGGGGCCAGGAAGCAGGACTAGAACAATGGTGGCATTTCCTGAAAGAGGTGTGCGGATGACAGCCCACCTTCACTGAATGGGACTTGAGACCTCCTGTGCTCTAATAATCTTGAGTTATAGGTGAAGTTGCAGGGCCTGGAGAGGAGAGTGAGTTGTTTAATATCACTGAGATGGATGCTGGTAGACACAAACCCAGGTCTGCTCACACCCACGGCTGGGCTTGGTCCAAGCCCCCCCCCCATCCCTCAAGACGGCAATCAGCCTGGTCCCACAGGACCAGAAGTAGCCGGAGCCAAGGGGCGTCTAGAGATTTGGTGACTTCCCCAAGACTGAGCTCTGAAGCCAAGCTCAGAGAAGACCACCACGCCCTCCCTGCATGCACGTTGGTCCTCTCTCCTGGGGCAGGTGGCTCTCCCCTTGGGCCCCACAAACAAGGAGCACCTACTGTGTGCCTGGCAGCATGAGGGTTTTAAAAGGCCAAGTAGGAAGCAACCTCTGTCCCCCAGGAGCTGGAGATCCACAAAGGGGAGACAAGGTGGGCTGGGCTGGCCTGTGACAGGGGATGAGGTAGCATGTGTGAAAGCCCCAAGGCCTGGCACATAGTAGGTGCTCAGAAGCTGGTAGCCCATTGACAACAGTGTTAAGTGGTAGCAGCTGTTGTTTATCTTAGACACCGAGTCCAGACCCCATGGCTTGTGTGTGTGTGTGTGTGTGAGAGAGAGAATATAATAGCAGCTCCTGCCTGCTGAGTACTTCCTGTGTTCCAGGCACTGGTCCGAGCATTCAGTATGTATCACTTCATTAAATCTTTGCAACAACCCATGAGGTATGTACTATGGTTGTCCCCATTTTACAGATGAAGAAACTGAGGCACAGAAAGTTAAATCGCTTGCTGATTGTCCTATAATTTTAACTTCAGTTGGCAGATATGGAGTTTAAATGTGGCCCATCACATTCCCTTTCATCCTGGCCACTCCACCAGGGGTAGGGATGGGGCTGCCCACCAGCATACCGGCCCCCAACCAGGGGTCTGGCAGCAGGTCCATATAGCCCACCCTATGTGTCTGCAACCTCAGTGAAGGGGTGGGAGGGAGAGAGAGGGCCTGTGTGTGAAGGATAAAGGAGGCTTAGGTATCACAAGGACCCTGCCTCGAATCTGAGGACACCTTCCTGGTAACAGTGAGACTCACCCAGCACTTACTAAACCCCAGGCTCCGCTCTGGGTACTTTGTCAACTGATTGAATCCTCATACACAGCCTGAGGCCCATCCTGTCACCGTTCCACCATTGAACAGATGAGGAGTGACACAGAGATGGCGGTAACTTGCCTGAAGTCTAGAGCTACCAAGTGGCATCGCTGGGTCCAGACCCGGCTCCCTGGGTGCCGTCTGTGCTCTTAACCGCCGGGCTGCTTCTCGCTAAATGTGCCTCTAGCACCCGGGAGGTGAGTGGCAGGGCTGAGGCAGGATGGTAGGTGAGGGGAAGCTGGGAGGGCAGAGGTTGAAACTTCTCAGTGGGCCAGGGGGCCCTCAGTCAGAGCCAGCCCCTAATTGCCTGCCCATGACAGCAGATGCATGCAGCGGTGGGGACAAAATGTCCCCGATTCAAGTTACAGGAGCCCGAGGAGAGGGAGGCCAGGTGGCAGACCCCCAGCTCAGCCCCTCCTAGAGGGTCAGCTGACATGAAGGACTGGGTTCTGATCGAACTCAGGGGACCGGCCCCCTCTAGGAGTGGCTGCTCTGTAAACCTCAGCCCTCTGAGGAGGGGCTGCCCACTGTGGGGCTATCCTGGAGCTTGGGGTAGGAGTCAGGTGCCCCTGCCCCAGGGAGGGTCATGGGTCTCACCTCCACTCCTCCTCAGGAGACGCCTCGCAGCCCCCTGTCCTGTCCCCTCCCCACCAGGTACACAAACACACAGTGGCCCAGTTGCCAAATACGGCCATCTGAGAGTCAGATATTTGCTATCAATATTTCATGCCTTAAACAACACTGTCCAAACAGCACCTATGAAATATGAATGGATTGAGGTTTTGACAAGCAAATAGCCCAGGCAACACACCAGGGTGATGGGGGTGGGGGACCGTGGGACCGCAGCCACACCCCTGGAGTCAGGCCCAAGGTTTGAGGGATGGCGGTTCTCCATGTGCAGGGTCACCGAGAGCCCATGTGCTGGTTACAGGGCTGAGCCGGGGGAGGTGCTAGGCATCCCAGGGGCTTTGGGGAGAGGCCAAGGAAAGAGTGAGCTGGGAGCTTGCTCAGAGCCCCTGAGGGTACCTCCCTTCCAGCCAGGAAGAGGGTGCAGGAGGTAGACCAGGAGTCAGAGGGCCAGAGAGAGGCGAAGGTTGGCAGGGCAGGCTTGGCCCTTGCTTCCTCGAGCTGCTCCAAGCCCCTGCACAGTTGCCGTCCTCAGGGAGTTGACACGGATCCTCTAGCCTCTGTTTCCAGCCCTCGCCCTCCTGGGAGTCAACTCCAGAAGCCCTTTGCTCTTCTCTCTGGACTGGCTCTGTCTGGGTGTGGGAGGACGTCTAGCCTGGGCGAATCGTGATGGCCCATGGTCTTGGGTACTTCTCACCAGCCTCCCCCTTCTGAGGCCTCTGTCTCCGGGAGCCTCATCCTCCAGCATCTTTCTCCCAGGCCAAGAGGCTACACGCTGTTCATGGGGTTGCAAGCACTCAGGCCTCAGTTCCTCCATGTATAATATGAAGCGGTTGGACATGATTTTCTGTGAGGTCCCTTGTAGCCCTGACACCCGGCAGGTTCACGGTTCACTACCTGCCCTCCTGACACCCAGAGAACCTCCAGGGGTCAAGGTGCTGCTCTCCTCAATCAGAAAGCAGCTGGAGGTGTCTGAGCTCACCTGACAAGCTGCTGGGAGGGTCTGCTGGAAGGTGGACGGGTCCAGCTGTGGAGCCTGCTGGGACCTCAGCCAAAGGTGGTGGGACGGAGGGAAGAGAGAACAGCTGAAGCCAGGTCTGGGATGGGGACGCAGGGAGGGACACCTAGTGGGGACATTGACCCATATGAGCTTGTTTGGAAAGTCTGGTGGGAGCAGGGGAGGCCGCGCAGCAGGCGTCACTGACTGGGGTCTTGCTAGTAGCTACACGAGTAGCTCATTGTGGCTCTGAGTGGCAGTGGTCACTGGGGTCAGGGTCCAGGCTGTTTCCCCAGTAAGAAGTAGGTTGACTAGTAGGCCCTGGTCACTCCCCAGGGCACTGAGTCTTCAGCACAAACCAGAACCCGGCCCGAAAGCCACTTGTACAAATGCGAAGGACTCAAGGGCCAGGGCTCCCCTCAGACCCACCACATCTCAGACTTGCATAGGATGGGCTGACTGCAGATCACTAGCCAGTGGGGACTCTGAAATGGCTCTTCGGGGTCTGCCTGGCTTGGGGGGACCGGGCAAAGCTAAGGCGACAGCTTCAGGGTCAGTGTTTGTATTTGGGAGGGGACAGAGGACTGACACCCCCAACAAACGGACTTTGTTGTCTAGCCTGTCAGTGCCCTCTTGGTGGCATCCAGACAGGTACTGGACTTGGAAGCAGGGTGGCTGTTTGGAAGGCAGTGGCAGCTCTTCGGAGCTCACCATCGGGGGGCCACCAGCTCCCCCAGCCCAGTCCAGTTCCAGGCAGAGAGAAGGTCTCCAGCCCCTTGTCAGAAAAAGCGCTTCATCTTGATCCTTTCTGAGAAACTGACAGGGTTGATGGAAGCTGCTGATTTCCCGAGCTTTCAGAATTGGCGAGGGTGGCAAAAGAGGTTTCTGTAATCCCTCACTGATGGATTAGATGGTGGGGCAGATCTCTCGGGAGCAATGGATGACCTTGAGAAAATGTGGACGTCAAAGGGAGAGAGAAATAATCTCCCTTTCTCAGACTGCTGCCAATAAGCCTTCTCAGCACTGGGGTAGTTGATGGAAACTTTGTGGCTGTTGCCTCCCAACTCAGGAGGCATTTGACTGCGTGATAAGAAATTGCCAGGCACTTTCTAATTACAATTATCATCATCGTGGCTGTCTCTCTTAATTACTTTCTTATAATTAGCTGTTGCTTTTTTCCTTGGCATTTGTGTACTTTGCAGATTTGCTGACATTTGAGAGCCCCAAAATAGGGACATTTGGGGAGGAGGGCAGAAAGGTGGGGAACACATGAGGGGAGCCGATTCTTTTCAGGCAACCTGATACATTTGGGGGCTTCTGCAGAAAGCAGTTGGGGGAAGCGAAAGACTGATGTGCTGGGTCATCATCTGAGCTGAGGGGGTTAGAGAGCAGGAATGGAGGGGTGGGGACTGGGCTTTGTGGAGGGTCTCCAAGTGTTAAACCTTGGAGGAAATACTCTTGAAAAGCCACCAAGGCCACCATTTCTCAGGCTTGGATTTCATTGCAGGAAACAAGGCTGAGGTGAATCACACTTTGTTGAATTCTTTTCAGAGTTAGTTAAATAACTCAGGCCAGGTGTAGCTTGATGTTCCCCAAAGTCGGTGACGCGTTCTGAGCATCCCTAGGCCCCAGGGAGTCATTACAAAGTGGATTATGCTCCTTGACCAGATGGCTGGTTTTCACACTCTGTGCTTGTTTTTCCTCCCTCTCCCCCGGCCCCCTGCAGCCCTGTGTACAGAGGAGTGTGTGCATGGCCGCTGCGTTTCCCCGGACACCTGCCACTGTGAGCCCGGCTGGGGAGGGCCCGACTGCTCCAGCGGTAAGTCTGGGGTCTTTGGGGCTTGGCTGGGACCCTGGCTCTGGCTTGGGGGGAGCCGTGCCGTGTGCAGGCTGCCTTCTTTGTCCCGGGCTTGAGCTGCCTAGGCGATTGTGGGCATCAAGGAAGAAACAGACCACAGTTTAGTACATGATGGTACTTGGGGTGGAGGGCTCATGGGTTTATGGGGGTCTGGAGGGAAATTGTGTATCACGTATATGGGGAATTTGTGGGGTCATCTGTACGACTCTGACTTTTGATGAAACACTTCTGGAAAAGGTCGTTGAGGGTTGACGTGAAATTGAGATGCCACCCAAGGGTGCAGACCCGGGAGACCACTGTGGGTCATGGTCTGGTGCTCAGCTTTGCTGGTCCAAAGGCTCAGTTTGGTGGGTGCTCCCAGAGGCTCAGGGGACTGAGTCATGAGACTGGCGGGCACTGGGATGCCTCTGTGTCCCCAAAGGTAGGAGAATGGGATGCCTGTAGGGGCCGGTTGCTGTGTTCCCACGCCTCTCTGGGTAGACTGTTCACGTTCCCTGGGGAAGGCTTCCGGGTGAGCACCAGTGAGGCGAATGCTCTTGACGGGATGACCCACGGCAGGCACCGTGGGCATCGACTCTTCTGCGAGCCTGGCCGCCAAGTGGGCAGGGTAGACCTGGCAGCTGCCTGGAGAAATTCTCTGCCAAGAGTCCAGCTGAAGCAAATCCTTCCCCTTTGGCTCATTTCCTCCAAATACTCACAGATGACCCTCTTTCCAGTGGCACAGTTTGCAGTCAATGACTGGTTAATGTCGTGGTTTTATTTGATATCGGCGGCACTCTTGATCAGTGTCGAAGCCCAGTTTTCTTCTTGCTTTGAGCTGGGATGGTGTCTTTCTTATTGTGACTTGAGTAAATGACATGGCTCAGCTGATCCAGTGGGGGTCTAACTCTTGTTATTTATGCATCTTTGGGAGTCATCCCCTGTTGCCTGTCCAGGAGTGACTGCAATGGTCATGACAACTTGGAGAAGGAATGTTGGGTCCACATTGGCCCAATGTGGTGCTCTTGTCCTTTTCCACTCTCTGCTGGGGCAGAAACATCCAGTTAGGGTCCTTTTTTTCCAAAGACCTTGATTGGAACCTCCCTGCCTAAGCAGTACATGGGTACATACCAGCCGAGACAAGCTATTGGATGTGGTTTTGTTTGAGCCTGGGTGGTTATCTAGGCTTGGGGAGTCCAGGATCTGTTTGGTGTTCTCCAGACTCTCTCCAGTGTGTTGGGACGTTCAGGGACAATGGCAGTCTCCTCCTCCACCTGTTTCACTGCTTTGAGGTAAGTCGCGCTGAGAATCAGGGACTCCTCCAGACAACAACGAAAAGTAAACCTGAGGGACACGTTGAGTTAAAGGAATGTGTTCAAGCTGTCTTTCTGTGAACTCCAGGAAACCTGCTGGCTGAAATGTTTGAGAGCATTTTTCCCCCCTTGTCTGTGTTTTGTTTTGTGTAACTTGGTCTTCAATGAATCTTTGGTGAGGAACTCTCTGACTTGGATTAGGTAAACCCTGCTGGGACAGGTCCGCTTGCTGTTGCCAGATTATAATGTCCAGGGGAGTCTGTTGGAGGTTGAAATACAGCCCAGGTCCCAGAAACACTCAGTGCATATAAATCGCCAACCAGTGAAAATGTATTTGGTGCTCACTGTGGCGGGCAGTGGGGCGGGCTTGGGAGGGTCTTTCAGACATAGTCTCTCTGTCTCAGAGTTTCCTTCCAGTCCAGGGGCAAAGCAATGGCAGGAAGGTGGCACTCAATCAATGGGACTAGGCAGTAGAGAGAAAATCTTGCCCCTGGAGTGTGTTTACCCAACATGTAGGGAAACAACCTTGTTACTTTACAATATGAAAGTGGGCTGCCACCTCAATGTTCACAGCAGCACTATTTACAATAGCCAAGACATGGCAGCAACCTAAATGTCCACCAACAGATGACTGGATAAAGAAGTTGTGAAATATATGTACATATAAAAATATATATTTATTGGAATACTACTCAGCCATAGAAAAGAATAAAATAATGCCATTCACAGCAACATGGATGAAATTGAAAATTGTCACTGTAAGTGAAGTAAGCCAGCAAGGGAAAGAAAAATACCATATGATATCACTTATATCTGGAATCTAAAACAATGACAGACATGAACTTATTTACAAAATAGAAACAGACTCACAGACATAGAAAACAAACTTATGGTTACCAGGAAAGGATGTAGGAAGGAATAAATTGGGAGCTGGAGATTTGCAGATACTAACTACTATATATAAAATAGATAAACAGTAAGTTTCTACTGTAGCGCAGGGAACTATATTCAGTATCTTGTATTAACCTATAATGAAAAAGAATATGAAAACGAATGTATATATATATATGACTGAGACATTGTGCTGTACACCAGAAATTGACACAACATCGTAAACTGACAATACTTAAATTAAAAAAAAAAAGTGGGCTGCCCAATTTCCACTTCCAATTAAGTCATCAGGCTTGGTGCTGAGCAACGCGCAAGCTGTTTCCTCAATAAACCCACCCTCATGGGTTGAAGAGTCCCCACCATTGGATCTTAGTCAAAGCCAGGAAGTCCACCACAAGTGGAAATCTGTCTCCAGCTTCTACAGGTTGGTTCTCACCCATGATAAAGGCCAGGAGGGGTGACAGATCACCATGACCCTCCTTGTCATGTCTGGACTTCCTCCCAAGGAGCTCAGCGGACAAGACCGCAGACTGTGTGGGAGGACATTCATCTCTGAGGAGTTGATAATAGCCACTGAGACTACATAGAGGAAACCAGAGTCCCCTTCCATGGGTCAGGCCTTCAGGTATTAGAAGACAGTGATCATTCCCCCTCCTCCCCAGTTTTTATTCTCCAGTAATACAGTCTGAACTGCCTCCCCATCTAGTTCCCCTTGGCTGTGGCCTTTATTCCTCTTGAACTATCATTCCTGGATCGGAACACAGATGCAGGCTTGTAAGGAAAAATAAAAATAGAGAGTGATACTATGTACTGAATTTTACTACACACTAGGCACTTTATCTTCTCATTTAATCTTCACAACAACCCTATGATGTGGGAATTATTATTAGCCCCATTTTACACATGAGAAAGTTGAAGCACAGAGAGGTTACTGAACTCTGGACAGACACACAGCCAGTAAATGATGAAACTGGACTATCGATCAAGCAAAAACCTAGGTCCTGAGCCTGAACAATTAATCATTATGCTCTCCTTCCTTCTGGATGCTCAGCCTCTGTTAATACAGCCTGAGGGTGGAATAGGTCTTTGATAAGAAAACAGAGCTGCTCACAGAGGAAGGAAGGACCTGCTTGAAAGATGTGGCCCTGAAATATTGTTATGGAGATTGATGAATCAGTCATGGGACACACATTATGACTAAGTTTGCTCCAAGCAGTTTGACTCTGTTTGCTGTTGTGCCATTGGACACGTGTCTGCCTGTGTGCACTCTGTGGTGCCTTAGGTCACTGGGGGACCCGTGTCCGTCGGGGGAGGTGTCTCGATCAGCACAGCGTGTATCTCTGGAGGTTTCTGAAAGGGACCTGTCATATGCATGCATGTGCCTGTGACACCCTTGCAGGGAAGCTTTGGGTTTTGTTTAATCAAAAGCATCCTTCTTGTTGGTGTTTTTTCCTGATTCTAAAGTCATACCTGTTCATATTAAAAAGGAAATTCAAACTGCACCAAAAGTATAGACGAAAAGGTTAAACCCACACACCCAGCGATAACAATGACTTCTGGCATCTGGGTGCTTGTCCTCCTTATTATTTATCTGCACTTCCAGCTAGATCTGGGTACAAATTTTATTTACATCAAATCTTTGTGCTATCCTGTAACTTGCTTTTTTAATTCAGCTGTATGTCATACACTCATTTCCTTGTCGGTAAACATGAATCTCCCTTAAACTTTTGAATGGCCTTATAGAATTTCATTGTGTGGATTACCGAAGTATTTAACCAGTCTCTCGTTGATGGACATTGAGGCTGTTTCTGATTTTTCACTATATTAGGCCCACCATCTTTTATCCAAGATCCTTGGGGCCTGTTGGTTTCAAAATTTAGATTTTTTTCCAGAGTTCAGGAGGGCGTGTGGGGAGTACATCGTACATGACATATCCTCCAGTGGGATTGGGGCAGCACCTTGGGATGAAACGTAATAATATTTCTGAAGCAATGTGTGACTGATCATACCTAGTGACATATAGACAGTATATAGCCACAAATTGGCGGCATGAAGATTTTTGCCTCTAAATGAATTTTGGAAAATAAAGAAAAAATTCTTGTGGACTTTTTAGAGATGTTTGGATTGTGGGCATGTGGATAAGGGACTGCGGTCCGGTGTAAAAACCCTGCGGTGATTCTTTTTGTGCACGTATCTTTACCCACGCGTCCCAATTTCTTCTTAGGATAAATTCCTGGAAGAGGCAGGGAGGATTATAGAGATCCATCATCTAACTGCCTGCCCCTGCCCTGCCCTCTGTGGCTGCCAAGGGATTTATGACTTTGATAGCCGTGAAGGGGACAGATCCAGTAGTCAGATGGGAGTAGAGGACTTTCCATTTTTCTACAGACTTATAACCCCATAGCCTAATTTCTTGAAGGTCTGGACTAATTTCTTTCTGCTCCATAAAGGAAGTGAGGTGATGCTGATTTGCCTGGTGGGGAGACAAGTCCCCTATTGTGGATAATTCCAAGATGTTAGATGGAACAATATGGGGAAATGGAGTGGCTGCACGCTTGGTCATAAACCTCCATCCCATATAATAATGAAGAATAAAAGGATGAAATGTCAGTGTACACTGAGTAAAGACGAAAGAGTGACTCTTATTAAATTGCACTAATCTCACAAGTGGAGATAAAAAGAAAAAAAAAGTTTTGCTATATTGAATATCTAGCTTTTTAAAGTAATTAGGAATATTAAAGCACTGACAATGATTGAGATAGAAACATTATTCATAACTTTTATTTCCGCACTGGGCAATGATCCAGTGTATTTCATTTATGAGGTTTCAGCTGTAAGAAGGACGTGAGCCAATTCCTAAATTAAATATGCCCTGTTAACTTTTATAAATGATACCCAAGAATCAACTTGGAAATTTAAGCCTTCATTGTATTATTTAATTATTGTATTTCCTGCTTCTCTGCCTCCCTTCCCATGGTGCTAGGCAGTTTGGGTTCTGGGCTACAGAATGGCATTTTAGTTTTGAAGGGCTGGGGCATACATGAGAGAGAGACACACCCTCCGCTCATTTCTCCACAGTCTCCCGTATTTTCAGGATTCCACTGAACTGGTTTTATCCAGGTGCATAACGTGCGGGAGAGTAAAAGCTCGCTACACCATCTCAGTACCTGTTGAAACTGCCCCCACCCCCACCCCCCTCGCCCCAACCCCACCCTTCTCACCCCAACTCTCCCCTCCCCGCCCAAGCCCCGCCCAGGCCCCGCCCACCCCTGTCCCGGCCCCGCCCCAACCTTCCACGTTTGATGTTGAGCATGAGACCGCGCTACAGAGCAGGCTTGAGTAATGAAGGCAGCAGGAACTAAGTTGGGCCACTACCAAGAGGAGCTTCTGCCAAGTCAAATGTGTTCTTATCTTGAATGCTGTGTGGGACCCCTGGCTGACTTGGCTTCAGCTATCCTTGAAGATGAAAAGAAAACAGTCCAGCTCAGAAATACGCCGGTGCCCCCAAACTAGCCTCGGACCCTTTAGGTCAGTGCTTTTTAAACTAAGATTATGTGTTCACTAGATCTCTCTCTCTCTCTTTCTCTCTGTGTGAAAATATACATAATGTAAAATTTACCATTGTAACCACTTTTAAGTGTACAGTTCTGTGGCAGTAAGGACATTCACATTGCTGTGCCACCATCATTATCTTCCATCTCCAGAGCTTTTTCATCTTCCCCAACTGAAATTCTGTACCCATTAAATGCTAACTCCCCATTCCCCACCCCACCAGCCACAATCAACCACCATTCTATTTTCTGTCTCTCAAAGTTTGACACCTCTAGGTATCACATGTAAGAATCATACAACATTTGTCCTTTTCTGACTAGCTTGCTTCACTGAGCATAATGGTCTTCAAGTTTCATCGGTATTGCAGCATGTATCAGAACTTCTTGCTTTTTAAGGCTGAATAATATTTCATTGCACGTACAGAACACATTTTGTTTACTCATTCCTCCGTCAGTGGACACTTGGCTTGCTTTTGCCTTTTGGCTGTTGCGAATAATGCTGCTATGAACATGGGTGTACAAATATTTCTTCGAGTTCCTGCTTTCCCTTCTTTCGGATATAAACCCGGAAGTGGATTGCTGGATCATATGGTAATTCTATGTTTCATTTTTTGAGGAATCACCATACTGTCTTCCACAGCATCTGTGCCGTTTTACATTCCCGTCAGCAACGCACAGGGTTCTAATTCTTCTACATCCTTGTCAACACTTGTTAGTTTCTGTTTTGTAATTATCATCCTAATGGGTGTATATTGGTATCTCACTGTGATTTCGGTGTGCTTTTCCCTAATCATTAGTGATGTTGATGTCCTTTCATGTGCTTTAGTGGCCATTTGTGTATATGCTTTGAAGAAATGTCTATTTGAGTTATCTGTCCATTTTTTTCTCAACTGGGTTTTTGTTGTTGCAGCTGCTGAATTATAGGTGTTCTTTATATATTGTGGACATTAATCCCTTATCAGATAAATGATTTGAAAATATTTTCTTTGGTACCATGGTTTGCCTTTTCTCTCTGTTAATAGTGTCCTTTTATGCACAGAAGTTTTAAATTTTGATGGGGTCTAATTTATCTATTTTTTGTTGCCTATGCCTTTGATGTCATATCTGAGAAATTATTGTCAACTCCGTTGTGAAGCTTCCTCCTATGTTTTTGTCTGAAAGTTTTATGGCTTTAGCGTGCAATTAGGTCTTTGATCCATTTTGAGTTGATTTTTGCTTATGGTGTAAGTTAGGAGTCCAACTTCAGTTTCTCTTTACTTGTGGGTATCAAGTTTCCCCGGCACCATTTGTTGGAAAGACATTTGCTGATGATTCTTGAAGCTCCAGAGTTTAAATGTTTCACCATGTAATGGCACATTGGTTACCTAAGAAGTACTTTAAACTTTGCTCCTTATATTAAAACAAATAGAGATTTATTATAGAATCAAATGCAGAATTGGCACTTATTTTTTAAAATGTAATCATTTGAGCTTTTGGTGCTGAGCTACTAGGCATCCGGGGAGCAGGGTTATTTTAGGGTTGATGATTGAGAAGCAGTGGGAAAGGCAGGCATCGTAACCAGAATTAGATCTCCCAAGGCTGGTGACTGGTTGCAGGATGGTTTAGAGAGGGATCAGGGCTTCAAGCCCTTTCCCTGCTGCATTCTTGGAGACTCTTCCTTCCAGCATGCTGGGCTATCTGTAGTTCCAGCCCCCCTCACCCCAGTCTTTCCTGTGCTCCTAGGCTCTGGTTTGGCATAAGAGCTCTGGCCTAGCCCACACTGCCACCCTGCTTGTCCTCTGTGTCCTTCCACGATGCTCAGTGCTGACCTACCAGGCTTTGAATCCTATGACCCCCATATTGCTGTGGCTTGGGCACCCTGTTTTCCTGAAGCTGTCCTCACATATATGAAATCATATATCCACATATTCATGGCATAGAGTGCTTGGAATTGTAATCTGGATCCAAGAACCTAAGTTCTGGTCACTGAGATATCATGGTTTAACTTGAAACCATTTCAGCAAGAGCTGGGAGGGACCTCAGAAATTGTCTGGTCTACTCCTTCCATTTTACAGATGGGCAAAACTGAGACCCAGAGGAGGGAAACTATTTGCCTGAGGTTACCCAGGGAGGAAGTGGCAGAGCTCTAACTGGATCCTGGGTCTCATGACTCCGGCGCCTTTTGTCTCCCACCAGCTGCTCTGGGAGTTCAAGGCTGAAGCCGTTTCAGAGGCAAGTGGGTCTCATTACAGCAAAGCAAACCTGCCAAGTTATTCTGTAGTCTTTGGTGCAGATGACCTAAAGATTGCAGACCCTCCTGGCTCCTTTTTTGCCTAGATCTGAAAGCCAGACTCATGACCACAGGTCAGCCCAGGGCACTGAGGTCAGTGATTTCCTGAAGGGTCAACCCTGCCATCTACCTGGCTTAACAAGTACATTAGGGGGAGGGTCCTCTTATCAGGGGCCCCTGGGTACACTTCTCACTGACAAACATGGAGACATGTCGGTCTGGTGGCAAAGGATGTGAGAGCAAAGCAAAGGTGTGGGATGTGGGCTGAGGTTCCTGCCTCTGTCCTGGGGCAGGTGACACGGCCCAAAAGGAGTTGTGTGGGACCAGGTTGGGGAGTGAGTGAACCCGGCCACGTAGGTCTGCTAGGAGGGGTCACTGCCAAAACTCTGGGGCTCCTTCCCAGCCAGGGAGGACGGAGACCGAGCGTAAGGAAAGCTTGCGGGGGAAGGAGGTCAGAGAGAGAAGCTTAGGGGGTCACGTGGTTTGAGAAGGCAGGTGCATAGGGATTCCTGCTCTCACCGCGCGCAGATACTTCACATACATGATCTCACGTAATCTGCCAGCAGCCTGGAGAGGTCATGTGTGTTATCTCCATTTCACAAATGAAGACATGGCAGCTCAGGGACATAGAGTAACTTCTGATACTTGCCCAGCTAACAAATGGCAGCCCCGGGAGTAGAACCCAGCCCTTGTGTTCTTCCCACAGCTCCACACTGCCTCCAAAGGGATGAAGCCAGCTTCGGTGCCACCTCTGCCTGGGTGACCCTAGCTAAGTCCTTCCCTCTCCCTGAGCCTCAATTTTCTCAGCTATAAAATGGGAAGGTCATCAGGGCTATTCCAGCTCTAAAATCCCGTCATGCCCTGTTTCTGGGAAGTTAAAATCCAGCATCGTCTCACCCAGTCAAGGGCCCCTGACCTCTGGGGGAGGGAGTCTGCTCTCCTTGGTCCCAAGCATAGCCCTCCTGTGATTTACTCTCTCTTCCTTCCAGGACCTGGAAAAGGAGTGGGAGGGGGACAGCCCTGGGAGGGGACAGCCTTGTGACTCACACGCTTGCCTCCCCCAGGTGGGGGCGCCTGGTGAGCCTTGCTGCCTCATCAGGGAGGGGGCGCAGAGGGGTGTCCTGCCAGCCCGGAGGCTGCAGCTCACTCCATGGCTTCTCGCTACCGCGAGCCGGCTGTCAAGGTTAAAGCAACTTCAGATGAATCACCACAAAGCAATTACACTTGTGTTGTTGCTCACCTGCCGCGCTGCCCAGCCCGCGGCCCCTCGCAGAACCGCCTGGGCCGCCTTCTGCCGGCATCTGGTGCGCCCGTGGGCCTCCCCGGGCCGGTGGGCTCCGTGTCAGCACCGCACGCTGGGGTGCAGTCACCGTGACGGGGACAGAAGGGGCTGTGGATGCGGCAGGAAATGCTTTTTCAAGGTCTGTGCGTAAGAGGAGCTGCTCTCCACCCCAGAGTTCTAATTTTGAACAAAAAAGCACTCAGTAGCCAGGGTGGCGGCTCACTGGCTCTACGTTCTCTGTCCCTTGAGTTCCATTGAACGCACATTTATTGAGCATTTCTCAGAGACCAACACTGCCAGAGGTCCAGGGCCAAAGAGGGTGGGGGATTAGGGGTGAGAAGGGCATAGCTCCCATCATCAGAGAACTTTGAACAAAGCCAGGCCCACCTGTATAGAGAAGAAGGAGGAGGAAGAGGCTGAGGAGAGGGAAGGCTCTGGCTCTGATGGGAGAGGGGGGACCTGGAGGGCTCAGGAAAGCCGTCACTGGAGGGTGGAGGAAGGAAGGAACCAGGTGTGTGCTATGGTCCCATTTTAAAGGATGAAACTGAGGCACAGAGAGGTTAAACGATGACCTGAGGTCCCACAGCAGGTGGGTATCAGAGCTGGGTTGAGGAGCCTGTGATGGAGGCTGAAAGAGACCACGAATAAGGTCAAGGGATCTCAGTGCAGCCCCAGCCCGAGTCCCGGGGGGCTAGGGGCTGCAAGGGATGGGCAGCAGGAAGGTGGATCTGCTGCCCTTGGCTGTCGCCTCCCTCTTTCTGAGACCCCCCTGCGCTGGTAATGCTCTGGAAGCCGGTGGAGAGGTTTGTTTCCTCTCCAGAGTTTGTTTCTTCCAAAGGTACCTCCCAGGAGAAACAGGAAATGAGAGGGAGCAGATGCCGGGTACCTTGTCCTCCCGGAGCCCAGACCAGTGTGAGGATGGGGATGAGGCTGGGCAGCGGGCAGCCCATGGAGACCCCAGACCACAGGACTGAAGGCAGCTGGTCCCCCCACCCTCTCTCTGCCTTTGGACCGGGTCATTCTCTTGTGATGACACCCACCAGGAGAGGAGGGGAGACCTTCTGAGAACCCCCTTCCCAGGTCCCAGGGAGGCAGGTCATGGGGCAGAAGGGGGCGTGGGGACCCTGCTCCTCCCGCTCCTTGAGAGAAGGCAGCCTCTCAGGGTCTCACCCCTTCTTCCTCTGCCTCTCAGACCAGTCCCATCTGAGCAGGGTCAGGGGTCAGGCAAGGCCCTGGCACATGCAGTCTCCACTGAAAGTCAATTTTTATACCTGCAAAAGCCAGGAGCTGGAGAGCCTGCAGTCTGTGTGTGAGCTGTGTGCTGGAGGGGGCTGTCGTACAGGGGAGGAGGGAGGTACCTTCTGCCCAACTCAGCTCTGGCCATCTGGCTCCCTGAGAACAAAATTAATTAATAAATGGCATGCAGGGAGTCTCAAGGGCTGGGAGGGGGAGGAGGGGGGGAGAACCCGCCTAGAATGTGACAAAAGCAGAACAGAGTGGCAACAGCCACGCTGGCATCGTCATTGTTGTGCAGGACTGGCAGGCAGTGCTGTCACCCCTCCAAGGCCCGCTTGGGAATGAAAAGTACACTACATGCCCCCCGCCCCTCCACGCATGCGTACACGCATGGCCTGCACTTACAGCGTGTGGGCTGGGTCTCCATGGGAAACACGGTTCCTGC
Source organism: Vicugna pacos (assembly GCF_048564905.1). Taxonomy (NCBI): domain Eukaryota; kingdom Metazoa; phylum Chordata; class Mammalia; order Artiodactyla; family Camelidae; genus Vicugna; species Vicugna pacos. The sequence continues at coordinate 3,612,810 of NC_132992.1, forward strand.
GGGAAGGGAATCACGAACTGCTCCCACCCATCCCCTGCAGCAGGGAGGGGCCCGCCTGAACTCTGACGCTCTGACGGGGAAGGGGAGGGAAGGGTGCATCCTCTCTGGAGCCAGAGGGCCATTTGATGGCAGGTCCCGTTCTCCCAGACCTCCCCTGCCCCCAAGGACTTGAGTTCCCTCCCAGTCAGCCCAGCCCTGCTGTGTGCCCGGCTTGGCTCCACGCTGAGGGTGCACATGATCATCCCATTTCATCCTCCCACTGCCAGGGGAGGCAGGGGTTATGAGCCCTGTTTTGTGCTGGAGGAAGCCGTGGTCTAGAGAGGCTTAGTGGTTCCCCAAGGTCACTCAGCTGCTCCTGAGTGTGTGCTCTCTTTGTTCGGGCATGTTTCTACCAGAATGCGGGGCCGTGGAGGAGGCGGCTTTTGATCTGAAAGGGAGAGAGATCTGGGCTCTGCTCTTTACTTAGACTTCTCTCCTAACTCATATCCGACACTTACTATACACGCTGTCCCATTCATTATTCCTTATGATTTATTAGTGTCTCCATCTTTCAGATGAAGAAACTGAGGCTCAGGGAGGTAAAGTACCTGGCCCAAGGGCACACAGCGAGTAAGTGGCAGAGCCAGGATTCGAACCCAGGCAGTCAGTCTCTGGAGACCCCACTCAGAACGCTGGTTAAAGCGTCTTTCCGGGGTTCTCTGCCTTCCCTCTCCAGCCCCTCCCACCCTAGGGAGGTAGGGAGGCAGCTAAAATGTAAACCCGGGCCATGTTACCTCCCTGCTTCCCTTTGTTTGCCAGGAAGTACCCAGTTCAAGGCCCCTCTGGGTCTAATGCCTGCCAAGATTTCAGCATCATCTCCCATTACCCCAACCCACCCCGCCACCCCCTCCCGATTTTCCTTTATCCACTGACCCATTGCTCTTTCGCCTTCAAAGCCCAGATCAGATGCTACCTCTGCTGTGACTTCCCGATTCCCAGATATTGACTGTATACACACGGCCAGCGCAGTCAGCACCACCCTGGATGCTTATTGTTTGATTGTGCGGATTTGTCCTCCAGGCCCGCATCCCCTGAGATGTTTTCAGTGGCCAGACCCAGGTCTTCCTTGTCGCTGTCACCCCGGGGCCCTGCGTGCTGCAGGCACTGCGGGGCGCTCAGCACCGTGTTGAGTGGGATCCAGTGGGTTTGCGCTCCCATCTTACCATGTTTTCATTCTTCCAGATGGTGCTCTAGTGGTGGTACTAGGACTAGGGAAGAGTGAGGGGCTCTGGGTTGGATGAATTCAAAGTCCCTTGATCTTCCGAAGATTCTCACCTCTCCATGTTGCCCAGGCATGTGCTGCTGAGGATTGCAGTGTGAGGCCAGGAATCAGATCGGTCCTTTAGAGGAAGCAGAGATCACATTTAGCTGGAAAAACGGGGAAGATACCAAGAAGGCAGTGGAACCAGAGCTGGAAGAAGGATGAGGTTTGAAGTTTCAATAGTCAGGTGTAGAAAGAAAGGGCCTCCTAGGCAGACAGACCCACAGAAGCAAGGGTACTGAATGGCAAGCAGGTCCGCGTGGCTGAAGCAGGGGTGCCTGGTGTGGAGAGTGGGAGCTGGGCTGCACCCGTCGGCCAAGCCAGGGGTGTGGTGCTCTTACACCAGGAGCCCGAGGAGCTTGGACATTAGTCCACAGGCCGCGGGGAGCCCCTGAAGGCTCATTTTTGCATCAACTGAATGCATTGTTCCCTGGTGGAACAACTTCTAAACTCTTTCTTTCCCTGACTAACCTGTAACCAGGTCTGGTGTGGGAACAGAGGGCATGCTGGAGGCTCCGACCTGTCCCTCCACTCCTGGTTAGTCCCTCCAGGCCAGCCGGGCCATGCTCTCCTTCAGCTGGAGGTGACTGAAGGACATATGGCAGGTTGTCTTGGCATTGTGTGGGAAGCAGATGGGAGGTGGGGGAGACTGCCATGATTAAGAGATGATGACTGGATCTGGGCAGGGGGTGACCCACAGAGGCCAGGTTGGACGTATTCTGATACCCTTCTGCCTCTCTGGCCAGAGCAGGGGAGGCAGATGTGGTGGCCACTGGGATGTCCAGGAGGAGCACCTAGAACAGCCTTTCTGGCCCCCCAGGAGCTCTGCCTGCCTGTTGGGGCAGCCCTCCCCTCCACCTCCAGTCCTCAGATACCAGTGAGGCCCCAAGGCAGGCAGCAGAGGCCGCAGCAGAGCTGGGGCATCTGTCACCCTCTAATAAGGAAAGCCCATTCTGGCAGGCTGGGTAATAGGCGTCGAATTGAATAATTAATAAAGTTATAAAAATATGTCTACTATATGGCCAGAATAATTCAGCCCAATTAGAGGCAATTATTTCTTGCAGTTAATGCTGCTCATTTTTTCCTGTGAACAGCTCTTAGCAACAGGATAGGATTCTCAGGTTCGGCTGCTTGCTTGAGACCAAACCCTCCCCTAGGGCTTCTTTCAGACGAGGAACATCCATCTTTCCATCCATCCGTCCATCCATCCAACCATGTATCAGTTGGTCCATCCATCTGTCTATCCATCAATCTATCTGTCCATTCATCTATTCATCCCTTCACCCATTCCTCCATCCATCTGTCCATTGATGCATTCTATTAATTTGTTCATCCATCTATCCATTCATTCAGCAGCTATTTCTTGAACTCCTTCCTTGGGCCACTGTTTTAGGTTGTGGGCATGTAGATATGAGTAAGACCCTGCCGCTGCCCCAAGGAGCTCCCAGCCCAGGCAAATGGACCTTTGAGTAATGCAAGCTGTCATTCCTGTTTCTCTTCAGAGGTCCTGTCGAATGTGATTTTTGTCCTTCATCTTTTTGTCTGTGTCTCAGGGACATATATATACATAGAGAGAGAGAGATTTGGACTTAAGCCTGGCTTGAGTTAGGTAGTAGGTTTTTTTCCCAAGATGGTTCAGCTTTTCCCCAACATTTGAGAGTTTAGGGATCTGCTGGCTTCAAAACGCCCACTGCTCTGGGTTCCAACCTTTATTCAGGTGGATGTCAGGGGATGTAGGATCCAGCTCTGCCCTGGCCCCTGCGTTCACTGACCTGGATAAGACATTTACTTTTTATGGGTCCATCTGTAAAACAGGAGGAACTACTGTGCCACTGTGACCCCACAGGGATGACAGGAGTCAAGATGCTTGGGGGCACCTTTATGGAAACCCAAGTTTGCTTCTTGGAACACTGGGCATAAGTTGAATTCTGAGTTAAATCTGCTCATACTTCATAGGCATCCTGCAGGAAATCCTTGCATAGAGCCAGTGTTCTTTTTGGGGTGAAGATGCCCTCCTTCTGATTTCTCAGCCTGGACATTGAAACTTTTCTTACAGTGTAGCAAAACCATGACTCAATGAAGTCTCTGCAGAGCCCCTGTCGTAAGCCCAGCGCTGTGCGAGACGAGTCAGATAGAATTATCTAGTCAGGTATATTACGGCCATCGAACATTTAGTAGCAGCCTGCTTTATTCCGGGCTCCAGGGATGCAGAAAGACCCGCGCCTTCAGCCTGCCCTAGAGTTGGCCTCTCTGACGTGGGTTCCCCTTCACCTCTTTGTGAATCAGGAGGTCGGAGCTGGCAAAGCTAAGTGAAAAGGCAAGCCATAGCCTGAGAGAAGGCATTTGCAACACATGTTATCCCCAAAGGATTAACATCCAGAGTATTTTTTCTAATCCGATAAATCGGTAAGATCAACCATTCAAACACTAGCAAAGAATATAAACATACACTTCACAGGAAAGGGATATTTTGATGGGGAAAAGGATATTTCTGATGGGCAAAAGACATGTAAAAAGATGTTCCCCTTTCTGGTAATCAAGGAAATTCAAGTTAAAACTAAGAGATGCCATCTTGTCATGCCGAACAAATTGGGGGACATCAATTTCTGATAATACCAAGTGTTAGTAAGGATGTAGGCAAATGTGGCCACTTAGATGCTGCTGGTGAGTGTGTGAATTGGCAGTATCATGTCAGGGAGCAATTTAATAATTTTAAATAAAGCTGAAAGCAGTATCAACCCCAGCATATTAGGGTTCGCAAACATTTTTTTCTGTCACAACCTAGATTAAGAAACATGTCATATTGTGTCCTAACACCTACATACACACACACTATTTTTAAATCTCTTGGGGTTTTTTAGCTTTCAATTTAATTTAATTTATTTATTTATATTGCAGTACAGTTAATTACAGTGTGTCGATTTCTAGTGTACAACACAATGTCCCAGTCTTGCATATACATAACATATATTCGGTCTTCTATTTAATGTGTTAAAATGGTAGTTGTGACCCTTTACCTTGATTTTGTACTGTTTTCTGGGTTTTGATCTGCAGCTTGAAAACTCTGCTCCAGAACGCGGGCATCCGTGCATCATTGTTTGTAATGGTAAAAAGCTGCAAGTAACCTAGAGGTCTCTCGAGAGGGAGATGAATAAATTCTAATATATTCATACAATGGGATCTCCACAGCAGTTAAAAGGAATGAACTAGCGTTATAGTTGTCTACTCAGATGAATCTCAAATATATAATATTGAGTGAAAAAAGGAAGTTGCAGAGAGCTACATACATACCATACCATTTATATAAAGTTTAAAAACATGCGAAATAAGGAATATGTTATTTATGGGTACATTGAGATGTAATAAAAACGTAAAAGCAGACATGGCAATGGTAAGCCCCCAAGCCAGGCTACCCCCGGGGATAGAGGGGGAAGGGACAGGGAGGGATGCACGGGGCGTTTCAGCCGTGTAATGTTTTATTCTGAGATAGATGTCTCTAGAAAAAAATGGGGAAAATTAAGATTTGCTTGATGAACACTCTTATGTTTCAATTTTCTCTACATTTTAAAATAGGAGGGGGAGGGTAGAGCGCATGCTTAGCCACGAGGTCTTGGGTTCAATCCCCAGTCCCTCCATTGAAAAGTAAATCAGTAAACCTAATTACTTCCCTGCTAAAATAAATAAACAAACAAATAAATGAATTTTTAAAATAGGCTTGAAATATTCCACATGCGAAAGAAAAGGCTTCTCCACCTGTCCAGCACCCGAGCTCATGTGAAGAAAAAAATGTTAGTTGGTGTTAAACACAGGTACTCATTTCATTCAGTCAGGTTCCCCAGATGTTGATGGAAGACCTACTATGGCTCTGACAGTGCCAGGTGTGTGATGTGGAATAGGCAGGAAGGTGGGGTGACTATTACAAGCGAAAAATTGGAGCTCAGGAGGGGCACGGGCTCTGCCCTCCCATCTTGGCTGTAGAAAGCTGGTAAACATGCATGCTGCAGAACGGGATCCAGAGATCAGAGCCTGTGTCTTCCTGGAGAAGCAGGGTGGTCTCCTTGGAGGAGGTGAAGACTGAGATGGGCCTTGAAGGATAGACAGGGGTGGATTAACGAGACACTCAGGAAAGGAGAAGAATCTTGAGTTTCGGAAAGCCCTGTGTCTGCACGGGAAAGAGAGGGCAGGGCTGCTCGGACCCCTGCGCTGGATGGAGCACTGCGGCTAAGATGGTGAAGTGCGCCCCTGATGGCAGCACCCAGCCAGAGATGAACAAATTGGGTGGAGAGGTGGGTCTAATTCATCACTGGGGCTGAGAAGGGCTGGGCTCCCGGAGGCTGCAGGAGATCAGGGACAGCTTGCCTGCTGCAGAAAGGCGCTGCCTCTAGACATAGCCTACTGCACCGTCCATCCTCCGACAAGGATCTCAGCTTCAATCCCAGACTTCAGATTTATTTGACCAACTCCCAGTACTTTCCTCACGCCAGAGGCCTCACCATCCATCTCAGGGTGGACCGCGCAGGAAGTGTCTGTCATTGATGGCTCAGGAACATATCCACATATTTTGCCAGGAGGCAAGCCCCTAAATCCTCCTCTGACTTGCTGCTCTCCTAGTAAATCTGAATAGTTTAAAATAACTCCCTCCGACCTTGAGGCGGGTGCCAACTTTGTGTCATCCATCAGCCCTGGCCAATTTCTTATTAAGGTTCTGCTGTTTCCTTGGACGAGTCGCCACCTTAAATCAAAGGGTGGATAGAACAGGGAGAGATGGAGGAGCTGGAGACAGAGGGGCATGGCAGGTCAGGAAGATGAGGTCCTAGTCCTCCTGCTGGGGCAAGAGGGCCGCCTTCCTGGGCCCTGGCTCTGCAGTTTGACCGGGGGTCTAAGGATAACTTCTTTAAGTACTGCGTGGCTTGAAAAAGCAGCTCAGAGGTGAACACCTACCTACGGTTTTCCTGAGAGCCAGCAGGGAGACGGCTCAGGGGAAGCAGACGTAGCACTGATTGTGTTCACCCTTCATTCATTCACTCACCTAGCAGTACCTTTCACTGACTTAATCCATTCATGTTGGGTGCCTACTACTGTGTACCTGTTCTAGGTGCTGGGGAGACAGAAGTAAACGAGACACAGTGTGTGTCTTCACAGAGCTTGGAACAGCAGAATTTGCCTCTGGCATGGAGGACAGCTGCTAAGCCATGCTCTGTTGCGGATTTATGGATGGATAGCAAGTTCCTACCCACACAGTGCCTTCAGTCTACTAGGTGTGATGGCACAGCCACCCAAGTATCTCCAGAGCAGGGTGCTTCAGGGCCACAGGCATGGGGCTGAGAGCTTGGAGAAGGCTCAGGCCCCTTCCAGCTGGGATGAGCAGGGACCGGCTCCTGGAGGCCGGAGCGCATCTGACAGGACTTGGGCTCTGCGGATGGCGCTGGGCCCTGATGGTGCTCGTTGATTCCTTCGGGTGCTGGTCCTGGCTGGGTGCGCGTGTCCTGCTAATTACCCAAGTGAGCCGAGTTGATTCTTGGAGTGTAAGAAGCAGACGACACACGTTGCCTCATCAGCAAAAGAATTCCGGGCAGGGAGGAACTCAGAGTTGTAACCAGCTTTCTTTGAATAATTGGCAGCAGGGTGAGTGATGTGAATTGTTTTTTCCTTACTGTTGCTGCCGCCGAAGGAAATCCCTGAGGTTTCCCCTCATTTCTGCATTGCGTGTCTTTTGGCTCTGGGTCACAGCTCTGATTGGGAAGTAGGAGCCCTGGGTGGTCCAGATCAGGGGAGATGACTGGTCTCCGATGCTGCTTCGGGACTTCTCTGGGGAGGGCACGAACCACATAGGCGAATCTGCTGTTGAAATGAGCAACCCTCTTTCATGAGTCAATACCATTTGCTAAGCAAATAAAGATTAGCAGGACAGACTTCTCTGCGCTGGCTCTCAGCTCTAAATGTCTCCCGAGTCAGTCACAGCCAGAATGCCCAGAGGACAGTCGAGAAATGCAATGACTTTCCATGCAGCTTGGAAGCTGACCGACTGATGGCTTCAAAGGCCAGCGCTGTGTCTCACTGTGGGAACTCCCCGAGCACAGGCTGTAAGCTAGGTCCTGGGAAGACAAGGTCATAAGAGGCAGCCCTTGACCTTCAGGAACATGGGATCTAGCAGACAGGCAAGTGAATTCGCATAGGACAGTGTTGTAGGTACTTTCTTATGCCTGTGTACAGGGCGGTGGTGGGAGGGTGATGAGGGAGGGGGCAATTCCATGAGGTTTATATGTCCCCTACTCTGTGCCCATGCAGTGCTTAGCACAGAATAGAACAAGCAATGTGAGCCACCATGGCCACTAAATCATATCAAGAGATGCCGCAGCTGAAGTGAGTGGCAGCCATCTTTTCCTAGTTCTTGGGGGGAGAGGGAGGGGTGGTCAAGCTAATGTGTAGTTTTCTCTCAATTCTGCTTTTCTTTTCAAAACCTTTCAATAACCCTTGGTTTTTACAGCTGTTTGACTACACAGAAACTTAGGGAAAGGGGTGGAATATTGCTAAACTCCTACTTCGTGGCCGGTTCTAGGCTGGCCGCTCACAGACGTGGGTCTCATTTAATCCTCCCAGACAGCCTTGCAGATGATTCTCCCTCTACAGATGAAGCAGAGTTGTCAAGGTCTCCCAGCAGATTGATTTGAAAGCGCGTGCCTGTGTAAGATGATATTCATCTTAGCCCAGAATCGTCTAGTTAGCTCTGCAGCAACTTCATAAATGGTGTTCTACAAAGACACCTGACTCCCGGAGCCAGCCCCTGTCAGACACGAGGTTATAAACCTCCACACTGAGGATCGCCGACGCCATTTGTGCCTGCTCAGTGCTGATCCCCTAACACTTAGCGATGCTCTTTTCCCACGGCCAGGGCGGGTGTGGGCAGCTGAGGTTAGCAGTGTAGCAGGTAGCATCCCGGGCAAGGATGCCCTGGAAGTTTCCAGAGCCCAGCTCTCCAACCGCCCGCCGCAAGCTCCGACTGAAGGGACAGCTAAGCCTGACACAGTTCCCTTAATTCCCAGGCACCGTTTCTAAACCTGAAGTTTCCAAGTTCTTTGGCCAAAGCTGGATTTCCCAGGCCCTGCCCTCCTGTGGGGAAGGCCTTGGGGCTGACCCTCTGATGTGCTGTTCACTGCCCCAGAGCCCAGATGAATGAATGCCTTTTACCCTGGTCTTTCCCTGAATGTCCTCCCCAGACCTCTGGGGTCAGTTCCCCCGGGCTTGCGAAAAGAGAGAGAGGGGCCAGGGTGCTCTTCCTAATTAAAATAATTCTCTTAAAACCAGAAGCTGTAGCCCCGGGCCAAGTCTGTTCCGTTGCCTGTTTTTATAAATAAAGTTTTATTGGAATATCACCATGCCCGTTTGTTTCTGAGTATCTATGTCGCCTCCTCACTACAATAGCAGGGTTAATTAGTTGTGACAAGGATTATCTTACCCGCAAAGCAAAAAATATTTATAGTCTGGCCCTTTGTAGAAAATCTTTGACGATTCCTGTCTTACAACATTAGAATATTTTGCCTCAAGTGTTTCTCTCCCATGAAAAGTAATAAATGCCTTAAAGACAGGATCATCAAACCTTCTCATCACTTAGCAGAATATTATAATAACAATAATAATAGTAGCAACAGCAAGGCTGGGCTAAATGCTTACCCTGTTAGGGCTAAGAGCAGACTCTCGCTTCACCGTTGTCCCAGCTGTGGGACCTTGGACAAGTTACATGACCTCTCTGTGCCTTGATTTCCTCTTTTGTAAAATGGTGGCTGCTTTGGGGAGTTGTCACGTGAGTTGCATAAGGTATTACATGTAAATAAGGCGCTACACATGCCTTGACAAAGTGTTCCGTAAATGCTGGTCCTTCGTGTAATCCTCGTGGCAGACCTGTTATCGCTGGTACAGAACCCCGCTATCCAAACCCTTCTAGGTAAATTCAGAAGCAGAGAAATTGCTGTAAAGTTTTGAATTAAACACTCAGTATGACAATTTCCTCTCTGACTCCACTGTACGTGGATGGTGAAGGACGCTTGTACTTGGGATCTCTAAGTTGGTGCCATTATCATTCCCATTTCACAGATGCACAAGCTGATGTCGAGACAGGTCGAGGGGCCTTGAAAAGCAGGACTGGATCTAGGCTGTCTGATGCTGGAGCCCCAGCGATCAAGCACCTGCCATCCCTGGTGACTCTCAGCCAAGTGAGTCCCTGGCTCATAGCAGGTGCCCATGCTTGGTGGGTGAATTCAGTGAGGGACACTGTAAGAGCAGGCTGACCACAGAGGTGGCCGTGCCCCGTGCATTGTCACCAGGGCAGGGGACTTGGTACAACTGGCTACCCAGCATCTCCATTACAGGAGGACTGAAGAACAGCCCAGCAGCAACTGGTCTCTTTTGGTTTGGAGCCCGTGACCACAGCCAGATGGGAGGGACTCTACCAATGAGCCATCGAAGACAAGGGTATAATGGAAGGAGCAATTGTGACACCTGGATTTGAATCCCAGCCCTGCCCCTAACTTGCTGTGTAACTTCTAGAAGTCACTTTCCCTCTCTGGGCCTCAGCTGCCACATTTTTCACATGAAGACATTCTATTTCACTTGATCAGTGGCTCTTAATGGAGAGGGCTGGGTTGCCTCTGAGGACCTTTTGCGACGTCTGGAGACATTTTTGGTTGGCACGCTTGGTGGGGAGGATGCTACCAGTATCTAGTGGGTAGAAGCCAGGGCTGCTGCTAAACATCTTATAGTGCGCAGAGCAGCCCCCACAACGAAGCATTCTCATAGCCCAAATTTTGATACCACTGTAAAGAAATCCTGCATTCTATAAATATATAAGGGTTCATCCTGCTCTAAAATTCCACCTTTCATTTGTCCATCAAAGATGTATTTATCAGGTACTTATTATGTACCAGGCAGTAAACAGATAAGAGTCCCTGCCCTCTTGGGGCTTGCAGTTTATAAGGATAATGACAATAATTCATCCTGGCTGAGTACTAACTGTGTACCAAGTTCTTTACATAAACTGGCACCCTTGATCATCAAAAAGTGTTATTATTCCCATTTTAGAGATGAAGAAACTGAGGCTCAGCAAAGTGGAGCAGCTTGCCTAAGGCCACACAGCCAGTAAGTGGTGGCATCAGCATTTCCATTCCAGAGTGCATGCTCCTAACGGCACATACCTTCAGCTGCCCCAAGACACTGGAAAGGAGGACAGGTCCCTGCCTGTCTCTGGAATAAAGGCAACTTGAATGCTCGGACCCTGTGGGCTCCTTATCATGCAAACCGTTTAGCGAACTAGAAAAGGGCCTCATGACTATAAACCAGCCAGTAATAACCTGACAGGCAAGGGGGCTGGAGAAGTGTTAGGGCCACGGAGACATTAATCTGCCTCCAGCCCCTGCTGCTGGAAAGACATTTGTTAGAGCGGTTATGGGAGCTATAAAAGCCTATTTGACGGCAGCCCTCCCTACACTGGGAACTTCAGTAAGTGGAAAAGGGGCCCCTCCAGGCTCAGGTGATAAAGGTCCTGTTGTCCAGAGGCACATGCTCCCACCTGTCACAGGTAGGATGCCATGGAGGTGATAGGAAAGAGTGCGGGGTTGCCCCCAGGAGAGCTCGATTCTGGTCCCTTCACTGGCTCTCAAACAGCTGCAAGGCTGTAATTGCTCTGGGCCTCAGTTTCTCCATCTGTAAAGTGGAGACATTCATATTTCTCTCACAGGGCTGTTCTGAGCTCTAGTGAGGTGACAGGTGAGATGGCAAATGTGAACGCACTTTACAGAGGTGTTAAGCATCATTATTGCTGGTGGCGGTTGTGAGAGTAACAGAAGCTGCAGGAGCACTGTAGATCCGTGCCTCTCTGAGGTTTAATCAGACATGAGACCTGGGTGAAGCTTTATAGATCCATCCAGTTCAGCTTCCCCGCTGTGTGAGTGATAGCTTTCATTCTTCACACACTTGCTGTGTTCCAGACACTGTTTTAAACACTGTGTAGTAACCCGTCTAATCCTTACCTCAAACCTATGAAGTAGGGAGGAATAATATTCCCACTTTACAGATGAGAACACTGAAGCCCAGAGAGTTACCAAGATCACCCAGCTGGTTGTTCCACCTGGGACCCCCTGCTCCACCCTCATACATGGGTGGCAACTGGGGTCAATTGCAGGGCGGCAGGCAGTTAGCACCTCTCCTTCCCGGGGGCCTCCACTGCCTCCTGATTGCTGGGCCCCGGGCATCCTATGATGTCAGCTCCCCTGCAGGGCAATGGCGGCGTGCTGGTTTGTGGGGTTTGACTTTTCCTGGGAAGTGGGATGACGCTGAGTCTCAGCTCAAAATGGGGTGGGCTGCCTGGGAGCGACGTCCAGAAGAGGCATCATCCAAGGGGACGTCCCAACCCCCGCCCCTCCCTGGAGCCTAACAGGGAGATGGCAGGGCCTTGCCTCATGGGGGTCTAGAGGTCTGAGCAGTTCCTGTAACTGGAGTTTGGTGTGAGGACAAGGCAAAAGGCTTGTCTCAGACTGGCACCCACAGGGAGTGGGGTCTCCACTTGGGAGCAGGCCAGGAGCATGGCGGAGTGGGGTCCCACCCCGAAGAGATACCGGGCGGAGGTCAGGGAGGGCGGGCAGCACTGTGCTCAGTGACAGTGTGGTCATCTGAGTTTTGCATGGCATTGATGTTTGGGGTTTTTTTTTTTTGTTTTTTTTTTTAGTTATCATTGAAGTAGACACATAAAAATTTTGAAGTCCTGGAGATTCCTTCTGGACCTCCAACAGTACTATACACACATGACCTGGGCTGAATCCCAGGGTCTGCGTGGGTGATGAGGCAGCCTGCAGCAGGGAGGAAGGGTCAGTGCCTAGGGAGATGGTCCTGTAGGCTCTGGTGTTGGTGCTGGGACACTAAGAGCCACACTCCCCTGCCCATGAGTCCCCTGCTCTCAGGGAGGTGACCTCGGTACGCCTCTCATGACCTTTTAACAGAGCTGTAGGAAGCCCCACTTTGCAGGCTCCAACTATTCGGCATTGTCTTCCTAGGGTTTGGGAAGTTCTTAGGCAGAGGCCAAGGCCCACCGAGCTGTCCAGTCCCCTCCTTTCAGGTTTACTGTCCTCGTGGATCCCTGTTCAGAACTGTCTGGAAGAGAGGTAGATAAAATGGCTTTTTCTAACCTCAAATCCTATTAACTAGGGGTATCTCTTTGCAAAATGCAAGGACCTACTGGTCACCCCAGCCCCGAGGCATGTGCCTGATCGCTGGCCCCCAGCCCCTCTACAGCAGGACACCTGGGAGGATGTTTCCCACGTCCCTTTGAGGAAGATGAAGGGAACCCCAGAGGCCCCCCACCTCACTGTGCCTTCCTCAGGTACCCTTTGCAGTGAAAAGTCAGGGGAAATCTTGGTGTTTGCCAAGTGGAAAAGACGAGAAAATCAATAGAGGGAAAAAATCTCATTTTCAAGCTTCTAAGCAGGGTTTGCAATCAATAATGCAAAGAGCAGCAGGAGGCCATTAAGCCACATTTGGCAGTGTCCTCCCACCTGGGCCGTGTTTGCTGAGGAGTGAACTCCAAGGGCACCTCGCCTCCGCACCTACGCCCACCTGCCCCAGGCCAGGCTCTCTTAGGGGAGCTGCTGTGAGACTCCATTGTGGAAAAGCCACTTAGAAGCGAGTTAACCAATCCCCTGACCTCGGTGTGGACCCCAGCGCCAAGGCCTTGGATCCAGACACGCAGAGTCAAGGGGGACCAAAGTAGGGAGGGGGCTGACTTGGGGGCTGGGAGGGCTCGACAAGGGAGGGCGCCCGCCATGCTCCCGTTTGTTTTTTGTTTTAGTCTTGGAGATAAATGTAACCTTTTAAAATTGTTTTATAAGCATCACAGACTATAAATAGACTGGTAGTTTACGTTCCATAATTTCCTAGCTTACTTGGTATACTGCAAATTTTCATTTTTAAGTTCTGTTTCTGACAACGGCTAAAAAGCGTCAGGTGCTGTGGTGGGGGGTCCGGGTGTGTTCCGACAGCAGGCACGTCCCCCTCCTGCCTCACCCATGGCCGTATTTGCTTCTCCTCTTGCCTCGATCAGCTGTGACTGCTTCTAAAACCTGCGGGGTCTGTGTGTGCACGCGGCCCAGTCAGTGAGGGCTAGTAGATGGGGCCTGGTTGACGGGGCTGGGACGTGGTCCAGGGGAAGGGGCCTTAGAAGGAGGGGATGGTCCCTCCAGAAGCTCCCGGGTTGGTGTGGGAGCCCCAGGCTCTGACTCACAGAGCTCCCAGTCTGATGGGGGAGTCTGGACCCTGCTGTAAGACAATGGAATCATAGTACTTCAGATAAATACATCGGTTCACAAACCTCGTACCCTCCTAAGACACGTTCTGATTCATTCACTGTCCTGGAATACTGTCGCCCTAGGTGTTGCTTGGGGAAAGTGGGTTATTGGTGGGGTTTGGAGTTGTTTTATGCAGTTTTATGTGTTTTATTTTCTTGCAATGGTATTTCATCACAGCACTGGGTGGCTGGGATGGTGGTGGGTTCTGAATATGGACCTTGGTGACAGATAGACTGGGTTCAGATCCCAACTGTGGTGTTGACAGTTTCTGTGCAACCTCAGGCCGGTTACTTGACCTTTCTGAGCTTGTTTCCTCACTTAGAAAACAATGAAGTCACATCACTCCTGTGCTTCGCTTAAGGAGTAAATGCTCTCGGCACAGGGTCTGACAAGTGCTGGGTTCTTTAAAAGTATTTGTTTTACTCCCTCTAACCCTTTCCTCTGTGGATTTTAATCTGACTGGTGCAGATTTAACGGAGAACTTTCAAGCATGGAGCGCTTACAGGCTAAGGAATACTGTAAGTTTGGAGGTTAATCAAGAAAGGCTCCTCCAAGCCCATTCTGGGGTCCTCCTAACCCAAACCAAAAAAACTAAAATGAGGAACTGTGGCCTGTGGCACAGGCCTTGCACACAGTAGGTGCTTACTCAGTACACGAGCTTGCAACCTGGTTTGGGGCTGAAGCTGTGGCCTGGAGCTTCTGCTCCCTGAGGACAAGGACCAGGCTGTGTCATCTCCTCAACCTTTGCAGGCCACCGCAGGGGCCCACCAGAGACCAGCCAGGGCCTGTTGCTGGAAAGGGACCAGCAGTAAGGTCTCTCATTGCTCACCAAGACTAGGGTAGCGCCCCCAGCCTGATCCCTGTATCCATCCACCTTCCCCTCTACAGCTGGTTCTCTACCCAGCAGCCAGCATGGACTCTAAACATGGACCAGATCAGGTCCCTTTTCTGCTCAAAACCTCCAGAAGCTACTTAGAAATGATATTTAAAGCTCCAAGCATGTCCTGGAGTGTTTCCAAAGGGAAGTATCAGTTTATCTAGGTACAAAGCCATTAGTTTGAAATTATGTAACTTATTAGTATTTGAATGAAAGTGGTATTTTGCGGTAGTGACTTTAGGGTGCCTGTTTACCCCCCTAACTACGGTTCGGGGAACATTCGCTCTGGGAATACATATGTCTGTCCTAGTTGTTTTTGTAGATTGTATTTTTAAAATTCACACCTGAAAATATGCCTTGTCATTATTCACAGGGGTTGTCTTAACAAAAATATCTGTCACACTAAAAACAATACCTCCACATCAGTCACATCATTCAACCTCACATTCCACAGTTGTTCCTTTGTGCGTCCACCATTCTGACTTCCATGGGATTCCTCTCCTGCCTCAGGGCCTTTGCACTACCTGTGCCTTCAGCCTGGAATTGTCTTCCCCAAATGTCCACACAGCTCACACTCACCTTATTTTATTTTCAATTGCTGTATAACAAATTTAGTGGCATAAATCTCATAGTTTCTGGGGTCAGGAGTTTGGTCATGGCTTAGATGGGTCCTCTACTCAGGGTCTTACAAGACTACAGCCTAGGTGTCAGTGGGCTACAATTTCATCAAAGGCTCAACTGCGGAGGATCTACTTTGCAGCTCCCTCCTACTGTTGCAGAATTCAGCTCTTTGCAGCCATAAGACTGAGGCCCATTCCCCTGCTGACTGTCAGGAATGGCTCTCAACTCCCAGAGGCTGCCCACGGTTCCTTGCCACATGTCCTTTCTGGTTCTGAGTATTTTTGCCGAAAGGATATTTGCCGCAAGCCGTTTCACCGCACAACTGATGTGACAGAAGACAGTTTTGCCATGAAAGATAAAATAATGAAAATAGAATAAAAGACATTAAAAAGGACATAATGAAATTTGAAAAATAAATAAAAATTTTTAAAGGTTTTGTTGTAAAAAAATGAAAATACAAAAACTATTTAAATACATTTAAAACGTGTGTGGGTTCATGGTTATAGTTGTATTGGGATAGATCTTAGAGAAAGTGATGATCCTTCCTTTCTCAAAGTCAATCATTAAAGATTCAGGATCTAATATGGGATGTGAGTTCTTTACGAGATTAAAAAAATCTGCCGTTATATAAAAATAGATTTTAAAAAGTTTCTGCTGTATAGCACAGGGTCTGTGTTCAATGTCTTGTAATAACCTTTAATGAAAAAATATGAAAACAAATATATATATGTATGTGCATGACTGGGACGTTGTGCTGTACACCAGAAATCTGACACATTGTAACTGACAGTACTTCAATTAAAAAAAAATCTGCCATAAGTCAAACCAAACAGTGAGCCAGTTATTTTATCTTTCACAGCAAAATTCCCTTATGGCCAATTAGTTGTGCTGTGAAACTACTTGCATCAGAGATACTTATGATGACAGTACTGGGCACGCCTTTCCATGTACTTCCTCCATAGGCCTTCTCACAGTGTGGCAACTGACTTCTGCCAGCAAGGGAGAAAAGGCTTTCTAGGGCATTTCGCAAAACTTTGGAGCCTTCTGCGTATCATAACGTGGCATATATACACATCAGAATGGGAGTGCCAGCTGTCACCTTTGTTACAGTCTATTCGAAGCAAGTCACGGGTCTAGCCTGCACTCAAGGGTGAAAGGGTCCATCAGGAACCAGGGGCCATTGAGGGGAGAGTATAGCTCAGTGGTAGAGCGCATGCTTAGCATGCACAAGGTCCTGGGTTCAATCGCCAGTAACTCCACTAAAAAATAAATGAACATAATTACTTCCTCCCCCAAAAAATTAAAAAAAAAAAGAACAGAGAGTCATCACATTACACCTTCTTCAAGTCTTTTCTCAAATATCACATTCTCAGGGAGGTTGTCTGTGTAATTGTAGTTATAAAATTATAACCCTATTCCAGCCCCTAACATTGCTGATCCCCATCTCCTGCTTTTTTTTTTAATTGAAGTACAGTCAATTTACAATGTTGTGTCAATTTCTGGTGTGCAGCACAACGCTGCAGCCATACATGGACATACATATATTCGTTTTCATGTTCTTTTTCACCGTGAGCTGCTGCAAGATACCGAATATAGTTCTTTGTGCCATGCATCCTATGTTTTTTTAAATAGTACTGAACGTCTCTGCCCATGGTATATAATCTACACGTTTATTATATTCATTCTTTGTCCCCTGCTAGAAAGGAAGCTCCGTGAAGTCAGAGATTTGTGTCTCTTTGGTTCCTTGAGGAGCATGCGTGTAGCCGGTGCTCAATTAATATCAGTTGAGTAAATGAATTAACTTCTGTTTCACCTGCTAAAAATCCTCCAGTAGCTCCTCATTGTCCCTAAAGAAAAACCCATACTCTCTGCGCTGACAAGACCTGGCCCTGAGCTGCCTCTCCAAACCCTCCCTCCTCGCCCCTGCAGGCTGTGTCAGTCACCCTGGCCTCCTGCTGTCCCCCAGGCCTGGCAGGGCTCTTCCTGCCCTGCAGCCTTTGCTTGCTGAGCTCCCTTGGTCTGCAGAGCTGGCTCCCTCGATTCCTCAGGTATCAGATGTCACCTTCCCAGGGAGGTTTCCCAGACCACCTGACCGAATGGAGGCTTCAGCACTCCAGCCCCATGCACAGGGCCCCTCACTCTGTACCCAGGCCCTGAGCAGGTTACAGGTTTGCTGTCTGTCTGTCCTGCAGACTGCAAGCCACTGAGGGGCCTTCATCCATGTACCCTCAGTGTCTGGAACAATGCCGTACACTGAAGAAATGTGGGAATGAATGAATGAATGAATGAATGAGTCTGAGGCTGAGATGCTGTTAGTGAAGTCTTCCCACTCTGGGAAGGGCAGGGATTGGGGAGTGTTAGGGGGAGGGGACAATGTGGTGGAGAAGCTGCCTTGGCCTGGTGCCTGGGGATAGCCTGGGATGACTCCCTTCACCTCCCTGGGCCTGAGTCTTCTCTGCAGTCGGGGTACAGCTGCGGGTTCCCTGGCTCTCTGAGCACAGTCAGGGCTTAACCCCTTGGCTGCACCCCCAGGAGGCCCCCAGGTTTGAGAGACAGACTTTAGTTATCACAATTCAGTGACGTGCCTCCAAGTCACATCCTTTAGTCCCTCCTGAGGCCCCAGTTACTGCTCCAGCTTCCACCCACGTTCTGTCTTCTGCTAACTCTGGCCCTGGTGGCGGGGTAGGGGGCTCCCTGCTTCTTCGAGTCCCGGACTCCCCCAGGGGGCGTGAGAGCCAGTACCCTGGACCCTGGGCATCAGCAATGGGCTTGCCCAAGCTAGATGCAAGCCAGCCACCAGCTGCCACAGGCCCTGGCTCCAGGGACTCTCTGTCTCCCTGTCTCTCTGTGTATCTGTTGTCAGTTCCTCTCATAATTCCTAGGTCTTGGTCCACATTCAGCTCAACCCCATGTCTTTACTACTCACTTGCTGCGCTGGGCACCAGGGCACACTAAGGTCAACAGGTGTGGGCTCACATTCTGGAC
The DNA here is from genome assembly GCF_048564905.1 of Vicugna pacos. Taxonomy (NCBI): domain Eukaryota; kingdom Metazoa; phylum Chordata; class Mammalia; order Artiodactyla; family Camelidae; genus Vicugna; species Vicugna pacos. The sequence goes on from NC_132992.1 coordinate 3,630,922, forward strand.
GGAAGCACAGACAGGCCCAGGCAGGAAGCGGGGACACTTGGAAGCATCAAGTGCCTTGGGGTGGAGATAGGTCTTCGAGGGAAGAGACTGTGGTCGGGTTGGGGGCCTTGAGGGCTATGAAAAAAAGGTTTTGGAAAAGAGTTTTCTCTCTTCTAACTTTCTGCTTTCCTCTCTCCTTCCATCTGTTTTGTGAGTAGCTTTTGCCTTGTGTCTGTCTCTCTGTCCTCTCTCTCCCTGTCCCCCATCTCTGTGTCCCCATCCCTGTCCCTCTGACCCCTTGACCTTCAGTCCTTCCCCCATCTCCCTGCCATCATCTCTTTCCTCACAACCCCCAGTCCACATCCCCGTCTCCCTGTTCCGCTTTCCCCTGCCTCATCTCCTCGTCCCCATCCTCCATCTCTCTGTCCTCCATCCCTCTTTTTGTCCCTCCCTTGTCCCCCCTGCCCTGTTTCTCTGTCCCCCTGCCTTTGTGCCAGGTTCCAGAATTCAAATATGTGTTGATACCGCCATCTGCCTCTCCCCAGGCTCCTGCTCAGATCCTGGCCTGTCCTTCCATGCTGCCCAGCATCCCAAGAACCGGGGCAGGGAGGTGTGGCTGCTTTTTGAACAAGAGCGCAGACCTGTCTTAGTTTCTAGCTTGTTTGTTTTACTATAATTAGGTAAATAAATCAGCACATTAGCTCCCTGCTTGAGAGCCCGGCTCCTAGAAGGCGCGGCTCTGTCTTACACACAGAGCAGGCAGGGGAGTCCCTGGGCATCCGGGATGTGTCCCCAGCATTTCTCAGAGGCTGGTAGGCCAGCGCATCCTCTCCCGGGCCTGACAGATGGGAATCCCTGGACCTCTGCTTCTCCCTGCCCTCCATTCCTGAGCCTGCACAAGTCATGTTTTTCCAACTTTAAGAGCTTGGTGCAAGTGGTTTGCTAGGCGTGTGGGCTCTCTGGGACTGGGCAGGCAAGGCAGCGAGGGGCTCCACTGAGTCAGAAGCAAGTGGATCATGAGGGCAGCAGGTGTTGCTCATTAAGCCGCGTTCCTGCTATTCCTGGTGTCCCCACCTGGACTGGGGCCCAACACAGCAGCCCTGAGCCCCTGTCCCGTGTGCCCAGGACCATTAAAACCCAATTAGCAGAAAGAGGACCTGCTGAGCAGGGAACCATCCTCCTCTGCAGGAATGCCAGGGGCTAAGAGAAGGGGCAGCGGGGTTCTAATGAGGCTGGCAGGACTCTTAGCCAGATAAAGTGGTGCCCGGGAGCAGCAAAGACTTGGGTTACAGCTGGGGGAGGACTTCCACGTGGTGAGGATGGTGGGGACCAGCACAGCATAGCCTGGGTTTACCTGGCAGTGCCCCCGAGTCACACCCTCCCACCGGTCTTCCGTGTGAGTTAAGGGGCTTAGACAGATGGTTTCTAAGGGGGGGCAGGTCCAGAGCAGTCTCCTCCGAGGTAACCAAGGGTGATGTTGGAAATAATGTGTGTGTGAGGAGGAGGTGCTGACCCGCCCACCTCCACACTCCAGGCTGTAATTGCTCAGTGGCTGGGAGCCCTAAAGAAGGCGATCCCAGTGAGGGGGCTGGGACGGCTGGGCCAGGAGGGAGAGCGCTCAAGGGCTCACAAAAATGGCTTTTTACCAGCTAGTATGGAAATAGTTCGGGGAGAAGGGTACATAAGTCAGTGGTAGAGTGCATGCCTAGCATACGCAAGATCCTGGGTTCAATTCCCAGTACCTCTGTTTAAATAAATAAATAACCCTAAATTACCTCCCACCCATAAAAAAAATGTTTAAAAAAAGAAATATTTCAGGATTTTAGCAACTGGCATAGACATACCAATGTGTCCCACATATAATTGATGGAGGCAGCACCGTCTCCTTCTCTTCCCTGAAAGAGGGGTGGGAGTTGCACTGGAATGGGGGGCCACCCCTAGAAGGAGGGGACAGGACGCAGTGACCTCCTGATGCCTTCCTTCTGCAGAGAGGGGATATGGCTGGGCACCCAGAGGCCATTTTCATCCCCTCCTCAGGGCCTCTGGAGCTGTGGAAGGGGTCAGAAGTTTGGGGGGAGGTATATCTGGGGTGTCCCCGCCCCGCAAACCTTGTCCCAAATCTGCACCTGCCTCACGGGCACTGCCCACCCCCCCAGCCCAGCCCAGCGCTGCCCCCCCCACCCCTCCAGGGATGTTTCCAACGACTCCCCAAACTGCTTCGTCAGCTCCTGGCTTGTCTCACCTAAGTAGGCCTTTTGGATTTATTAGCTCTGGGGGTGGAAAGAAAACAGCTTCTCGAAGAGGTGCGCTTACTGCCACATTTCCAACTTCCAGGCTTGATTGAAACGGTAGTTAAAACACTTTAAGGCTCTTAGGTAAAGTTGCATTTTCCTTCCGCGCGGCCTGTATTCTGATATTATCCATTTATTGTGGTTGCCCTGTTGTGTCGCTGGGAGGCCGTGCTTTATCCAGAGCTGTCAGCCCGTCTTGCGGGGCTGTGGCCCCGGCTTCCATCTGTGAGCCCACTCATCGAAGCCGCCAAGAAGAAGAAAAGTCGCGGAGTAACTGTGCATTTTAATTAAGCCTCAGCATGCACCCCATGGTGGAGATGTTCATATGAAAGAATCCTTTTTACTTTGCGGGAAGCTGGGATATGTGTTCCCCGTGTCGGTTTTATATTCCTTTTGCGTGGCAATTAGTATTTAACTCCTGCGAAATAAAGCTGCCACCTGATACCGTTTTTACGGCCCGGTATTAAAATAACTGTTTCCGATAAACTTTGTAATAAAGTATTGAGGAGGCCCTCTGCTGGAAGCGGGTTTAGTCCAGGTATTAATTCCGCTCAAGGAGCCGAGCCCCAACAAGTCTTTTTCTCCTAGTTCATTCCATGTTTCATGATGACACATCAATGAGCCTAAACATAATTATAATAACCGAGGAGCGAGACTACGATGTGTTTAAGGGATGGGGGACTCGGCCTGCCTTTCATCCCTCCCATAAAGGTATTTCCAATTAGCGTGATGGCTCGGGAATTATGGCGCCTATAACTTGGCCTTCATCCGCTTCCATCACCTCCAGCCCGAGCATGTCCTTGACGTAATAGAGAAGGTGAAAGCAGCACATTGCAGTCACTGGCGGGAGCCCAGCTCTACCTGATACCAACGGTATTTAACTGGGAGACCTAATTTGAGTTTACAAGTGATTACAAGCTGTCCTGTGGGATTCCGCTTACTGATGAATTCTCAAATAAGTTGCAGAACAGTGACGAATTAACTTGTTGCGCTGTCAGAATCAATTCCCGTGGAAGACTGCTTAACTTCCCGGCCCGTTCTCAGGACCCCTGAGCCAGCACCGCTGCCCTGGGCCCTGCGAGAGCCCCGCCCCAGCCTCTGTCACCTGGGGCCTCCCCTCCCCTCCTCCCACCGGCACCTCACACCTTGTTTCACTCAAAGTCTCCAGTCTGAATTTGGGGAAGTGATTTCTCAAGAGCAGAGAGTGGGGAAAGGAAAGGGAGAGTGAGCCTGACATACCATCCCCGCCTTGAAATGCCGTTCTCCCCGGTGAAGGCTGGGGGAGATTGATTCTAGCTGGGGCTTTAAGGAAGATAAACATCTGAAGGCCCCCAAATCTTTACTCTGCAGCATTGAATGGAAGGTGCAATTTATACATGTTCCCTTAATATTTCTGAAACAGATTGGCCAGTAATTTATAGACTGCAACACTGAGGACTGAATTAATTTTCCCAGGGAGAAAAGTCTGCCTGCAGCTTGGCGAGAGCCGTTCCCTGCATCTCCGAGTAGAATTAGAGAGTGATTAGGTAAGAAGGGGCCGTGGCGGTAATAAATTCCACTGTCTCTGTGGCCCAAGTGTGGAAACTGAGGCCTGAGGTCACAGAGTAAGTTCCTGGCGGAGTCGGGTCTGGAGGCCCAGTCTCCTGAGTCCTTGGTGGGTTCTTTGTCTTGTCCCCCTTAGTGGAGAGTGATGTCTCCTTATGGAACTTACCTTTCTGTATCACTGGCACCTGCAGCCTCACAACCCTGAGGGGTCCTGCTTGCTTCTCCGGCTTTTATTTCCTTTCTTCTAGGCAGATAAAGGCTTCTTGACCTGAATTAGGAGTTGTAGGCTTAATGCTCAAGATTGGGGCAGGCTAAAGTTCTTGTCTGCATGGCTGTCCACCTGTGTCTGTGAGGTTCACGTGGGCAGGGAACTGATGTCTACTGAGGTGAGTATCTGCTGTGTGTCAGGGGCAGATCTGGGCACTGGGGCTCCATTATCTTGTTCATAATCTTCACAACAACCTTGAGTCGAGTAGTTATTTTGATCTCCCATTTTACAGATGGGAAGAATGAGGCTCAGAAGGTTAAATCCTGCTCCCTCTTCGCACTCCTCCCTACCTCCTCCTGAGCTCTTCCTCCTTCTCCCCAGGCCCAGAACAGCAAAAAGCAAAAAAAAAGAAAGAGATCAGAGACTCCCAGTGATTGAGAGGATTCACTGGGGCATTAACTAGACCAGAGCTTCTCACGTTGTAACAGGCACATGAATCACCCAGGGATCTTGATAAAATGCAGGTTCTGATTTCGTAGCTGGGAGAGGGGTGGGATCTGGGGCCTGGAATACTGCATTTCAAACAAGCTCACACGTGGTGCCGATGCTGCTGGTCTGGGACCACATTTTGAGTCGTAAGGGCCAGGATCACCCTACCAGAGCCATCTGTCTCCATGGTTTCCAAAGGCCTTTGATCCCATGTCACGAAGTCACACACTCCTGTAACTGGCAAAGCCTTTTTGGTCATTTAAGTTCATTCTCCTCCTCTGAAATTTGGGGCTTCCTTTTTTTATCATGAGCAGTCTCCAGGAAAGAGATGGAAATCCCCTCTCAGAGATTTCCCAAATCATACTGAGGCTGTTCTGTATTTAAAACCTAAGCAGGGTGGCCACTGGTAAGGCTTCTCACCATTGTGATTTAATAACTAGCAGCTGAACAGCAAATCGGTCCCTTAAGTTTACTTGAATCTTGAATCACCGAGCTTGCTTCAGGAGCAGGATATTTACTGTGAAAACCGAGTTGAGACTAGAATGTTACCAAACATTATAAATAGCACTGGGTTTATTTTCCAATTGCTTCATACTCTGCGATGAGGAAGGAAACTCACAGAGCATCAGAATCCAAGAGGCTGGTTCTCTTCTCCACTTGCACCAGCAGCACAAATACAACGCTGCCGAATGAGACACCCTCATGCAATTATGTTGTGGAGCACGTCTGTCGATCTCCTTGTACATGACATTTACGAAGAAAAACACTTGCAAATTAAATATTTGATTAACATTACGTCTTTTACAGTCTAAAATGGGTGAGCATAATTGAAAGCTACATTAGCTAAAGAATATGAACTTTGTAGGAGCTTTATTCCGGGCTTGTGAATCTCAGTAGTTTTATTGAATCCTTAGTGCCATCGACCCAGAGTATTTCTACACCATGTTTTGTGAAATAATCTAAAGGTGCAGGAGTTTGCAACCCATCAGAGGAAGATCTGAGCGTGACTTTTGTCCAGGGGCGACGGGCAGTTCATGCTGGAATTTAGGGTGTGTTTTATCAAGACGGAGTGTGGGAAATGTACTCTTTCTTGAGTGGGAGGGATGGTTATCCAGTTACTCAGGTTCTACGTCTATACCCACCACTTATCCGGATTCTGTGTCTACACCAGCAACCTCACCTGCTTTCACTGCCTGCTTCTAGAGAATAACCTCTTTTGCAGTCTCAGGGTAGAGACACACGCTTTCTGGACTGGTCCCTTCTTCCCTTTTATAGTTCATCCTCTTCTCTTCTCCTTTTTCTTTTCCTTCCATCTTCCCCAACCACCCCCATAAACCTGGCTAGGCCTGACGTTTGAGGCCATCAAATCTCTTAAGGCGGTTCCCTATCAAGGCTGCTCTTCAGTGACTGTGCTTCAGGTGAAGATTTTATAAAATAGGGGGAAGCCCTGGTTGTATCATTTGGACTTTCTTATATTGAGGTGTTTAAAAGAATGCACCTGAAACCCGTGTGTTCATTTGTTCACGTCCTCACCATCCCCCAGGCTGCTTGCTCTGCCCAGGCCAAGGGAGAAATCTTCAACCACAGGGCCCTGAAGTGACTTTTAAAGATGGAGTTGAGGTTTGTCCAGCGAGGAAGCTGAAGTCGGGGGGTTGGGGGGATGGGCATTCCAGGCAGTGGGAACAGCACATGCCAAGGCCTGGAGTTGGAGAAGGGCCCGGCAAGTCCGGGAAATGTTAACGAGTCAACAATGTTGACGAGTGTGGAAGGGGCCCAGGCTTGGCGGCGGTAAGGAGCCCGGGGGCCAGAGCTAGAGGGCCCTCTTCAGATCAGACTGTGAGGGGCACTCACAAAGGAGCCCACAGAGAGTTTTAAACCAGGAGAGGTTTGTGGGTTCAAGATCCATGGGTGGCTGGAGGGTGGTTTGGACCACAGTCCCATGGGCAGGGACCGAGTGGGAACTACTGCATCAGCCCACCAGGCAGGTATACTGGAGACAGGGCCAGGCCGGGTGACACTGCCAGGGAGCCTGCTGAGAACTAAGCAGAGCTGGGAGCTGAGGACCAAGAGGAACACGGACACTGGCCAGGAGGGGAGGCCTAGCGAGAGAAAGGCGAAGGTCCCAGGAGGAGAGCAGAGATGCGAGGGTAGCTGAGGGCCCCCCCACCGGGATGGAGATGGGTCACTGAGAGGTTTCCGGGCTCCCAGAACGTCTGGGCCCATATCCCCATCAGTGGGAGCCTGGGCCTTGAGGGTAGCAGATAAAATGCCACCAAAGACAAAGTGGCCAGTGACCACCAGCAACACTGGGGAGCTTAGAAACACCGCTGCTGAGTTGGGGAACTAAATAACTGGGGTCGTGGTCATAATAACACCACTCTGCCATGTATATATACTATGCTTTTAGGTCTGTCTGAACCACGTGACCTTGGCAGGGGCCGGGGGTTATGATTACTGTTGTTGTTAGTAACACCATGGGAGATCTAAGGCAGGTTGACTCGACTGAAGTCACAGTAAATGAAGGATGCAGTATTGAAACGTGCATCTTCTCCTAGTCTAGTGTTTTTAACGTGCACACATATCAGGACTCCTTTGAGCACTTGTTCTGTCTGGCTCCATGCTGAGTGAGTTGTAGGGGAACATAAAGGATGTGAAAAATCCTTGCCCTAAGGAAGCTCATCGTCTTGATGAAAAGACAGGGTCACCTCAAGAAGGTAGCAGACAATTACAAGAATGTATTCACTTATCACCCACCCAATTCACCGAGCCACCCACTACCCTTCCATGCACCCACCCCTCCATCCTCAGTCTATGTACCCATCCATCCATCCATTAACTCATCCATCTACCTACCCATCTACCCATCCATCTATGCCTTCACCCACCTGCCCACCCATCAACCCACTCATCCATCTTCTACCATCAATCCATCCATCCATATACCATAATTTATAATTAATAAATTGGGTTACCCCAATTATAAATTGGAAGCAGGTTCTTCCAACTCTTGCTGGATATTAGAATCATGTAGGCATTAAAAATTACCAATGCCCAGGCCCCAGAGATTCTGATTTCTTTGGTCCAGGTGGGGCTGGGCTTTGGCATTTTTTAAAACCTCCCTAGGGATCCCAGTATGTAGCCTGAGATGAGGACCCTCTCAAGTGGTTTTGCAGTTCAAAAATGAGAGGGCCGGTGAGGCCTGGGATATACAGTGCACTTCAGAGCTGGAAAGGGCCTAGAAGCCCTCTGATGCAGCCACCCATTTTAAAGATAAGGAAAACTGAGTCCCACTGAGGAGAAGCCTGGTTAACGTGAAGTCAGGACTTGGCCCCTCAATAGGTCAAGGTACCTTCTCCTCCCCTTCTCTGCTAGCAGTCAGGGAGAGCATTGAGGAGGCATGATTTGCACTGGGCTTTGAAGAATGGGTAGGCTTGAGATAGACGAAGGAAAGGCTTTTCAAGTAGGAATAGCAGGTCCATTCCAAGGATGAGCGCCAGGAATGAGGGTGGTAAATGAGATGGGAACCTTTGGGTGCTTTTGAGGGCTCTTTCAATGCACAAAGCAAACCTCTTCCCAAACCCCGAAGCATCCCTTCTGAGGAGCACCCTGAGTTGGGCCCACCCCTTCCCTTTGGGGCAGGGAATCAGGACCACTGGGCTGCACACCGTGTCGCTGTCACAATCCACCATGGATTCTGCTGTGCTCGGAGCAGATGCGGTGCCCCCAGGCCCCTTGGCTGTGCAGTCCCACCTGGAGAGCAGTGAGGAGAGCCCAGCCTGATGCAGGGAGGAAATTTAAACAATTGCTTGGCTCTGATTAAGAAGAGTAATAATGGCTCTCTTTGAGAAACAGCATTAACACAGAAGTGGGGATGACGGATGCCGGCCCCCCACCCCCGCCCACATAAATCTCACCTGGGCGCCTTTGTTGCTTCCTTATGATGCATGTATGAGATAAATTCTCCAAATCTATTTTTGTGCCGTTGCCAGCAGCCTGCTGATGGAGTAAATAAGAGTTATGGCCACCATAATGGCATCACTTATGAGGGGGCTAAAAAAAAAAGCAAACATGTCCACACAGTTCGTATAAATCTATTATAAATGTGGGCTCAAGCTCCTGGGGAAGTTCCGCTAGACTGCACAGTGTCCTCGCTGTCCCTGGAGTCCCGTGAGTGACTCAGCAGGCAGGTGTCAGAGAGGGCCGCAGGTGGCCCCAAATGACCAATGGTTCCATCTCTGTTGCTTCCGTCCCTCCAAGTTCTAAGCCCTGGTCAGCCACGAGAGGACGAGCCACCAGGGCCACGGCCATGCCCTGGAAGCTCCAGTCCCAAAAGGTGGAGTGGCTGCCAGCAGTGCCTTAATCCCGCGGCTCTGGGACCTGGCTGATCTGAGGAGGGCGGGGCGGACTCTCATCTGCTGGGCCAGGCCTGAAGACCCCTTTGAGAAAGGGCTGGCTGGGGATGAGCCAACCCTCATCATCCTTCTGTATCTTTTCCTCCTGGATGGAGTTGAGTGAGGCTTCTCTGTGGGAAAAGGCGTCTCAGACCTGGCAGGTCTAGGGTGGGCAAGGTCTCAGAGTCACCTCCTGAAAGCAGGGGGGTCCATGGCTTCCTATCCCAGCCTCTTTGGGGAGAAGCAACTTGTTCCGCCTGGGGGATGGAAAGCAGCGAGACTCAGGACCTTCCCGGGTCTGGTTCCTCGCCTCCTGGTCCTCACTCTGCTCCTCCACTCTCAGCTGCAGCCTCAGTTTCTTCATCTGCAAAATGGGGACAGTGGTAATAATGCAGTAATAGGTGCTGATTTGTGGGGTTGTTGTGAGATCCACATGAGATGATGCAGCTGAAAGTACCTGGCGTGCGTTCAAGTGCTGAGAGGCACAGGACGTGTTATAGTTCCTGTCCTTCGGGGCTCACATCTGTCAGGGGAAGATGCCTGAGCCCTGCTTCTCTGAACTGGAGGTCCCCATCTCACCCCAAGATAGAATTTAAGCCCCGAGAGGGCAGCGCCAGCCTCATAATGGCCTGGAAATCCCAGCTGAGCACGTATTGGAGAACTTCCAGCCGGTCACCACTTGGAAGTTTGTGGACTCACTTCCTCTGAGGAGCCGTAAGGACCTGTCACCTAGGTTACTGCCACAGCCTCCTAATTGCTCTCTGTCCTGTCTCTCTGACTCTCTAAAATCTACTATCAGCTGCCAGGGTGGACCTTTTAAAACACTGGCCAGCTCATGCCGTTCTTCCCTGGCATGAGCGGCTCCCCGTGGCACACAGAGTCAGAGCCAAAACCCCGTTGGAGGCGTCTGTGTCCCTGTGTGGTTCTTGCCTACCTCTCCCCACCTTGCCCACTTATCAGCTGCACTGACCTCCTTGCGATCCCCTGCCTGTGGCAGGTCTCTCTTGGGAACCTCATTACCTTTGCACTGGCTGTTCCCACTTCCTCGACGTGACTTACTCCTTGCCACTTCATGTCTCTGCTGAAAGCCTCGGGTGAGGCTTTTTCTGACCTCTGTATTAAAAGTGCATATCTCCCACCCCGACACTCTCTCCTCCTTCCCTGCTGTATTGTTCTCCTAAGCACATGGCACAGTTGATATTCCACATACTGCATTTACTTTCTTGGTTTATCCTCTGTATTTTCCACTACAGTGTAGACTCCCCATCCTCAGTCTATTCTCTGCTGCATCCTTCTTGCCTAGAACAGTGCCCAGTGTGTAATAAGCCCTTAGTAAATGTTAGTTGCTTGAATGGATTCGTGGATGAGTGGATGGATGAATTAAAAACCTAGAGAAGCCCCGGCTGGGCTAGAGGAAGCTGACCATACTGTCCAGGGGGAAGGGGGCTGGACACAGTAACTGCTGGAAAGCACGATCTGACCCGGGAAGAGGTGGGTTCTTGGCCAGAGGCAGGCAGGGGAAAGGACCTTGATCTTACAGTCTCTTAGATGGTGAGAGAGTGAAGCCTCTGGCCCATCCCAGATCTGTGTTATACTTTCTGCCTAGTTCTCTTCTGGCATGGACCAGAGCTGTGGAGGGGGTGTAAGAATGCACAGAGAGCTGCGTCTGAAAACCACACGTATAATAATTCCCACAGTGCGCGGCACTCACTTTTCCAGGAAGCCAACAAACCTGTTAAAATCCAGCTCACCCTCCACCCTGTAAAGTATGCAAATGGCACAGGGCAGGGGGAACCCATCCACGGGCCCTGAGCCCCCATTAAAAAAACATTGCCTCCCTCGCCGCAGCGCTTGGCTTGCAGATTCTAAATGTCAATAGTTCCCCCAGTGAAGGCAGGCAGAAGGTTGAAAGGTTAGCCGTCTTTGGAAGCTAATTGCCGTTGGTAAATTAGAACTATCAACACACCATCCCTTCTCCTTGGCCACCTCTCCCCCAACCCCGACCCTTTCCCTGGCCCAGGGGCCCCAGGGACAATACTGTTTAAAACCCAGAGTGTGAAGCTTGAATAGTCTTTCTGTGATGAGGAAGATAATGGTGTGGTTCACAGCCAGTCTGGAAAATAACAGCCTGTCCCGAAGTCAACACTTACTGGGTCCAAAGGCAGGGGTGACTCTGGCTCATGCCTCTGGCTTGTGGGACCAAGGTCCGTGGAGGGTGGGGCATGCTGTGCGGGCACATGGCTGCCTCCCCCAGAAATGCCCCCTGGACCCTCAGCTCTCTTCTGCAGCCCTCTCTCCTGTTGCAAAAAAAAGCCCCTGTTGTCTCTCCTGGGAGGAGAGAGAGCAGGGTCGAGGCTCATCAGAGCACCTCAGCTTCCCTGACTGTAAAATGGGGATGATGAGAAAATGCTCTTCACAGGGCTGCTTTGAGGGCTGAAGAAGATAAGGCTTGAAGGATGCTTGCCCCAGGCCCCAGAAACATTCGCAAGTGATAGCAATTAGGATCTTGTCGGTTAGTCCTGGTCCTGCCTAGAACTTACAATATCATTTATGGGGCATATTAGCCTCCTGTGGTCTCGCTTGCCCACCTGGGACCTTAGGATGGCCAGGGCATCCCCCACCTGTGTGCCACCCACCAGGGTGACAGGGCGGACAGGATGTTCAGTCCATCAGCCAGCAGAGGCCAGGCACTGGGTGTCAGTGGTCCAGCCTCAATGTTTCCCATGCATCACCTCCTTTGACTGTCGTCACAGTGAACCACGGGGCGGGTGTTATGGGGAGAAGGGACACTGAGGCTTAGAAGCAGATTTGTCCCTGGTCACTTGGCTGCCAAGCCCAGCAGAGCCCCAGGCTGCAGAGAGAAGCCATCTCTCCCTTGTTGAAATCCACACAGATGGCTGTCTCTCCCTTTCTTGGAACCTCCCAGAGAAGGGCACCGTCCACGGTTCCCGTTGGTGATGCCATGAAGGACCTGGGAGGGCGTGTAGACTGAGGAGCCCCCCCCCCCGCCCTCCGCTGAGCCTGCAGCCCCGAGGACGCCCTGCAGGCCCCGAGGACGCCCTGCAGGGCGGGCAGCCTGGCTGGCCTCACGCGGAGGCTGCACCACCGGGACTCTCCCGGGCTCGCTGGGTTTCCTCCCTGCTCTCCGCTCCTCTTGATCACATCTTTTCAAACAGTCTCACTGGCAGTTGGGATGGAGCTTGTGGACCAGGCATAAAGGAATCCAAAACGGAGAGGATGTGAAAGGACCCAAAGAAGATGTCTGCTCTAAATACTGGGGAGTATTCCCTGCGGAGTGAAGCGGGCCGTTAACAGGTCATCCTAGAGACCGGGGAGCCAGCGTTTATCATGCCCCAGGGCTGTGCGTGCTCAGATTCCCTTCCATCCTTAAAACCAACCTGCGAGGAGGGTACAGACAGTTTTGCAGATGAGGAAACCAAAGCTCAGAGAAAATGGACTTGCCTGGATAGCAAATGAGGAAAGAACAGAGGTTCAGAGGTGCTTAGCAACTGACTCAAGGTCACACAGCAAGTAAAGTGCAGAGCTGGGTTGCAAATCCAGTTTTGTCTGTTGGGGAAAAAAAAAGCCACTCTTTGTTATGCCACATGATAAACAGCTGCACACGGCTGTTTAAATCCCTGCTCTGTCATCAGGCAGTTGGAGAGGTCCTAACTGAACCCTTCCTCTGCGGGCAGGGGTTTTGCCTCCTCGGTGCCTCCTTTGAAGGGCGCGGGGTTAGCACAACACCCTGCATGGCTCTCTTTGGACCCAGCATCTTGGAATCTGCTGAGCCGAGAGTCAAATGAACTTGGAGAGGCACTGAAATCCACATTCATTGACTTAGTGCATTCACTGATGGCGTCACCTGCAGAGGGACTCGGGAGGAAGACCCTCCCTACCTCGTTTTCCCCATTCCTGGCAGGTGACGGTGGTGAGTCGGGAATGGAGTTAGTTGGCTGATCATATACCTCTGTGAGCTTTGGGCAGAGTGGACCAGGCAGAAGTGAGGGAAAGGCATTTTGGTAGAGGGAACAGCCTGGGCAAAGAGAGGGAGGCGAGCAAGTGCCTAACCCCAGAGTTGGCGAAGCCAGATGGGGCGGGCGAGGGGCTGCCTGCTAGCATTTCTGCACTGCTGTTCCAGCTGTCTCTTTAGAAGTGGGCGCGGTGTGCACACCAAATGAACAGATCCCTTAAGAGCAAAGCAAACAAGGAAGCCCCACGACCCTGACACTCAGGCTTAGCCAAGAGCGGAGGCCCCCTGCTCACGGCAGCTGCAGATCATCCGTGGGGTCTTAGCGGTGCCCGTCCAAAGTGTCCAACTGTCCTCCCAGATCTGCTCCAGGGGGCTCTTCAGAGAGCCTGACCGCCAAGCCCACTGTGCGACCCACACACTGCAGGCTAAATGCCCACCTTCTAGAAATAGGGCTGCCTACGCCTGGATGGGCCCTGCTCTGTTAGATCAGGAACTTCCAAAGGTAATCTGAGGTGTGTGGGTATTTGGGATAGTGGGGGGGGGGTGTGGAGGTGTGGGGGGATAGGAGACAAGCTGGAGGGAAGGAGGAAAAGAAAATCAGACAAGAGAGGAAGTGGAGAGCTAGCTGCCTGCCGTGTGACCCAGAGCAGGTTACTTTATCTTTCCAAGCCCCAGCTGCCACAGATGCCAGATGAGGATATGATCATGTTACCATGCAGGGTTGTGGTAAGGCTCCAGTGAGATCATGGTGGGGAAAGGGCTTTGCAAACTGTAAAGCACCGTGCCCACACGAAGCATTGTTTTGGTTAAAAGAAGAAGGGAGCCAGAGGATTTGCCAGAATCACACCTACTCTTCTGTGCTTCCGTCAGAGGTGACACATGTCACTCCCCTCACAGCCCACTGGCCAGGACTAGTCTCATGGGCCCTCCGGGCTACAAGGGGCTGGTAAATGTGGCAAAGCACGTGGATATCGGGCGGGTAGTTAATATCTGCCACGGAGCTGAGATGCCAAGCCAAGGAACCCTGAATCAGAGGCAGCTTGTGCAGAGGAAGTTTCAAGTCGTGGATGGGTAAGGTGACCCTGGAGCAAGCGCCTTGAGTGGACAAGCAAGGAACAGAGGCTCCCCACCCCTCCACTCTCTCCTGCCAGGCCTGGAGTCCTGTGGTGCAGGACCCTTGTTCAAAAGCCTGGCTGCATTCTACAGCCACAGGACTCCAGGCGCAGATGGATGGGTGAGGGAGGAGGGGTGGGGTGGGGAGGTCCCCACACTGTGGCAAGCCCCTGTGCCATGGAAGCCTCGGTTGAGTTCGTGGAGCCACCGAATTGGAGCTTCCAGGATTGCTGTCTCATTCCATGAAGGCCGCCTGCCCTGGAAATCTGCCCGGACCACAGCCGACTTTGTATGAGCAAAATATAAATCTTTGTGTTAATCCTCTTAGAGCTGAGGGCTGCTTGTTATAGTAGCGTGACCCAGACTCTGCTGACATATGCCTTCTCATTCGGCACTGTTTGGGCTTCATGATTCAGACTGTCCCCTCTGCAGGGCGCTCCTGTTAAGACCTTCCTCCAGGTCCACGTTCTGTGGAAACAAGCCTCCCAGTTAACACACCACCCCTCCAGTCTCCTCATCTTCCAGGTTAATTTCTAAGAACACGTGGCCCCTAATGCAAGTGTAAGAGAACTTTTCAGCAGCCATTTAATCATGTAGCACTTTCTGGGGCACAGGCTTTGTGTGGGGGAGGCATCAGGGCTATGAATATGTACACTCTCTTTCTGCCTTGAAGTTCACAGTGTAGACAGGAGCATGGAGAGAATACACTGTGATGATGGATGGATGGATGATAGCTGGATGGATGGATGATGGCTGGAAGGATGATAGATGGGTGGGTAAATGGATGATAGTTGGATGCATGGATGGACAGATGGATGATAGCTGGATGGATGGGTGGGTGGATGGATAATAGCTGGATGGATGGATGGATGATAGCTGGGTGGATGGGTGGATGGATCGATGGTAGCTGGATGGGTGGATGGATAATAGCTGGATGGATGGATGAGTGGGTGGATGATAGCTGGATGTGTGGATGGATGGATGGGTGGGTGGATGGGTGGACGATGGTTGGAAGCATGATGCATGGATGGGTGGATGGGTGATAACTGGATGGATGGACGGGTGGATGATTGGTGCGTGGCTGCATGCATCAGTGGGTGGAGCGATGGATGAAACGATCATTGATTCAGTGCCTATTATGGGCGAGGCCCCTTCTCGTCTACTACTTCCTTAATGCCAACAACTCCTCTATAAAGTGGGTACTGTTTTCCCAAATTTAGGGGTGGGATTTGAACAGTCTGGGTGATTCTGGGAACCATGTTGTTTCTACATCATCTGTCTGTAACAGAGATGTCTGTGTGCTTTGTGTGAGTTCCCCAAGGGTAGACGGTTCCTCTCGTCTCTCAGGATAGACGCAGATCCCTGTCTTCTCTGGGAATCAGTCTTAGTACCTTTTCTTCTCCCCGCCCGCCACTGTGCCAATTGCCGCTGGCGTCTTCTCTTTTTAACTTTTATTTCTCAAAACTTACAGAATATTTCAAATACATACAAAAGTAGGAGAATAATGTAGTGAATCCTATGTAACCATTACCCAGCTTCAACAGGTGCCAGCTGCTGGCCACTCTTGTGTCATCTACATCCCCTCCTACCTTCCCCCTCGCCCAGGCATCTTATCAGTTTATCTGTAAATATTTCAGCATACAGTTTTCTATTTCTGTGTATCTGTCCTCCTCCAGGGCTGGTTTTGGGGTCTTTTTCATCCTTAATCCCCGGTGCTTGGTTGACTAGAAGCTGCTCAGGATGTGTTGGTTGAGTGAATAAGTGACCGAGTCCTGGATGGGGCTCTTAGTAGGTACCTGGTGCATGTGACTGTCCCCAGAGCAGCTCCCAAAGAGTCCTGTTTCTCAGCAGGGCCAGCCCTGCAGCCAGCACTTTCTGGACGGCACGCTCCTTAGGTTGTGTGTGTGTGAGAACCTTTCAGTGCAGTACTCTGGGACTTCCAGGGTTGCTGATAAGGCCTTCTCAAACATGGCTCCCTTCGTGTCAACATCCCACAGGCTTAATTACATTAGCTGTGCAAACGCACGGGTGAAGGGCCGCTGGGCTGCGTGTCATCTGGTGTTCACATGGTCTCCGCCCAGATGGCCCTCAGAAGCCCGGCTAGGGCAGCACATGGGGCCGGTTCGGGGCCCTCCTACCCCAGGACGCCCCTGGCAGCCCAGCTGGCCTGGCAGTGCCAGGTCATTTGCATCTGATTTCAGCCCAAGAGGAGTCCAGAGCCAGTCAACCCTGTGGCCCTGCCGCTTTTCCAACAGAGGCATCGAGGGACAGTTTGACGCGATCAGTGGGTTGCCACCTACTATGTGGAGACAGAGGGAGGAAGACCCAGCCTCAGCCTCAAGGAGCTCTCAGTCTGTAGAGCGAGGAAAGTTCTAGAAGACGTTTGCGATGGAAATAGCCATGTACTCACCTCACCCCGGGTGCCTGCAGGCCCCTGCTCCTTCTCTCTGTCTCTGGCTGGCTCCTTGACTCAGAGAAAGGTTGGGACAGCCCCAGCTCAGAGTTCTGAGACATTCTTTATTATGGGCTGAATTGTGTCCCCTCAAAAAAGACACATTGAAGTCCCCACCCCCAGCGCCTCAGAATGGGACCTCAGTTGAAAACATGGTCATTGCAGGTGTAATTACTTAATTACTGGAGTGGATTGGGCCCCTGATCCAATATGATTATAAGTGTCCTTAGAAGAAGCCGGCCACGTGAGACAGAGACACCCAGGGAGAGCGCCCTGGGACGACGAAGGCAGGGATTCAACTGTTGGCAGTTGCAAGCCAAGGGACGCAAAGGACTGCCGGCTGCAGCCAGAATCCAGGACAAGGCAAGGAAGGACCCCTACAGGTTTCAGAGGGAGCGTGACCCTGCCGACACCTCGGTCCACACTTCTGGCCTCCAGGAGTGGGAGAGAACACATTTCTGTGGTTTTAAGCCACCCCGTTTGTGGTACTTAGTTGCGGCAGCCCTAGGAACCTGGCACATTCGCCCCAGTGCTCTGAGCTCCCCTGGAGCCAAGTCTGTCTCCCAGAGGTTTGTCTGAACCGTTCCTGGCTTTGTTTCCCATTTCAGCCTCGACCCGCTCCCCTGGGTAGTGATACGTGTGCTTTCTCTCCCTTGCATGAGCAAGGACCTCCTTCTATTTGGCTTTGGTTGCCCCCAGGTCCCCCTTGTCCTTAGGGTCTAGGACTTTGTAAGCTGAGCCCTGCTTTAGGGCGTGAGAGGCTGGATGATTTTGTGTTTAAGAGCATGGGCTTGGGTCCCTGCCAACCCTGGTTTGAATCCCAGCTCTGCCACTTCCCTGCTGTGTGACCCTGGGCAAGTTACTTAACTGCTCTGTGCCTCAGTTTTCTCATCTGTAAAATGGAGGTAATAATATTAGTACTTAACTCACAAGGTGGTTAGAAGGCTTAAAGGAGTTTACACAGGGATTGGCAAGCTTTTCTATAAAGGGCTGGATAATAAATATTTTAGCCTTTGAAAGCTACATAAAACGTTCCTGTCACAACTACTCAACTTTGTCATTGTAGAGTGAGAGCAGCCACAAACCATATACAAATGAATGGCATGGCTGTGGCTCAATAAAACTTTATTGATAAAAACAATTGTTGGGCCAGATTTTGAATAACATGTCGGAAGAACTGAGTCTAGCGCGTAGCACTTCAGCAGTTACAAAACCCTTTCTCATATGTAATTTCATTTGCTCTCAGAGAAACTGTGAGATCAGGATTGTGGGTATCCCCACTTTACAGACAAGAAGACTGAGGTCCAGAGAAGTTAGCCATCTTGTTGTGTAGGGCACCTGAGTAGAGAGCTTATGTCTTCTCTTCAGTGGCATGTGCTTCTTCGCCCTCACAGATCTCAGTGTGTCCCAGTAGTTTATTTCTTTCCCAGTGGATCAGTTTACCAAGGCCCTGTTGTGTGCTCAGAGCTGTACTGAGCTTAGAGAAGGAAACCTGGGGAAGTAGGGAAATACTCAAGAGAAGTATTAGTCACGCTTCCTGCCTTAATTTTCTGAAAGCTGGATGCTTATTTGTGAATTGGAATAACAAACCTACCCATCTCAGAGTTGTTCTTTCTTCCATGCAGTCATTCTTGGATTCTTGCTTGTTTTCATGCATTTATTGATGCCACAGACACGTACTGAGGACCTACTCTGTGCCCAGTAGTGTGCCAGGGGGCAGTGATTCAGTCGAGGACAAACAGGCGTAGCATCAGGCAGCCTAAATGGACCCTTTGTGAAAACTGCAAAAAGGCGGCCCTTCCTGGGAGTGGACACAGCTCTGGTGGCAAGTTGAGGGCAGGCTGGATTTCAGCCCCTTTCCCGCTTGGCTAGGCACCTTGAGCAGTGCACAACTCACACAGCTGTACATGGTGTTCCCATCCCCTTGAACTTCAGTGTGGTAGAGGTTTAGGCATGAAAGTGAGTGATTACAGCAGCGATATGAGTTTCCAAAAGAGATGAGTAAGATGCTGTAGGAGGCCTTCAACTTCCCTCCCCATCCTCCAGCTCCAGGGTCCCCATTTGGAGCTGCCCCCGCTGTGCTCACATAGTCAGCCCTCAGCCTAGACCTCCATCACCACCCCCGCCAGCGAGTGCCCGCCTCACCTTGGAGGGCTTGGAGGGGGCACTGTCTGGAGGACTGAGTGCGCATTTGCTGTGAAATATACTTCCCAATGTACCCAATTTGCATTAATGGGTGCCATTAAAAGATAATTATTGTATGAGAAAGAGGCCGGGGAAACATCGGTGGAACATCTGGAGTTGTTTTAGAGGCCTGATGGAGAGCATGGCTGAAGGCTCTCCGCAGCCACCACCAGCAGTGAATCCCAGCGCTACAAACCCACCGACACCCTGCCGCGGCTCCCAGAAAGCCCTCCCGAACTGCTCCAGGTCACACTCGCCTCTCTCCCCCTTCTCTCAATTGCTAAGCCATTCATGTTGGTATTTAACTACTCACTGGTTGGCGCTAGGAACTGTTTCAACTGGGTTACATTTCTCTCCCCAGCTGGACTGGAAGCCCCTCTGATAACCACATTTGGCATTCTCAGCCATTAAGCCTCAGGAAACATTAAAAGACGGGCAGCCCCAACACCTTAACTGAAACTTGGGAGGGTGTGCCGAGGGGTCGAGATCGGAGAGCTGGCTGTCACCTTGTGTCCACCTGATGCAGCTCAGAACCCTCAAGCAGACAGCTCAGCCCTGCCCTGTTGGGAGGTACCGGGCTTTGGGACAGTGATGGCTTCCTGGACACTGTGGTCCAGTGGAAACAGCAGGGGGGGTTGAAATTATCAAGATCTGGGTTTAAACTTAAACCCTGGCGCAGACACTTGGGCCACCTATGCAAGCTCAGTGGGGGCCCCTTTTCCCATCTGTAAAATGGGGACAATGCCACCTGCCTTTTGTGTGTGTGTGAGAGAGAGAGAATGAACTGAAATGATGAAAATGAAGTATCTAGCTCAGCACTTAGCACATTAGAAACCACAGCACAGGTCCATCCTCGCCCCTCTTCCCAGGCAGGAGGTTGGACTCGTCGGCTAGAGCTCCGTACAAGAAATGGTCCACCCCCCTCCCCCTCGGCGATCAATCCCTGCTCCAAGCACAGCCCATCCACTGCCTCTCCCGGAGCGCGGGGTCTCGGGGCTCCCACCCTGGGGCCTTTCTCCTGCTGGTCTCCTCACCGGAGAGTGAAAGCTTTTCTCCCTTTTCTCCTTCTCACATCTGCTCAAGGGAGACGTTTTTCAACGGAGTAATGAATCCTGACATTGTTGAAATGATATCACATGGTAGCCACCTCATTACCTTGTCTAAAGTGGACCCATTTATCATTCATTTCTGATTTAATAGGTCTGAGGTGGAGCCTGAGATTTTGCATTTCCAATGAGCCCGCAGGGGATACCCGTCCCCGCCTGGGGACCACACTTTGAGAACCGTTGCCCTGGACTGCACCAGCAGATGGCTGGGCCATGAATGAGCTGTTAAGCCAGAAGGTGGTGAAGGGTTAAACCCAGCCTTCCTTGCTCTTTTCATTGCTGTTTTTCCCTCTCTGCTTCGGCTCCAGGTGCTTCTCAGCACAATGCCAGGGAGACCCAGGTGATGAGATTAGTGAACTTGGCTCGATTTCCCCCATCATCTGTTCTGAGAAACTGCATCATATGGTGCAAAGAACACAGACTTGGAGGCAGAACCTGGGTTCAGCTTGGTATCTGTTCCAGAATGCGTGTGACCTCGAACTGCTAGTAGTTGTGATTAAGCAGTGGTAACCTAGCTCATCTGGGCCTCAGTTTTCCCATCTGCAAAATGGAGACAATAATGTTCACCTCACACATCTCCCATGTTCTTGTAGGATGTGCTTGAAATGGGCTGGTTAAAGTGCCAAACGAAACTATAATCTTCTTGTCCCTCATGTGAAAGAAAAGGAAAGAATGAAAAATGAATTTTGGAGAGAGGGTAATTAGGTTTGTTTGTTCATTTATTTAATGGAGGTACTGGGGATTGAACCCAGGACCTTGTGCATGCTAGGCATGCACTCTATCACTGAGCTGTACCCTCCCCTCAAGAAATGAATTTTAACAACACAAGGGTACAAGGCCTTAGCCACAGAGGGGACTTTGTGTGTATGTGTGTGTGTGTGTGTGGGGAGGGTTCATTCCCTTAAACATCTCCCCATTTTACGGAAGAGAAAACTCAGACTCAGAGGCAGGAAATGACATGCCCATGGTCAAATAGCAAAACCAGAAAAGTCCAGCTGTCCCCTGAGCCCTGCTCTTTCTGCCACAGCCGTGTAAACATTCCCCCTTCCCTGTCACCCCATCTTTGAAGAAAAACCTGGTTCTTTAAAAAAAATTTTTTTTTATTGACGTATATAGTTGATTAACAATGTTGTGTTAGTTTCTGGTATACAGCACAGTGATTCAGTCATATGTACATATATATGTTCTTTTTCATAGTCTTTTTCATTATAGGCTATTACAAGACATTGAATACAGTTCCCTGTGCTATACAGTAGGACCCTGTTGTTTATCTGTTTTATATATAGTAGTTTGTATCTGCAAATTCCAAACCTTATTCCCTCCCCCCACCCCCGCTTCCCCCTTAGGTAACCATAAGTTTGTTTTCTATGTCTATGAGTCTGTTTTGTAAAAAAGTTTGTGTCATTTTTTTAGATTCTACATATAAGTGATATCATGTATTTGTCTTTCTCTGTCTCTGACTTACTTCACTTCATATGATCATCTCTAGGTCCATCCATGTTGCAGCAAATAACATTATTTCATTCTTTTTTATGGCTCAGTAGTATTCCATTGTATTTATATCACAACTCTTTTATCCAGTCATCTGTCGATAGACATTCAGGTTGCTTCCATGTCTTGGCCATTGTGAATAGTGCTGCTCTGAACTATCTACTGTTCCGATGGGAGAACTCTGTCCTGAGTTTGCGACCCTCCCCCGCTTTCTCCCTCACCCAGTCATGGGATGGAGAATTCCCAGGCTGTCCTAGCTTACCCTCAAGGAGCACTAACTATACACCAGACACTGTTCTGGGTACTTCCACATGAGAACTCACTTTGTCTTCACAACAACTCTGTGAGGTCGGGACTATTCTCATCCCTGGGGAAAACGAGGCACGGAGCATCACGTGCAGGATGTCAGCTACCTCTGGGAAGAACGAGAGAAGCAAGACCAGGGAGGGAACTGGCAGACTTCCGTTGTTTCTGTGGCTTTTCTTTTTTGAGCTCAGTGGTGGGTGCATGGGTATTTGTTTCATTATTTTGTGTATATTTAAAATATTTCATAATAGGCATAAACTCCATAGAAATTGCATGTGGAGGGACTTCGATGTGAGCGGTAGTGGGGTGGCGGGGTGGTTCATCGTGGAGACTGGAGAAGAGCTCTGGCTTTGAAGGAGGGATAAGATGTGGCTCGACACAGCAGGGAGAGGGGCCTGCAGGCCAGGGGGCCTCACGAGCAAAGGCCCAGAGGTGGGAGTGAGAGCGAGACCAGGCTAGTTCGCGCGAGGGAAACAATTGTGTAGGGGAAGGTGGAGTGTTCAGGGTGAGGCCACACTGCAGAGGGTGGTTTTAGTGCCATGCGGAGGAGTCTAAACGCCGCAACAGGAAGACCAGTGTGATAACAGTAGTACTGGGAGCAGTAGGAGTAGCCCCGCTAGAAATAATCATAATATACTAATACAATAATAAGACAACTCTGTACTATTACTTATGAAGCTCTTGCTCTGTGCCAAGCACTTTGCTACATCCTCTGTGCACATCGGCTCATTTAAACTGCACAGCAAGGGGGAGGGGGTAGCTCAGTGGTAGAGCGCGTGCTTAGCGTGCGTGAGGTCCTGAGTTCAATCCCCAGCACCTCCATGAAAACAAACAAACAAACAACAAGCAAACCACACAACCACCCCAGGAGGAGTGTGCTGCCGTTATCCTATTTCACACACTTGGAAACTGAGGCCCAGAGGAGATAAATGGTTGCCCAAGGTCACGTGCTCAGTGGCTGGCAGCATGTGGACCGGAGTCAAGGTCGGCTGGCTTCATGCCGAAGCTTGGCTTCACCCCCATACGTCCTTACTGCCTTTCCACTG
Source organism: Vicugna pacos (assembly GCF_048564905.1). Lineage (NCBI taxonomy): Eukaryota > Metazoa > Chordata > Mammalia > Artiodactyla > Camelidae > Vicugna > Vicugna pacos. Next base: position 3,653,496 of record NC_132992.1, read on the forward strand.
TGGTTTGCATCTGGATGGTCTCTCCGCCCGCCCCTCCTGCCCCCAGTAAATCCCTGGATGCAGTGGCAGTGCTTCTCTGGGAAAAGCGCACAGTTCTCAATCTGCCCACCACCTGTGATCTGTTGGTGGCAGAGTGCTGGGTAGAACCCCAGCCCAGGCTGAGTGAGGGAGACTGATCCGAAGGCAGAGTTTGCCATGAGGGTCTCAAGTTTGCTAACCCTGTACCCAAGCTGCCCCTTGCAAAGTCATAGAGCCTTGCATATCCTCTGCTGTATCTCACGGAGGAAAAGCCACCTGGGTGTAGATGGTCCTGGCTGTACACAAATGGGCAGAGCTCTCCCACACGTCGAGGAACGTGCACTGGGGAGAATCAAGTGTTAGTAGGTGCTGGGAAGATGCTCTTCTCTATCCCGAATTGAAGGCATCTGTACTTGGTGGAGCACGGACCCCTTCAAAAGATGCTCGTAAGACATTCTAACTTTGAGGATTTGGTCCTAATGCTTCAGAAAGGCAGTCGGGAGGGAGACCCAGCCGCCCACCACTTGGATGCCGTCTGCTGATCTCACATCAGGTGGTTTGGGTTTGGGTATGGGGACAGGATGGGCAAATGCAAGTTGTCCTGAAGTCGTCCTAACCCAGGACATGAGCCCTTTTAGCTCTCCTTTTATTCTTCCCTGAATGGAAATCAGGCTCTGGGTCAGATCCTCAAGCTAAGCCTGGGAATCAATTAGGCATGTAATGCTCGTTAGCAGTAATGAACGCTCCTTGCTGAAGTCCTTGTGCAGCTTTGGTTGGGGACACGGTCTCTGTGGCGAGAATTAAGCATTTTTCCCTGAGTGGGATCTTGACAACACAAGAGCCCCAAAGCCTTCCTGTGGGACATGTGCGCGCAGGTGCGCGTGCGTGCGTGCACGCTTGTGATATGTGAGTAGAGTGTGTGATAGATGTGTGGTCTGAGGCATGTATATGACATATATGGGGTAAATGTCATGTGTGGTGTTTGCATAGTATGAGTCCGTAAGGGCTGGGCTTTCCAGGCTAATTTTGATATGTATATGATCTGTATGTGTGATGGGGGGATGTTGCGTCTGCTGGACGTGTCATGTAAGTGCCTGCAAATTTTGCACGTGGTACATATGTAGCACATGGATCACAGATGTGTGGTGTGGGTACGTGAAAAGTCATGCCTTAATCTGTCTGTGAGTGTGCGCTCAGGCACATGAGCTGGAAGGACTTCGTCACTGTCAGAAGCAACAGATTGCCAGGAATTCCCATGACATTGGGCAGAATTATGATCCCGCTTAGCACTGAGATAACATTGGTTGGAGAAAGGACGGGTGAAAAATGTCCCCAGGAATAGAGCAAGAAATTCAACTGGCTCAGCAGAGGATGAGCTGGTGCCCAGGAGACAGGGAAGGATACCTGATTTAAACTGAAAATCTCTGTTAGCAGGAGGGAGAGGTTCAGAGGAGGGAAAGGGATGGCTCAGCCTTGAAGAATTCAGGAGAAAAGAGACACAGTCATTGGAAGCAGGAAGCCCTAGGAGGGCGTCAGTGTCAGTGGAGAGATGCAGACAAAGGATGCTGATAGGGGAGAATAAAGGCACGGACGTCCCCTACAAGACGCCCAGGATAGAGGCAACTCCTGGGAGCTATGAAATGGTGGTGGGGAGGGAAAGTGGGCAAAACCACCTAAAACACTTACATCTCTGGGTCTGGATTCCCCAGAAGATAGATACCCTCCCTGCCTCGTTCATCAGTCGCGGAAGCAATTTTTCCTCTTTTTTTTCTTGCTCTTTGTGGTTTGGGTAATGTGACCATGTCCCAACTGGGATGCTTTGGAGATAAAAGGAGCTATTAATAATTATGCCAGGACAACAGATGAAAACTAGGACTGTCTCAAGCACACGGATGTAGCTTCTCAAAGCTTAGAGGTAAGGATGGGTGGGTGTGGAGAGAAAGGCTTCTCACTTCTTACTAAGCTTAGCCTGTCTCTGTGGGCGAGGCCCTGGCCGGAAGACCTTGCGCACCCTCAGCCCCTTGAACTTGAGCACCCTCAGAACCCCTCCCTGGCCCTTTCCCCACTGGTGCACTGCAGGGCAGCATGGGCTTCTGGAAGACTGAGAAAATCTAACCTTCCCCAAAAGGTACCCTAAATCGTTTAGGAGCACCCAAAAAGGCAGAGTAATTCTGTGCTTGCATGGCCACGTGTCTCTATGGCTTAGCCCCATCGAGAATCCCACTGTTTATTTGGACCACAGGGAATCTAGCCCAGGATGCTAGGATAGAGCTGAAGTGGGGTCCACAGCCCCTCAAACAGCACCACTCTCCCTCATCTCCCTCCCTTTACATTCATTTGACAGACATTTATTGTTTGGCTATTTAACTTTTGCGTTGTGCAAATGGCCTTATAACAGTCTTACAGGAAATGTTTAAAATTAAAAATAAATCAGCTGTAGGTCCCTCCACCTTAATACAATAATTAATTTCATTTTGCCGGATCCCTTTTGATCCATGTCAGCACGCCTTGATTTTTATTATTACATAGTTATAATGCGCATATAATTTTACATTCTGAGTTTTTTATTTCACATTTTATCATAAGCATTTTTCCACGTTACATAGTTTTCGTGAATATTTTCAATGGCTGCATAATAGTTGGTTGAGTTTATATACCATAATTTACTTAACAATTCCATTATTGTTGAACGTTTAGGTTGTTTTCCGTTTGGGACTATTACAGATAATGTTGCAATGAGTATCTTTATGCATATATAACACTTGTTATTCTTTTGAGTGATTTCCTTTGGATACAGTGTTACGAGTGGGATTACTGGGTCAAAGGCAATGAACACTTTTATAACCCTTGATGTGTGTTACCACATTGCTTTCCAAAATGATCGTCCCAGTTTTCAACATCATCAGTAATGTGTGTACCAATTTCAGCGTAACACTGTCAGTGGTGCACGTTAGCGTTTTTTTTCCCCCTAAATTGCTCATTTACGAAGCATAAAGTAGGACCTCTGTGTTGCATGAATTTGCATTTATTGGCTTTCTCGCCAGGGTGCCTGTTCTGTGTTATAGAAGACCTTTAATGGGTACTTGCTACGTGCCGGGATCTGTGCTGGGTGCCGCAGGGGCTACCAAGATGCCAAGGCAAGGTCCCTGTCCTCAGGGAGCTCATGGTTCAGTAAGGCACGTGTACACATGGCTCCAAGAGAATACTGAGCACAGTAAGAGACATCTTCCCGGAGAACGTGCTATTGAGGTGGCCTTGGAAGGGATGACTGAGCTTTGAACCTGAGAAGGGAGGAAGAGCAACTCACACAGAGGTTACAGCTTGAGCAAAGGCACGAAGGGGGAAAAGCATAGTGTGTACACGAGGAACTGGGAGAGAGGATGGAGAGTCAGCTGCAAAAGTAAGGCTCAGCCAGCAGGGGGAGCCTGCAACATCATCCCAGGAACCCTTGGAGGGACCACAGGTGGTTCCTGGCTGGCTGGGCCTGGGGTGGTTTGGATGCGCGGACTCTGGGAGGATGCTGGTGGGCTCCCTGGTACCACAGTTCCCAGAGCATCTTTATTTGTGTGGTGGATCCATCTTACCAGAGTGTTTCCACACTCTTGATCTATTTTGACCCTGAATCATCCTCCAAGATGACTGGCTTCACCATCCCCATTTTGCAGTGAGGAAATCAAGGCCCAGCTCTGTTAAGTGACTCACATTAGGTCATGGCTTAAGGTGCAAAGTCAGATCTTGAACCTCGGGTTTCTGATTCTAAACCCAGGGCTCTCAAATGGGCATCAGCACAGGGCAGCAGACAGGACGGACGGCAGTGGTTCTCAGCCTCGACCATGCATCAGCACCATTGAGAACTTAAAAAGAAAAGGGCAGATTCTTGCCACCCCCACCCAGGACCTGTTGAGTCTGGATCGTGGTTCTGAGGCACTGCTGAGGCTGTGGCACCGAGACAGGGCGTGATGGGATGGAGGTGGGGCAGAGGGTGGAGCTGGGGCTCTGGCACTGTGAGCAGGGAAGGGTGGCACCTGAAGTCGCAGTGAATGGTTATGGTTCACAAAAGGAGAATGAGCTCCCGGAGCCTTGCCTTATCCTGGGTTCCCCCGCCCCGCCTTCCTGCCCATCTGCAGGCAGGGTCAGCTTGAAGACACTGGTGTGCAGGTGTCACAGCCCAGTGCTGCTTCGGAGGACAGTGATTGGAGGCTGATTGTTTATGAGGGTCGCTGAGAGCCCGAATGTGGACTGGAAAGGGCCAAGTCAGGATTTGAACCCAGGTCCTCTGAGTCTTTGTGTGTCTCTAAATCTGGAAGCATGCTTGTTTCTGAGTGAGCTTTCTGGCCAGGCCAGGGATCAGGAGCTGCAAGGGGAGGCCAGGAGGGTCTGCGTGGCCAGCACGGCCAGTGCCCACTTGATTTCAGGGCTGCCAGGGTGCTGGGGCCTGAGGGTTGCCAAAGATAATCGGCTCGATTAGAGGCACTAAGACATCACGAAGGTGGGATATGTGTTATGTGTGCCCTTCAGTGGCAGGTAGGAGAAAGAGAAAAAAAAGAATATTAATATCAATTTGTTTCATATACATGATGCCGTATTTTCGCCACTGATCCTGCGAGGCTCTCGGGGCAGTCACAGAGTACCTATTTTACAGGTGCATAGACTGAGGCCTGGGGCCTGGCTATTAAGAGCCTCGCCCTAATCCAGAGAGCTGGAACAGTAAAACTAGGATTCAAATACAGGCCATCATCAGACTCCAGATTCATCACAGTCTGAATAGGAGCGCGTTAAATACTGCAAGTGTTTACCGAGAGTGTACATGCTGCAGGAGAAGCCTGTTAGGGCCGACGAGGAAGAGAGAAGACAAAGCCAAGGTGCCTTCAAAGTACAGTCCTGGGACCTGCAGTGGCAAGATCCCCAGAGCTTGTTAGGGATTCAGAATCTCAGGCTCCACCCCAGACCACTTGGGTCAGAATCTGCATTTTAACAAGACCTCCCATGTGACTGGCACACAGTTAAAGTTCAGAAAGCCTTGTCTCTAGACAGAGGGTCTGCACATTGGCTGCATGTTAGCATCCCCTGCCCAGGCCACACCTTAGAGATCTGAATCAAGATCTGGGGCTGGACCTTAGCAATGGTGCCTGTAAGTTCCCCTAGGTGATTCTCATGTGCAGCCAAGGCGATGAAACTGGTCCTGGACGTCCTACCCAGTGCTAGTCAGGCCTCTCTCCCCACTCCCGCGTGGTTTTCAGTGCTGCGCGCCCTGGGCTTGGGAGGCATTATGGTTAATTATCACCTCGGGGAACAGGTGGGCCAGGAATTCTCCATTATGGTGGGGTTTGGAGAGAAGGATCACCAGAGGCTGGGAAGCAGGTGCTGGGGGCTTGGGTCAGAGGTTCGCAAATACTCAGGTCTGTGAGCCCGGGCTGGGTCTCAGGGACGAGGGCAGGCTCTGAGCAGCCTGCGGGGCAAAAGGAGGCCCATCGCTTAACGATTCACACAGCACTGCCTGGCCAGGATCTGGCTGGCAGGTTTCATTATTACTCCCACTTTGTAGATTAAGAAATTGAGGCTTGGAGAGCTTTAGGTTTTTAGCTCGAGGTCACTTAAGCTTGTAAGAGCTAGACTGGAACCCAGTCTGACTCTACTATGCTACCTTTGTCCTGAGGGTAAAGACAGGAGACCTTCTGGATCCCCTTGCATCAAGCCCCTCCCATCTGCACTTTCTACATCCCAGCCCCTCCCCTCTCCTCTCTGCCTCTAGGCTGACTGAGGGGCCCAGCGTGGGTTTCAATAAGCCAGGCTAGAGCCGGCCAGGAGGAGGCCCCCACCCCAGAGTCCACAGGGAACCAGCCCCTCCCCTGAGGTGGCTGCCAGCGACCAGGAACTGTGGGGAGACGGGGGATGAATGTGTCTATGTGTGGGCGTGTGTGTTCCCCCTTTCTTGGGCACCGGCCCAAGTTTTGCATCTCCATGCTGGAAGGGAGAGTTCAATTTGGCCCCGATACAGACTCCACAGTCACTGAACTGCCATCTTCATTTAGTTAACATCCTTTCTGGGCAGACCTGGCTGGGATACATCTTCATTATCCAGTGAGGGGGCTTACTCGGGCCAGGCTGTGATCTCAGAGAAGCAGAAAGTCACCTCTCGTAGAGGATTTCCCCCGTAGGCCATTAGCATGGGTGGTGGGAGGCTGAATTGCAGGGAGGGGCCTGCCATCTTCCCCCCACTAACACACACACCCCCACAGCCCCACTCCTCCACCCAGATGGGTACCTAGTCCACCTTCAGCAAGACCCAGTTTGCCTCTGGCTCACTTAACTTAGAGGAATGGAGATCCTCTGTCTTCCTCTCTCTGCTTCCCACAGTACCCCCTGCCCGGTCCCAGTGCTGGTAACTGACACCCACAAAGCAATTTACAAAGTCCTTTCACAGCTGATTTTCACAGGCTCTGAAGCCACACCCACCAGGGTTCAAATCCTGGCTTGGCCACTGGCACCCTGTGTGACCTTGGGCAAGTTACTGCACCTCTCTGATTTACACTTTCCACATCTGCAAGATGAGGTAATATGACAGCATTAAAGCAAATCCACAGCGTGATGCACGTTAAGGGCTTAGCACAGGGTCTGGCGTGGAGTAAATGCCAGGCTCATGATCACAGACGTTGCCTCACAGGGAACCTGGGGCCTGTGGAGACTCCTCTGACCAGCTGTATGACTCTGGAAAGGTCACTTCTTTTACTGGTCTCAATGTGCTCCCTGGGTCCCAGTGGTAACTCCACTTCCTGGGCTTAGGTGAAACTGTGTGTGTGTGTAGGCTGAGGAGCCCCAAGGGTGGCTGCAGGTTCAGAACTCTGAAGATGCTAGGGTTGTCCTCATCCGGGGGGATTTGTTCTGGGCAACCATGCTCCCCAAAGCACCTGAACTCTAAATGGAAGCCTGAGGCTTCGGGAGACTTTGTGGCTCTTAAAAATTCTTCCAGCGTTTGGCTTAAGCTCCCGGAGGACAGACGGTGCTGGGTCAGTGAGATTCAGTCTGACTCCCAAGTCTGCTCACAGCCCCCCAGGAGTGAACTAGCCCCACCCTGAGCCTACACTTCCTCCCTGCTGTCCCCTTCCTTGCTTTTGCTGGTCATTTCCATCCCTGCTGTCCCACCCTTTCCTGCGCTGGTCCCAGCCCCTGCCTCCTCCATCCTCAGCCTGCCAAGGGCAGCCTGGTCTGTCTCCCCCAAGGCCTCCAGGGGAAGGGCCCGCCACCCTCCCCGACATCCCCAGCCCCATTCTTGGCTGTTAGCCCAGCCTCAGGCCTTTCTCCTCGGGGCTGTGTCCCCGGCTGGTTTTAATCCCCTGTGATTGGCACTTTCTGACAGCGCGGGGTCAGGTCATTTGGTCTGAGAAACTGGCGCTTGGCCGCTGTTATCCACCCACTGCAGCAGGGCCCGTCATCCAGCCCATTGATTCTGCCGTTTTTGTTCTGCGCACACTCAGGGGCACTCCGACCCCGCTTGGATTTCTGCAAACTCGGCAGCGAGCAAAGACAGAGGAGCCTTTTTGCTACCGCGGCTGAGAGTCTTTGGGAGGCTTCTCCATTCAGAAAGGCCGGCTAGGAGGGATTCATAAAGTGCCTCTCAGATCCAAACAGATCCCTTGTATTCCCCAGCCTGACGCCCTGGCCGGCTTCCTCACACCTGACCACCCATGAGCCTGCCTTTTAACTGGGTCTGCATGTGGCTCAGGCACATGGCGACATTCTCCAGTCCCAGCTGGGCCTCCGACAAACTGGGTTACCCTGCAGGGCCACGTCTCGTGGCTCTCGTGGATACAGCCCTGCTTCTTCCAGGCAGGTTCCAGCCCCAGGCCCCGAGCTGCTGGGCAGTTTACTGCAACCTGGAATGCAGGGCAAGCAGCAGCTGCCCCTGGACTCTGTCCAGAGGATGGTGAAAAAACAGGACCTCCGTCTGGGCTTTGTCCCAAGCCCAGAGGCCCCAGAAATTCTTAAGCTGTAGTCTGTGGACCTCGACCCCCAGGAAGACCATGCAAACTATGGTCTTGAAACTAAACTTGAAACTACGTGCAAAACTGGATGTATGTGTGCATGCATTTGAATAGGGACAGTCCACAACTGTCATCAGATTCTTAAAAGGATCTGAGACCCAACAATGTAGTCAAAGCACAGCTAGACCATTGATCATGACCATCAGTGCTAAGGTGGGAGCTTACAGGTCACCCAGGCCAAGCCTCTCGCTTTACAGGTGAACCAGGTGGGCTGGAGGCCGAGTCCAGGGAACACCGGGAAGAAAGGGGCAATGAGCTAGTTGTGAAATGGCTGGGCCTGAATGGCAAGTGAATGTGCCAAGGGGCACATGACCCCTTAGTTCCAGAGAGCAGAGAAGAGGAAGGTGTCCAGACCGGCTCCCTGGTTTCCGACGAACTTGGGAGTCAGGGGCTCTCTTGATGGTACTGAGATCAGGAGAGGAGAGGAAGGAGGGGGAGGGGGCGGAGGAGGAGATTTTACAAATGGGACCGTCCTTTTATTTTTTTGAAAGTCTTTTCTTCCCAATGAGCGAGAACACCTTGGAATTATCAGTCATGGAAAACGGGCCCCAGTCCCAGGCCAAACAGAAATTGGGCCGCACACCCTTCTCTTTCCTTAGGGGACTTTCCACGTGGTACTGGGTCCAGGATGGGATGTGTTTGCGGGGGTGGGAAGAGGTGGAGGGACTGGCTCATATTTTGCTTCTGGGAGAACAGGGTCCCTAAGTCTGGACAGTGGGGGAGGGGGGCCAGAGGTGTGTCTTTAGGAGAAGAGACCACCGTCTAGCCCAGACTCAAAGGGGGAGGGGGCTCTGTCCATGGTCATAGTCATGGTCGTGGACGTCTCGGCCCCGGCACCCCTCCCTGTCCTTGGGACTGTTTGCTCATGCACCTAGAGAGACAGCAGGGCCCACCCCTGGGGTGCCTCTCCCTCTGGGAGGACCTAGCCCTGTGCTGGGGCACGTGACATGGAGAATGAAGTACAGGCTGGGTCCAGCCCCCACGGGCCCCTCCACCGGGCACTCTTCAGCAGTAAACTTCCTGCACTACCTTACGTGGTGGCCCTGGAAGGCTCATACGATAGATAAGTCAGCAGACTTGACGTCCCTGCACCTGCCACCACGTCCAGATCCCACACTGCCAGGCCTTACCTGCAGGACGGAACCCTGAGCTCAGCTAGCTGTGAGCCGGGGCTGGGTGGCAGTCTGTTCCGTTTGCAGGGGACTTTATATCCCTGATCTTAAACACTGACACAGCCTCTGGACCTGCTCACCTGCTGGGCTGGCCCTAGTCTGCCCAACTGCGCTGTGCCCTCCATCCCCAGCGGACCCAAGAGCCCTCCCATGCCTGTCCCTGCCCCCCCCCCCGCCGCCAGTACCAGCCCTTCCCTGGACCTCCCCTTCCCCCCACTCCAGCCTCAAGCCACCCTCTGACTTGAGAGACATTTTTCTGTCTTGCCAGAAACTACTTCGAAGTTAGCAAACTCTTGCAAGTGGAAGAAATAGTGGGCAGAGAGCAAGGAGCTCCCCCAAGCGCCTGTGCTCCCCTCACCTCCCCTTCTCCTCCCAAGTTTTCACACCAGCTCACCTGGGTCTTAGTTCCACACTTTGCCAAGCCAGCTTGGGAAGGCGGGGCATCTGGGAAACTCCTCTGATGCCCAGAGTCTCCTGTAGAAGACCCGTCAGGCTGGAGGCCCCGGGGAACCGGCTGATCTTCCGTCCCCCTGAGACACAGCCTCTTTGCTCCTCATTCTCAGGGCCACGGAGGAGCTCGCAGACCACCCTGGTCAGTTCTCCTGTACTTCAGATTTTGCTTTGAGGACAGCATTTATGGATTGGTGTTTTGGATTTTTGTTTTGTTTGTTTGTTTTTTGTTTGTTTGCTTTCTGCTTTATTTTATTGTGTGTTTTCTACTCCCAAAGAGATCATGCAGTTAAGGACAGAGGCCTTTATTTTTATTTCCCCAAGTCTAAACATAATAACGACTCTCAAATGTAAATGATGTTCGAGTGGGTTTGAGTTCATCTTGTTTAACCCTCCCATCTCCCTGACAGTGAGACTGAGGCTCAGAGAGGCACCTGACCTGCCCAAGATTTCCTGATCCTGACCCCATCCTTCCCCACACCTATGTTGTTGATTGACTGACTGATTGACTGGTTGGTTGGTGACACCATCAGGGAACAAGAATGGTTGGTGAGGTAGGGGTGGGGCAACCCCAAGACTTGTCCCTATAGGGCCCTACACCAATTCCCTGAGCGATGTTGGGATTCTCTCAGAGGACCCAGTACCGCTGCCTCTGATGGCATTTGAATTCTTAAAGGAGCCTCCAGCGGTAAGGGGACTGGGATGAACCAGCGTGAAGCCCACCATTTCTTCCAAGCTGATACCCCACTTTCCCCAAACATTTTCCTGGGGAGGTAGAAGGCTTTGATTAGTGAAACGAAAAGAGATACTTCAGCTCCCAGGCATTAATCAGTGCTTTTTCCTTGCAAGTGACAGAAACCCAACGTAAGGTGGCTTAGGCAGAAAAGGGAACTTATTGCCTTTTGTAACTGAAAAGCACAGAGGTGGGCGTTGCTTCAGGCACAGCTGCGTCATGGTGGGGCTCAAACGATGTCAGTAATTGGCCCCAACTTTTCCTTTGTGTTGACTTCATCCTCCAGTGCTCTCTTCCCAAAGGAATGGCAGAGACGGGCACTAACAGCCCCAGGTCTGCAGTCTCCCAGCTTAACATCCCCACTATAGAGAAAGCATCCTCTTATCTAATTGTTCCAGCAGAAGCCCCAGGATTGAGTGGCACTGGCCTGATAGGGACATATGCCCATCCCAGAGCCAGCTGCAGTGACCAGGGAATGGCATGTTCTGATTGGCCAGGCTTGGGCCACGGGCCCTCCTTCTGGGACCAAGGGTGGAATCAGCCCCACCCTCTCCACATGGCCTGAGCCTGGGGAAGGGGTACCTTTGTACTGTCAAAATGACAGATGCCCACTGTCCTCTTCCTAGTTCCACCCCTCCCACCACCACTGAGGTTTGCGGAGTTGCAGCGTCATGGCCTGGTTTGGGATGGCAGGAGAGGAATCGCAGTGGAAATGGCTTCAAAGCTTGATCCAGAAAGGGACAGGTGTTGGGGAGATGAAAGTTTCTGGATAACTCGTATCCTGGCCCTCAGCCCCTAGGAAGGATAACTGTTGATGGATATAAAGTTGTTCACATCCCTTGTGTCTTTACTGATCCTCATAGGAATGTAGTAAGATGGGGAGAGGCTCAGAGAGTGAGGGAACCCGACCCAGGTCAACCAGCGATTCAGTCCTGGTGCAAGCATTTGAACCCAGCTCTCCATCCCAACCTCTCGGTGTTGCCCTAGTCTTGATACCAGGCCAGGCCCCCTGAGGAGCTGGTTTGGTGATGGCAGGGAGGCAGAGGGGGCCTGTGGTTCCATCTCCTCCGAGAGCTGCCCAGGGGGCCAGAGCAGGGGCCTGTGCCGCCCCCGGGGCAGGGGGGGCAGACTTGGCCGGAGACCAGTGCAGGCTGCAGGAAGAGGGCAGCCTCTTGCAAATGAAATATTCATGGTGGTTATTAAATCAAGTTTTATTGGAATAAAAATACACTTGCTGAATACATTTATTTCCCCTGGTTCCTTTCAACCCTCTTCCTTCCCTGAGTGATTTGATTTGGGGGCCAGGGAAGATTTTTTTCCCTCAAGTAAATTAGACTTAGGTCAGCAGAATAAGATGCCACGTCAGGGTTGGTGCTTGGCAAGAGAGGGAGCCCTCTCGGGGTGCTGTGGAAAGGGGGAGCTCCCGGATGGCTGAATGGTGGGGGATGCAGGCAGAGGGGCGGAGGGAGGGGTCAGGGCCCGTCTGCAGGGCGTGCTTCCGATTCACACACACAGGACCTGTCCCCACAAACCCTCCACATACTCACAGACGCGCATGCGTCCTCTCCCTCTGCCTCGGCCCTTCCCCCTGCTCACTGTGAAGAGCCAAGGCCAGCATTGGAGCCAGAGAGAGCCCCACAGGTCTGGGGCTGGGGTGATGGATCTCCTTGTCGGGCTGACCCTCCAGTGCATGTTGGGGGGCGCTGTCTCAGGGGACATGCAGGCATCATTCCTTTCTGCTGAAGAGCTAGCCTGTCAACGCTTTTCTTCCTCCGCTCAGCTCCGCCGGTCTCTGTCTCTTCCTCCATCTCTGCAGGCCTCCGTTTCTCTGTATCACACTCCTCAGCCTCTCTCTGGGGCCTCGGTCTCTCCAAATGCTTCTCTTCATGGCGGTATCTCTTGGGCTCCATGTGTCTGCCCGGCTCTCTGTGTCTTCATCTCTCTAACCTCACATTCACAGCTGTTTCGCAGCCACACACACACGGAGTCTCACACTCTGACACATTCACACCGCAGTTTCACAAACACACACACGCACTTACCCTCACGCACCCCCATACACACTCAGTGTCACACCCACACTGTCACACGTGCTTTCAGGCTGCCGGCTGACTCAGCAGGTAGAACCAGGGTCCTCTGTCTCCACTCCCTGCCCTGCGCTGGGCATCTGGGGTGTCCCCACCGCTCTGCTCCCAGTCCATCAAAACCACAGGGGGACTTTGAGGCTGGCCCGGCCACCTGAAGCCACCCTCTTATTCTACAGGGAGGGGTCGGAGGTGAGAGCCAAGAGGACAGTGCCCAGACATGTATTACCTGTCGTGCAGGGACACCATTGGATGGAGAAGGTCTCTCCCTACGCGCCCCCTGGATGGGCCACGCCCTGTTCAGTCACTGGGGTGAGATGGGAGGGGTAGACCCTGAGCTGTGCTGGTGGCTTCACGTGCCCCTGAGACTGGACTGTCGAGACCCAAGGGGGACAGATGTTCCTGTGAGCAGCGCCTGGCTTCCCTCACGGTCGCCCTAACCATTGCCTCTGTGGCCTGCCCAGCCTTGTCCTGCCGGCAGCCCTGCTCCCTGATGCCTGGGGGCCCCTACTCAGGTCTGAAAGGCCCTGCTGGGCGGGCCCTGTATGCGGGTACAGCTGCCTGGAACCCCGTCTTTCTTATCCCTGGTCTCGTCCAGTCAGCACGTCACACGTCCTAGCGTACCTGGTACCCTTCCTTGCGCCTTCATCCACTCAGCTGTTTCTTGTTTCAACCTCACCTGGCTCCTCTCTGGAGAAGTCTGAAAATCAGGCTCTTTTCTTCCCAGGAAACCATCTCAAGTCTTGTCTCCAAGGACCTGTCTCATCTCTCTTTCTTCTGGGAGTTAAGTCCGGTCATCCCCGAGGTCAGGCTCCAAGACTTCCTGTGCGCTGTGGACTGGCCGACAGGTCAGATTCTCCGCCATCCCCGCCCCCTGCACACATGCGCCCAACACACTCTTTGGGACCCCTCTCCGCACCGACCTGAGCCTGAATCCAGCCCAGAGTCATTTCTGTACCTGGGACAAAGTCTGCAACAGAAATGCCCTTTGGGCTTCAGCTTCCAGACCCCTCCAGCAGGTGGAGCCTGTGGGTACAGAGGAGAAGGGTGCTCCTAGAGCACTAAGGAGCAAGCTAGCACCTGAGAGGGGAGAGCGGGGGAGATGCTCTGGGAAGGAGAGAAAAGATAGGTCCAGCCAGCAGGGTCAGAGGACCCCAGGGTGGCAAGGGTTAGAAGAACCAGCTTTATCTGAGAGGGAACACGGTGGCTAGACAGACCTGGCCCTATTCCCGCTTCTTCACTTTACTAGCTGTGTGACCTTGAGGAAGTCACCTAGCATTTCTGAGTGTCAGTTTCCCCTTCTGGAAAATGGGCACAGTAATACCCATTTCAGTGCTAAAGTATGAATTGTGTTTGGTCCACAGAAGGAGCTGCGTTAGTGGCAGGCGCTGCTGTCACCATCATTAGCAGCAGCATCCTCAGGACCTGTGAGCACCAACAGTTCCCTGGGGTGGTACCAAGGCCTCCCGTCAATCTGAGCATCTCTGCCAGGCCCGACGTGCTGCTGTCTGTCGGCAGATGACAGCTCCATTACGGTAATAATGGGCCTGGCTTGTGAGTCCTCCCCTCCTCGTCCCCCTGCCGCTTATGATAATTTAATTGATCATGCTCACACCGGCTGTGTTTCTCCTGCAGCTCTTCTTGGCTTAACTCAGAAAAGGATTAAAAAAAAAAAAAAAGCCTGCTGAACATCTCTGTAGTTAGGAGGTTTGGCTTGGCCCTGAGTCAGGTGACCACGAGCGAACCAGAGGGAGTTGCAGAGCCTGTTGGGAGATGTCAGAGGAGGAGAGAAATCAGCCCCAGACCGAGCCAGGCCACCTTTGGGACAACTTCCTGTCTCTGTAGGCGTCCCTTTCCCCATTCACAGGAAGCGGATAATTAAACCAGAGTACTGAAGACTCATTCATTGCTAATTCCTGCAGTGTTGAAACGAATTTACATTCCTATGCAATGGGGAAAAAAAAAGAATTTAAAATTTGAAAAGAAATAAAACCTCAAATAGTTGTATTGCGGCTTACTATGTACCAGACACTCTTTTGAGCTCTTTGCAAATAATAACTCATTTAAACTTGTCGTTTTGAAGGTGATATTCGGCCGTCAGCTTGGATTTGTAGCTGGAAGCTTTGTAAAAGAAAGCAGTTTGGATCAGAGACAATTTGTCAATGTTGCAGGTTGTCAAGGGCGTTGCTAAGAGGAGTCACTGTGTTTAAATTTTGTTTAACTCCTTGCTTCCAAAAGAAAAGTGGGATGAACAGGAAGTAGACTCTTTTCTTAAAGAACAGAATGACAAATTGTTTTGTTTTTATTAGAAAATTCAGGGTTGTGATTCTGATCCTGAGATCAGAAAACCGTCTTTTGAGACACGTAAATAAGACAGCCTGCTGCTCTCTAGTGGCAGCATACAGGTATTGCAGGCAAAGTACTCAAGAGGAGGTTATTTTGCAAACCTGGAGTGATGAAGGTAGCAGCAAAAACTCAACTGACCCTAATTCATCACTGGAAGAGAAAAACATAGAGGGGGGCTTTTGGGTCAGGGAGAGATGATAAGTTGAAACAAGACTGGCGCATATGCTGATGATTACTGAAGCTGAGAAAAAGTGTTTTTTTAAGTAGTTAAATAGAAGGAATCGAGTAGTCTATAAGTAGTAAATTCTTTTCCCTATCCCATTCTATGACTTGACCCTTAGAAATGTTGGAGAGTCTGTCTCCTATTCCAAAGACGGTGATCTCCTGCCCAGATTCCCCAAGCAGGTGGGCTCTGAAGAATCTGCCAGAGGCTCCACCTACACCCCGTGCCCCCTCCCCATAGCAGTATGGGGAAGGAGGTGTGACCACTGGATGAGCAGAGATTCAGGACCAGGGGAAAGGTGTGGCCTTCCCGTAATCCTTCCAGACGGTAGCCCAGTGGCTATCCGTGTGGTCCCCAGGGCTCCTAGCTTGGTGCCTCACTAGAGCAGGTGTATTCCATCCCTTTGACGATTTCCTGCCACAGGTTTGCTTCCCCAGATTTAACATTTTCTGAGCCCCTACTCTGTTCCAGGTACTGTGCTGGGAGGTTTCTATGTGTGTTCTCATTCCAGTTTCTGGGGTAGATCCCCTTCCCCCACATATGAGGAAGCTTCTACCTAAACACTGGATTATTACCATCTTCATGACTTCTCCACCAGATTGTGAGTTTCTTGACCTAGGGACTGTGCTTTATTTTTCATCTTTATTTCCCTATCATCCTCTAACAGTGAAGATTCAATCATCGTTGAATGATTAATCATTCAATAAGAGGTTACATGACTTAGCCATGTTATCATACAGCTAGTAAGTGGCAGAATCTGGATTCAGATCTAGCCCAGAGCACCTCTTGCAGCGCCACAGCTGCCCCAAACGATGCTCAGACTCCTCAGTTAATAAGATATTTGTAACTTCTAAGCTTTTATCAGTTGGCTGATGACCACTACAGAGATGTCTAATCCAGAAGGCTGGTGGCTGGTGGGGAGGGGAGATCACGTGTGTAGACCCCTTCCCTTGGCTCCCTGGTCCACAGATAATTGTGCGCAGTGGTGTTCTGTTGCTGGCTGAGAGCTGATCGTGCCCATGTCTTCCCCACTCTGTGTTTTGTTACTTCATATTGGTAGCTTGAAATTAGCCTTCATAGGGTTTTACACCATGGGAATTGGCAAATGCTACAAATGGGGGCCCTTTTTTTTCCTTTCTGAAGACAAGCATGTTAAGCATTTACAAGCACCTCCCTGACAAGGTTATAGCTTGTGGAGTCAACTGTGACCATGGGGTGTGCATCTCCATGTGGTCATTTTCTCTGGGGAGGGCTGGTAGACCTCACAGTTGACCACTGCCACCTGCTACAGGTTGCTACACCTGCTGTGATGCTGATAGGAAGTCCATGAAGATGGAAGAGAACTCTCGGCTGCTTTAATTCGCTTGCCTCTCACAGAATTTGGCAACACAATGATGAAGAGTTAGGCTGGAGGGGTGTCTCCCTAGAGCACTTGGTGAGTGATGGGCAATGCCAGATCTTGCTCCTGACGTGCCCAGGGAATCTCAAGGCAGTTTTTGGTGACTGTCACTCTCTTTCCTGGATTTGTTCTTCCTAGCTGGGGATTCTGGGGCAAACTCTGCACCTGGAAGAAGAAGTATGGAAGGCAGGTAGTTGTCCCACATAACTGTATCTCACTTCACACTAGGAAGGAGCCACCCTATGCGGTAGATATATTATTCCCCCATGTATTGAATGGAATTGTTTCCCCCCAAATTCATGTCCACCTGGAGCCAATGAATGTGACCTTATTTAGAAACAGGGTCTTTACAAATGTAATCAAATTAAGATGAGAGCATACTGTGACACCCCAGTCACCCAAATGCAAAGTCTAGGAGTCCCCCGTTCAATCAACTGCAGGTGATGTCAGCCCTACTCATCTTCATACTGCTGTCTTCCCCATGGCCACCACCACTGCCTGGCTTGAGATCTCCTTAGCTTGTATTTGGACAACTTGGTGACTTTCTGATGGTCTCTGCTTCATCTGGTCTCTTCCCGCTCAGACCCATCCTGATCTGATCAGGGCTCCTGAACCACCGTGACCATGGCCTTCCTCTGTACAAAGCCTGTAGCCACTGTCACTGGCCCCAGAGAAGAACTCTTGATTCTCCTCTTGGAATTCACAAGTCCTCCATCATCTGGCCCCAAATTATTCCTCTAGCTTTGACCCCTCCCTTTGCCACTTCACTAGCCCTAAGTCATCCTGGATCCAAATTGAACTGCTCTTGCTCATTCCCTATACTTTCCTACCTTCGTTGGGTTCAAAGTGTGGCTCCTCTGTTTATTGATGGGGTGTCCTCTCTGGACCCCTTCACAGCATCGTTATGAGGACCACATACATCCTAAACAGTTTCCGCTATTACATGTTCCCCACCCCTGATTTCCTTCCCTCCTCCCTCCTGCAGAGGAGTCACGATGCGCTTTGGAGTAAGGTAGTCCCAGATTCAATTCTTTGCCGCTGAGTTGCTGTGGGACTGTGACAAGTTACTTGATCTTCCTGAGCCTCTGTCTCCTCATACACCTGTTCTTGTGGAGATTAAATCCGGTCATGTGTGTAAGGTGCTCAGCACAGAGAAGGCACTTGGGACATGGGGGCTCACCTGGAACCCCAAGGACTTGGGATTACGGGATTTCACGTAAGTCATCATGTTAATATCAAGAACAGGTGTGGAGTTTAGTGACCTGGGATAGGGGTGGGAGGCCTGAATTCTCAAGGTGCAAGAGGATAACAGAGGATCCAAGATAGAGCCAGGGTGGCAGGGCAAGGCCGAGGACAGACAGGGCTGCTTCACAGTGCTGGCCACACTGGGTTCCAAGCTTCCCTGCCTGGTAATGGGCCCCGTGGTAGAGGCCAGAGACACAAGACACAACCTGTCCCTGCCTTCCAGTCTCCCCCAGCTCAGCTGGACACCCTTTCTGCTCCATGGAGATGGGAATGGACGTGGAGGCCAAAGACTTGAGTTCCAGCGGCAGCTGTGCAGTGACTCAGTGGGCAGCTTGGGCAAAGCCCTGTTCCTCCATGGGCCTTGGTTCCTTTGTCTATAAAATGACAGGGCGAGAGAGGAGGATCTCCAAGGTTCTTACTACAAAAAAATGAGGTGGAAGTTACTCTCTACCCACTGATACAGCAACAAGGTTCTAGACAAAGCCCAGAACCACTGACTGGCAGATGCTAAGTTGACCCTTTTTTTCAGAGCCCTCTGCACCATTATCTGTCACCTTCCCTGCTTCCTGCTTCCTTAGGGAAGCTAACAAGAGCTGAGACGGCCTCCCCAGGGCTCCTGAGGGAGGCTCCGCTGCCTGGTAGCTGTGGCACGGTGTGTGGGAGGGGCAGGTGCTTCTGGACCTAGTTTAGGGGACAGCAGAGATGACAGTGCATCTGCCCTGCGTGTGTTTTCTTATTTGTTCTCAACAGGAAATCAATGATGTCACAAACCGTGGGATAACTCTGCAGCCCCAATCAATAGACCCTGATTAATTCAGTCGTGGCCGTTGGGTAAATTTGCTGCATCATAATTAGAATTATTAATTAAAAATAGGAAATCAATGGACACAAATTAAGCAAAGGAGGAATCAGTTGGTCTGCGTTGACACTGTGTGGGCAGGTGCTTGAGGACACTGCATGCTCAGCTCTGGTTTAGGGGCCCCACCTCCCATGGGACCCCCCAGGTCCCCCGGACTGTGAGAGTCCAGCCTCCAGGCTGCACAGCTCACAAGGGAGCAGAGAGAGCCCTTAGGCCTCTGAACTCCAGAATTGGAGACCCCCCCAGAAACCTCTCACCCAACACCCTTATTTTCTGATATTGGAAAAAAAGAATTAGGGGAGGAAAAAAATCTTTATTTCTGTTCGTTATTTTGCATTCTCTGTTCACATGCATACATCACTTTATCATCATAATGTCTACATATGGTATGTGATCACATGTTCTTTTTTGCCCCCAACAGCATGGCCTGATCACTCTTTCATTTGCTGTGCAATTATCCTTTGAATGGCTGCATAGTATTCCATGGATGCACCGTAATTACCTAACCAGTTCCCTATTGCTGGCCACTGAGTTGTTTAATAAGAATAATCGCCACATTCACTGGGGGCCCGTCCTCACGGCTTGCGCTATGGGCTTTTGTGCATCGTTTTGTCTAAGCCTCACAACAGTCCTATGAAGCAGATAATATTATTATCCCTATTTTATGGGCAGGGAAACTGAAACTCAAGCAGAGTTAAGGGACTTGTCCAAGTGACTTGCCCAAGGTCACATGAGGCTTAAGAGAGTTCTTAAGCACAACACTGTCCCGCCTCCACTTTCCCTATATTCGTATGAACAGGTAGTCGTGCACGACTTCCCACTTTTTGCTTTTTTCTTCTCCAGCTGTCCTTTTTACAGACAAGGGAACTGAGGTGTGTAGTGATTTGGTCCAAGTCTCAAAGCTGGGCAATGGCATATCCAGAAAGGGAGCCTGGCCTCCTGCTCCCGGGCCAGGACTCCAGCTGCTCCCTGCACCAGCCTACCTTCCACCTCTGTCCCCTCCCTCCTCATTGCTCCCTTGGGGTCCTTGGAAATCTCACGGTGGCCACATCCGGTCAGAGCAGTTCCTAAGAGCATCTGTCCTCAGATGAATGCAGAGGCTGAAGTCTCTGGAGGAACAGGCCAGGTCCTGCTACACCTGGGGATTCCCATACCAGCAATGGGACACTCACCACTTGTGACTGCTCCTGCCCCTTTAAGCACATGTCCATCCATTTTGTGCCACTTAGAGAGCTGCCACCCAGCCTGCTAGCTGGGGAATCTCCCTCCTCCACCTTCTGCCCTGCCCCCACTGCCACACCTAATGGCTTCCCACCCATCACAGTCGGACCACCTGACCCTGTCCTTGAGATCAATTTTCTAATCTTCATTCCACCGATTCACAGTGGCACATGCTATTGACATGGGCTGGGGCCAAGATGAGTTGGCTATGGGTCATGGGCTCTCTCAGTGGTTCCTGGTGATGGAACCCCACCCTTCCCCCCTGCTCACTTAAGAAGACTTCTAGGAATGCAGATAATACAGAGGGAAGTTATCATGCACTTACGATCTTGACACTCTGTTATTTAGTATGAAAAATAAATTATTCACCAGCTTTGTACTACATTAGTAGCAAATCACTGTGACAAACCTCACACTCTATTGCGTTACGTTGGTTTTTCAAGCGTGACGCGGCAGTAAGTGTACCTAGTCCAAGATACACAGATTGTTCTGCACTGATACCAAAAATTATTTTCTAAAATACCTGCCACTTTGGGCAAAGTCTTTCAAAGCTCCTTTTCCCCTGCCTTTTTGTTAACAAGACCATATATGACTGAGCATCACCACTCACTAGATTCTGCTCAGTGGCTCCAATCATTGCATTTGAAATGCCCATGCTCTGGCGCTTTCTTTCTCTCTCAGAGCCCTCCTCCTGGGACAGTCACTGGGTCTTGGAGAAGGTAGTCTTAAGTCACAGGTATGAATCTGCCTGACAGCCTCCCAGTCCAGCTCACATCTTCACTCCTTTCTCTGCCCATTTCTTCCTATCCCCGCAATCTGCAGTCCCTCCCCTCCCACCTCCTTGAAAGAGGCCCCCAAGGACACTTCCTCCTCTCTGAATGAGGTGCGTGGTCCCCCGTGACTCCCAAGAAGCACCGTTAAGGGACCGGTCTTCCCTCTCCTGGTAATTTACAGCACTTGTGTGCCATAAAAAGTTAGTTTGAAGTGTTCTCTAACCAACTTAATTACCACGAGCCTCCTTCTGAAGATCGTTCCAGCTAGTTGAATATTAATCTGCAATTCAAAGAGTCCCCAGGCACAGATTGCAAGATCTCATACACACAAGTAATTAAGACCACAAGTAGACAGACTCCAGAGAAGCAGGAATTTTCTCTCGGAACACGAGAGGGAAAAGGTCTTGTGAACTTCAGATGGTGTTGCTGTCCTCGCCAGCTCCCCCAGCTCACCTGGCAGGCCGGGCTGGAACAGGAGCTCAGGTTTTGCTATTTCACGGGTTCTAGGACATGGGACATTGTTAGACAGAGGCAGGATGATGTAGTAGAAAGAGCACTGGATTGTGAGTCCAGGGACCTAGTTTGTAGCTTCTGTGACATTTTTACCTTGGGTGAGTCACTGTCTCTCCCTGGGCAAGATCATCCTCCTCTATGAAAGAAGGGAGTCAGACCAGACTGTAAGCCCTACCAGGCAGGGCTTTTGTGTGCATGTGTGTGAAAGAGAGAGACAGACAGACAGACAGAGACAGAGAGAGAGAGAGAGAGAGGGAGAGAGACTTTACTTTCCCAAGGTGGTCCCAAGTATAGGCTTGGCTGTTACTTGAGGCTAAACTTTGCATAAGCCTCATGCTGACAATGATGCAGGTTAACTGCCATCAGCATGAGGAGGCAGTAGTGCCTGATGACTCACCTATGCTGACCCATGAGCCTTCCTAAGTTGGCTTACTCGGTACTGGAACCATGAACCCCTCAGCCCCAGGCAGGTCAGCAGTGTGAAGCCACTGAATTGGAAACTGAGATGGCCTTGCTGATAGCCACTGAGCCAAGAGAGAAAGAATTCAAGCCAGGATAATAGAAAGAATGTAGCGAGGTGCAGCCCCTTGGGTGAGGGAGGGTGAGGGAGGGTGAAGGGCTTATGTTTGCCGGCAAGGCTGGATCAACCTTCCAAGCTCAACTTCCTCTGCTTCCCTGGGAAGCGTGAAGTTCCCACTCCCATTGTGTGTCCACCGGCGCGGACCTTCCCTGCTTGGAGACTGGACAGGCTGCCAGTGGGGGGCTGTTCTTGGCTCTTTCTCAGCCCTGTAGCCCACCTCTCTGTGCTTACTGCTTTGACCTTTATATACAGGTTACTTAATCTCATTCAGATATCTTATTCCTGGGATATAGACTGGAACAAAAAGTGGAATGACAACAGCAATTAATTTTCCTGTCGAGGATGCCAGCCACTGGGAGAGAGCCAAGCCAGAGTCAGGGAGCTCAGCAGAATACTGAGATTTTGAATTCACAGCCTAGAGTTTCTGCCTGGAGTCTCTGGGCCCATCCTGTAAAAATCATGTCTGCTTTGGGGCTCAGCCACACGTGAAGAAGAGAGGAGGAGGGACGTCTATTTACTCCCTGGACCTTGATGCTTGACCCTTCCCATCAGAGAGGAAATGGAGTAAAAGCTGTTGGCTTGGCCCCTCCTCATCTCTGTCAGAGAGCCCTAGCTAGTACTGCATTAGCCCTGTGGGCTCAGAGAACTCAGAGAAGGAGAAACCCAGTGCTTGGCATTTAGGACATTGAAGCTGGCAGGGACCGAGTCCCATCCTTAATTTTAGAGATGTGGAAGTTGAGGTCATGTTGCCTGAGGTCTTGCAGCTGAGTAGTACTAGAACAGAGACTAGATCTCCAGTCTCTTGATTTCCGGCTCAGCATCTCTCCTCTGCCCTATCCTACCTCCTTCACAATGATGACAGAATGGATGTGGGTGTATGATTCCTCTCCTCATCCTTATCCCACTTATAAGGTCAAGGCTTGTTGCCTCCATTTTACAGATGCTGAAGACTGAGGCACAGAAAGGTTAAATACTGTCCTTCATACAGTGCTACAGGTTAGCAAGCCCTTTGTCATCCAAGAATTCATTTTACCTTTATAATCATCCTGGTGGATAGATTTTAGTATATCCCTTTTCCACCAGAGAAAACTGAGGATTGGAGAAGTGAATTGACTTTCTCAAGATCACACAGCTAGTCAGTGGGTAAGTTGGACTTGAGCCCAGCTGTTTTCCACCATGCAGACAGGTTAGTGGCAGAGCCAGGAATAGAATGTGGGCCCGACACTCTACCCTCAAACTCTTTATAATGTCCCAGGAGGACCCATTTCTCTAGCCAGTGAGACTGTCCCTCAGCTCAGTGAGTACCAAATGACAGCACACCATTTTTTCCACTTAGAAAAGCTTTCCTACCCACCTCCACTCTGAAATTCTATGATGCTTGCAAATGTCACCAGGCACCATCTGAAAGGTTTTCATTTGCGCACAGGGAAGCCAACTGGGCAGCTTTTCTCAAAACATTCTCAAGAGTTCTCTGAGTTCCACTCACTTCCCCCCACCCCCTACCCCCTGCCCGCCACACTAACTGCCTTCTTTGCTTCCCACCCTGAGAGATAGTTCCACTTCATACTTACTGGAGCAGAAATCATAATAGTATTACCAGTTAAATAATTATATTGCACTTAAGTGGTTTTGCAAAGTGTGTTTTCAAGCATTCTGTCACCTGATGCAATTATCTCCACGTGACACTTGAAGAATCAGAAGCTCACCGTAGTGAAGGGATTTTCTGTGGGTCACGCTGTCTGTCAGTGGCTGAGCGAGAATTCAATCCCAAGCTTTTTTGTTCCCGGTTCTGTGCTTTTCAGCATTAAGGTTGGGAAAGAACAATCAAGTACTAGCAGAAGGTAGTGGATGGGGGAGTAATTTCAGGATAGCAAATGCAAGAAGTCCCTCTAAGAAGGGCTTCTTCTTGTCGTTTTGGTCACCAGAATGTCCTAGAAATTGCAGTGATAATTTATCTTAAAGTGACAAGAATGCAAGGAATTACTCTGCTTTCCATGGTCTGTGTTCAGAAGTTCCTTGGTGTGGGATTCAGCACCAAGGACAGTGCCCGTAGCCCCACGGCCCTGGCTTTGCAAGACCTGCGAATTAGAAGGGTCCAACCTTCACCCTCTGTACAAACCATTTCCACAAGATTTAGAGCCCATCTGACCTCTGCTTGACTACCTCCTGCAATGGAGGAATCTTGCCACTTCCAGTCTCTTACACTGATAAATGGTTTGCACTTGCAGATTCCTGTTGCAATGGAGAAAGTCAGGGAAATAGTTACCACTGAGAAGAGGATCACCAAATTTTTTCAAAACTATTAAAGATTTGTGACATATAGAAATAGAGAAAATAATACGAAAAACACCCATCACTCATACTGAAAAAATATAAAGATTCACTTATTTGTCTCAGATCCTTTTTAGAGAAAGAAAATATTTGAAGCCCTCTTTGTGCCTTTCGGTGATCAAATTCTCCTCCTCTCTCCCCAGGGGTTATCTGTATGGTTGTTAAGACCCTTCAATTCAGAAAGTTATGTCAGAGCCCAAAGGGTCCCTGGAGACCTCCTTTTCCAACCCATGCATTTAGCAGATGAGCAAAGCAAGGCCTGGAGAGAGGATTTGACTTCAGATCTCAGTGGTGGACCTAAACCTTTTTGTGGTCATTATTTTCTCTTTAATTTCATCCCAGTCTTTGATGTGGGGTGAGACATGGGTTAATATGTCCATTTTACAGGTCTTCGGGTTGACTGGCTGCCTTTTTGTAGCTCCCCACCTCCCCTCAAAGGTATCAAGTCACCGTCTCTGTTGCATGTGGAAGTATCAGGAAAATCATAGAATTCCTTGACTCACCCCTGTTTTCCGTATGAGAAATCTGAGTCATGGTAAACATAACTGAATAATAAGGGAACTCAAATTGACTTGCCTTATGGGGGTTGAGAATGGGATTAAATGGAGCAGGACTCTGGGTGATGGGGCAGGAAAGCTTCAGCAAAATGCAAGGTACACGAAGGCAGGGTCTGCTGGGAGCCCAGGTGTGAAGGGTGGCTGGAGGGGTTGGGCAGGGGGAAGGCTGGGCCTGCGTAGGGAGGGCTTTGAATGCCAGGCCCCCATACATCTGGACTTGAGACTCGCGTCACTTTGGGGCCTTGGAAAGGCAGTAACCTCATCAGATGGACCATTTGGAAAAGTCACTCTGGAATGAAGCGTAAGTCGTGTGGGGAAAGAGGCCAGAAGTGGGGCAAGGGTCCGGACACTTGTCACAACAACCGACAGGCACCCGTGGCTGCTCTTTCTCCTGGTGCTCTTGGGTTATTTGGCAGATAATGGGCAACTCTCAGGCCCTGATGGCTTCTCCCCCCACCCTCCATTCAGCCACTCCCAGCGATAGAAAATTTGTCTTCTATCATGACATGAGAAGAACATGGCAAATAAAGGAAACCACCATAACTCACTCTTACATGGCAGGGAAAAGGCAAGCAGAGGGGAGAGTTTTGCACTCTTTATTTCTTGCTTGCATCTGTGATTCGGCTCCAATGCTGCGGTCGAAGCGTCCTTGGCCTCTGGAGACCTGTTCTAGGCTCAGCACTGCCCCTCGTTCATCATGAGGTCCTAAACTAATCACTTTCCTCTTCTAGACCTTCAATTCTTCACCTGCAAAAGGGGGCAGTTGGACTAGCTAATCGCTAAGGTGTCTTCTGTTCTAATACTTTGTAATTCCATCCTCCTCTTCACTCTCTGTGAGTCATCTATGGGACTCTTAACTCTGAAGCCTGCAAATAGCCTGTTCAACCCTGGTCCCTCATAATCATAACTGCTACAATCCATTCTCCATATATCATGTTCTTGACACTGTGCTGAGCCCTGTGTAATTGCATTTAATTACTACAACTCCCCTACCAGGTAGGTGCTATTATTATTTTCATTTTACAGACTAGGGAAACTGAGGCACAGATTTAGTTACTTGCCCAAGGTCAGCATCAGAATTTGAACTCAGGTCTGTTAACCTCTACAGCCATGCTTTGAATTCCTGTGCCTTAATGCCCAGCCCCAAACTCAGTTCCACATCCGGTGACCACAGTAGCCCTTCCAAGTTCTCCTTGGTCCACATCAAACCTTGAGGAAAAAAAAAAAACCTGTCTGGGGCTCTTCTGGGCTTTGTGAGTGACCGGACCTCCCCCTCCCCCACCTGGAGAGCTCTGCTGAGAAGCTTGTCTTCTGTTTGCTCATTTTAATTAGATCATTGCCTCTCCCGATCCTGAGTGATGACAGGTAGCCAGCTAGCACTAACTACAGTGTTAACTTTGCCTTAAAATCCTCCACCAGCTCCCCAGCTGGAGACAGCGTGAACCATGAGCTCATTAAGCAACAGAAGCCTGTCTATCCACCGCCTAGATGCCTTCAAGAAAACCCGTAATACACCTGCTTTTACACTGAGTTGAAAAGAGCGGCACTCACCCAGCCCTGAACAACTTGCTTTCCGCCCCGACTCCACTCCCCGCTCCCAGTATTCAATTAGCTGCCAGTTAGGCATCAAGGCTTTCCCAGCCTCCTGCAGCCCCTGACCTAGAACAGGAGAGGACCACAGCGCCCTCAGCCCAGGTTCAAAGGCATTTTGATCATGTGCCTGAGTTTATCCCACTCCCTTCACTTGGGCCTGGCTTCCTTTCAAAGTGAAATGCTTTAAAAGGAAAAGAAAAGAAAACCCCACACACTGGGGAGGCCCACTGGGACCTGCTTTGGTTTCAAACATCCAGTTCAGAGGGCCTCCCCACCGAACGCCCTCCCACACATCTCCCAGCATGTCCTGGGCCTCAGCCTCACCTAGTCCTCCCACTCCCACCCCTTTGGGTCCCAGCCACTGGGGGAGGGAGATGAGAGAAGGATGAGTAGGGCCGAGGAAAGTAGGGGCAGGGAGAGTGAGGAGAGAGGCAGCAAAGATGAAAACAGAGACAGGTAAAGAGAGATGGAGGGACATCACAGGGGAAACAGCTGCTAAGTCTCCCATCCTCCCAGGGGTGGGAGGCACTGCAGAATGAGGACCACCTTTGTAGTCCTTCAGCTTCCAGAGAATCTGAGTCTTGGTAATGACAGCATCCTCTCCTGGGATCTGGAGTGCTGGTGTGGAGTTTCAAGCATTCCAGCCTGGGGAAGCGCCCCTCTCCCTCAGTTTCTAAGCACTATTTATCCCCCTCTCCTCCCTTATTCCAGCCAGGCAGGGCTGCCAGGTACAGATGCTTAGGTTGCGCACTGCACAGAGCTGACACAGAGGAACTTTAATGGTGCGGAGATGGGGCACGTGGATAGGCATGGGGACTCCAGCCCTCCCAGCAGCTTTGGAGTCACAGACACACATTGCCTGGAGGCTGCTCCCCACCCTGATTCTTCCTAGACACACCCCCAGGTCCCTGTTCTTGTGAGTTCTCTGAGGCCAAATCTCCCCACCCCCAACTCTAGCCCTGATGAGAGAAACTGGAGATGCTCCCAACACTCTCCTACTCACAGTATCCCTGCAACCGGTGATGACATTCTGCCTCCAGGCCTTCGCTCACCCTGTTCTCAGCCTCCTCCACCGCTCTCCCTTACCCCAAAGTCCACTCTTCCTTTAGGCCTAGCGAGTCCCATCTCTTCCATGAAGACTCCCCAGCCTGGGGGGTCACAGTGTGCCCCCACCTCTCCCTGGGCATTAGCTCCTGGACTTTTAGTGAGACTTGTCCTTTGTCTGTTTCATGTGTCATCATGCCGCCCCCACCCCCAGGTCGTGAGGACAAAGGGCAGGAGCCACGCCATCTTTTTGTCCTCAGCTCCTCTAACCATTTCTTATGTAGGTTTGTTGATGAATTGCTCATTGAGTCATCATACATCAACACTGGGTGCCTAACACATACCAGACAGCATGCTAGGCGTTGTGTATACAGTGGGGAAGGGAACGGACTTGGTGCCTGCCTCAGACGCCCTTGCTTCCCCAAGCTGGCAGTGCTCATGGCGACACCCCGAAGGCCGCTGTGACAAACAGCTGCGGCTCTACCAGGAACACAGTACACACAGCCGGCGGGACTTGCAGGAGAGCGGACGCCCTCCCCCGCCACCCTCCACCAGGGGCAGGACCGGACCAAGGGATTGATGGAAAAATGCCCTGGCTCCCTTGCCCTTGACTGCGATAACTGTACGCCGCTGCAGCCAGAGGGCTCTTCCTTGTGTCCCAGAGGTCCAGGCGGATTAACTCCAGCTGTGCTGTATCTCCCTCCCCTCCCCTCCCCTCCCCACATAATCACATCAGGGTTGGCTTCCATGGAAGCCCAAGCCAAGTCCCTCCCCGAAAGTGGAGGTGATGACGAGCCAGGTGGTGATGATAATGACCCATTACTATTAAATCAGCTAATAACTCAGCCACCTAATGAGTTTACCCTTGCACATAACAGGATACCTTGATGGATGACTTTGTTTCTTCATTTATTTATCTCCACATTTTCTGGGGAGCGTGTTGTGGAATAGCACTGAGCACCTGCTACTTGCAAGCCAGTGAATAAAGTACTTTTACACCATCTCCCGACCACAACCCTCTAAGGCGTGTTAGACCCATTTTGTAGGTGAGATGAGGAAGCTAAGTCCCAACGGACATCGGAGCTTGCCCGAGGTCATGCAGGTGGTAAGAGGCAGAGGTGGGATTTGAACCCAGGTCTGCGCGATTGCAAAGCTCAGGGGCCTGATAGGTAAGCACCCACCTTAAATAAGGCAAATAAGCAGTAGACACAGTGAATGTGGATTGATGCGGGGAGCAGGGAGTTTCTCTAAGGGGGAGCATTTAATCTGAGCCTTAATGGATAAGGCGGGTTTTGGGAGATGGAGAAGCCTCCTGGGTGGGGTCTGCAGGGCCTTAAGGAGTGACTCCTACCTGGAGGACAAGGATGGGCGCTCTGGAGGAGGTGGAGCACCACTCCCTCAACAGAATGAGAGGTGCTGAGGCCCCGGCCACTTTTGCTAAGTTAAGCTCATTCGAGTCCTTCGAAAGTCCCAGGCTCGTATGAGCTCAAGGGATGTCCTTAGAAGGTTATCTTGTAGGTATCCTGCTTCATGAAGCCACCTGCCACTGCCTGCTGCAGTGGTCACCCTGGTCACCAAAATCCTAAGGGTCGTTAACCCCGTCACATTTGCTCACGAGCTGGTCGTGTTCCTCACCCAGTATCTGGCTGGGCAGTCAGCTCCCGGAGGGGCCCTGGCCTGCCCCGCACTCCTGAGTCGCCTCTTCGTGGTTCTCAGCTGCACGGGAAGACCCACCACCACCGTGACCAGGCCCTCACCTCCAACCTCTGGCAAATGCAGCACCCACTTTAGTGCTGGGTGAGACAGGCTTCAGGAGTTTCTGCTTGGTATCCAGGAACATAAATAAAACAGTAAGGGACTATATTTAGCAAGGCCTCGCCTCTCCTGGAGGGGCACGTAATTGGTGAGATCGCAGCTTGTGTACAACTGTCAGCACATTTTCTGAATCACCTGGATGCGGATGCCCTGAGCTACCCCAACTGATTCTCCTCCCCATTCATCCCCCACCCCGCCCCTCCCCAATGTCTCCTGGCTGGTGGGGTGATGGGGGAGCACCTCAATGGTACCAGGCGGAAGGGTGCTCTTGCTCACATCCTCCCGCCTCCCTCTTTTATACCAGGAGGTCCTGGCTGACCCAGGATGGTGACGGACCAAAGAAAGGGTCCTGGCCCAGGGTGGTAAGTCCTGCGCACAGGGAAGTCCTGCTTTATTCCTTTCGGGGAGTCACGATAGAATCTTTCAAGAGCTTCTCATTGCTCTTAAAAGGAAGTCCCAGCTCCCTGCCGTGGCCACATCTGGCCCCGGCTGCCCCACCTGGGGCCCTTCCCTCACCTGTTGCTTTCACAGCATCCCCGCTGTGCTGCTCCCTTCAGCGCCTTGACTCTGCCAACGTTTTCCCGCCTCAGGATGTTTGCTCCACTCTTGCTTCTGCCTGGAAGTCTCCTACCTCCTGCTCTGGCCACGACTGCCTCCTTCTCATCCTCTGCTCTTAGCAGAGATGTCACCTCCTCAGAGGGGCCTTCCTTGACCTCCCCGTTGAGAGGAAGCCCCTGTCTTTGTTTACCTTCAAGCTCTTATTTGCACCTTCATACCCTTATTGTAATTTATGATTATATATCTCCTTGTTAATTCGCTCACTTAGTCAGCAAATATTTACTGAGCATCTGCTATGTGCCAGACACTGCTCCAGTGCTGGGGCTACAGCAGAGAATGAAACAGCTCCTCACGGAGCTGATGTTCTGTGGGAGTCCCAAAAAACAAACAGAAAGATGAGAATAAGTATATGACATGGTGATTGTGTAATATCAGATAGAATGAGTTCTCAAAAGAAGAAAATTAAAAGCTGGGGGCATGGGGGAGAGACCTTGGAAAGGGCAGCTCAAGAAAGCTCTGAGGAGGTGCTGTTGGAACAAAGGCCAGAATAGGGGCCTTTATTGCTCCTGGACAGTTCACTCCAGGACAGTACCCTGGGTGCTTTGTTCCTCACTTGATCCCCAGTGCCCGGCACATAGTAGGCACTCAGTAAAGTCTTATGGAGTGAAGGAACAAATGACCAACTGTCCAGACCTCCTACCGCTGCCGTAGAAGTGTCTTTCCTTTGCTTCATCCTCAGCGGATCCCAGGAGCAGCCCGTCCTGTCCCTTGATAATAACTCTCAATAGACAGGAAGGCTATTTGTCACTCCACCCTCAGGCCTCCTCTCTCCAGGGAAACCAGAGGTCCTCACCCAGCAGTGATGGATAGAGTGTCCTCCAACTGGCAGGCCCAGCTGGGAGCTGCTCTCGAAGCCCCTCCCTGTGCAGGGACAAGTGGACCGTGACACAAATAGCAAGGCAGAGTGAGCCGGAGACCTCACATACCAAACAGACGTGACTTCCTGCTGATGGGTGGGCCCTGTGTTAAGTGACCCGCCTGGGGAAGTGGTACAATGGAGAACGGTGGATGTGGATGTGGAGCCTGAAGATGTGCAATCTTGGCTCTCCTAACCAGACCAGGGCCCTTGGGTAAGCTGCTCCATTTCTCTGGCCCTCAGCCTACCCATCTGAGCAATAGGAATGCCTCCCTTTGCTTTGATGACCTGTAAGCATAGCAGTGCTTTGGAAGGTCGAAGGTTTACAGATAAGCAGAGTTATTCCAAATAGCAAGTCAGTTGTGCAAGGACCTGGAAGAATGGGTTGTATAAAGTGAGGCAAACCTGCATTTTTTGTCTGTGTTGTGAAAATGCTATTTATGCCTATAATTCAGTGGGTGCCTGTCAGCAGAAATTCAGAGCACACACGTGTGCTCCAAGATTCAACACTTTGCTTCCTCCTTCGGGTTTGCTGTTCTCCACATCCCTGAGTGTTTGTCTCTGATAGTTCCTCCAGGATTCAGAGACCTCAGCATGTCTGAGATGGAAGGAATCTTAGGGCTCAACCAGCGCTACCCTCTCTATTTTACAGTGGGGAGACTGAGGGCCAGAGAAGGGATGTGATTTGCCTAAGGCCACACAGAAAGTCAGCAGAGGGGCCTAGACTATAATTATGGTGTCTATAACTCCCAGAGGGGGCCAGAGGTCGGGAGAGGATGGAGGGTAGAGGCTCTCCTTGGGCAGGATGTGACCTCTCTGTGTCTCAGTTTCCTCGCCTGACAATGGAGATGACGGCGGTGTCAGGAGGGTTAAACGAGATACGCTTGTGAAGAGCCCACAAGGCTTCGTCTGTAACAGGGCGCCTGTCCTGGGTATACCAGCAGGCACCCACACCACCCATAGCATTTCCGATCAGAGAGTGCCCTACTCTGCCTTTTAATTTTTTTTCATTTTTTAATTGAAGTCTAGTTGACTTACAGTGTTTCACGTGTACAGCAAAGTGATTCAGTTATACATATGTACTTTTTTTCAGATTCTTTTCCATGATAAGTTAATAGGTTTTTTGGTGGGGGGGGGGGTAATAAGGTTTACTTATTTATTTTTTAGAGGAGGTACTGGGGATTGAACCCAGGACCTTGTGTATGCTAAACATGCAGTCTACCACTTGCGCTACACCCTAACCCCCGTCCCCAGTTAATAGATATTTTTAACATTATCCTTGGTTCTATTCATCATTCCCAAGTTCCTAACCCTTTAAGCAGCCTCTGGGAGTCCACAGGACTTACCAAAGGAGATAGGCTGGACAGAAACCTTGCCCAGCCAGATCTCCAGTAAACCTGTCTTGGTTTGCTCTCTTCCTTCCTCTGAGCTGTGTTCTAGCCCAGTACCATTCTGGGTGGTCCACAGACCCAAAGTCCAGGGGTTGTCCCTGGCAAGTGATGAGATAAGAAAATTAATAGTAAATGTTTAGAAACTTAGAGCAGTTTTGACATTGCTGTGACAGCTGAGCTGGCGGACTCCTCTGCCGAGCGGGCCGTAGTGTGAGAGCCACGTGGTGTGACCTGCATACGAGTCATGCTTAGTGAGGACTGTGTGTCTGTCTGTGATGGATTTGAAAAGAGACAAATCAGATAATGGATAGTCTGAGAAGCAGTGGTCTAACCTTCCTTCAATGTAGCAAACCCCTCAGCCCGCTCGCCAGATCCTCTGCCGCCAGGCCATGTGTACCCCTCCCTCCAGGCTGCTCTGCATCCTGAATTCTCCCTCCTTGCCTTTGCTGTCCTTCACTAAGACTGTCTTCCCCTTGCTTTCCCACCAGTTGAAATCCTATCCCTCCTTCTAGATCCTAAATCAAATTCCATTTCTTCCCCAAGGCCCCCCTGGGCAGATTAACCCCTTCCCCACCATACCCCCAACTTCCCAGCGCACTTTCCCCTCCAGCAAGTGCCTCTCCCGGTCTGTCTCATGTGACCCCCAGCTACTGTGTCTGACCTGGATCTCTCCCTGGCCCCTGAGGACCAACCGGGCCCTCCCACCCATTTTAAGCCCCACCTAGTCTGGACCTTACATCTAATCGAGTTTCAGTAAGTGTCAGCCAAGCTGATCCAAAGCACCAGGTGTACAAGCCGGCCCCAGGTACTGCCTTTGCCAAAAGGAAAAATGGCTCAGATGTGAATCTGTTTCATTGGGACAATTGTGGCGTAAGCCCTGCAGGACAACCAGAGGAGCCACTGTGTCTGCTGCGAGAACAGCCTTCCGCCAGGCCTGCGGCGTGTGACATCGGCTCCCAGGATTCGTGGCTGGGGTGGAGGGCTCCAGGTCCCTCCTGCCCTGGCCCGCAGCCTTCCCTGATGCAGATCACCCCCACCTGCTTTAGCTCTCCCTGTGCCTGTGAATCCCTGATGAGCAGCGGGAGCCCCTCTACCCAACCCCCCTTCCCCCCACCCCACTTGATGAGAAAGACCTTGCTCCATCGTGAACAGGGCCACAGGTGAGCCCGGCTTTAGTTCAGATGTGCTCTGCGGGCTCAGGAGGGAAGCTGGCCTCTACCTGACCTCCAGTTTCACTGCTTCTGTTTCCAGTCTCTGTGTCTTCCCAGTGGGAGGCTGGCTGCAGTGCCAGACAGGAAGCTTCCCAAAGTCAGAGACCCTGAGCACCACCTGGGCTGCTTCCCCGTGAGTACCCATTGCAGTGCTGGCCCTGAAGTGGCTGCTCACTGAGTGAGCAGAGGAAGGAGTAGAAGTTACTTTAAACTGCAGCATGAGATTCCTCAGTCAGACGTATGGAAGAACTTCCTGGCTAGGAGAAGAATTAAACATAGACATTTAAAGGCAGAAAGCATCTTAACAATTGGGTTTTCGCCCTCCCCTGATTTAGCTGCTTAATCTTTTGTCCTCGTGTGAGAATCCAGCAGAAAACTCAGCAGCTCTGAAGCTGTGGAAATGGGGAGTCCAGAGCCCCTGTCATGGCCCCAGCCTCCACCCCAGGCATAGGACCCTTTGGACTCCATGGGTGGCAGCTGGACACGCAATCATCTGGGCTTATCCTGTCTCTCTGCCAAGGGAGATGCTGAGGCCTGGGAGGGTGGTACCTTCCCTGCCCAAGGCCCACGACAGAGCCAGAGAGAGGCTCCTCCACCAGACCGGGCCTCACTGTTTAAAGCAAGTCAGAGCGAGGCGGAATGATGGGAAGATGGTGGACAAGGCTATGAGTTGAACAGAAAGAGTTCAGACCTCGTGGGAAACAGGCTAGGAATCCATGACCTTCCTGTGTCCTTCCCTGCTCCGCCTATGAGTTCATTTCCCTCAGAGCCTTGGCACGTCTTGGGGGTCCCACTCCCGCGCCTGGCGTAGCTTCACCAAATTCCCTTTGATCCCCAGTCGCCCCCTCCCTCCCTTCAGCCCGGGGTTTGCTCAGGAGCTTTGAAAGGGAGATGAGGGCTGGGCCCCGCTGGGGAGGGCGCAGGACTGGGGAGGGCGCAGGCCGAGGCAGCGGGCCCCCTGGCGGGGCTGTGGTGTCTTGGCCGCCTTTGAAAGGCTCTTCCAAAGAGTTCGTTCCTTTGTGCACAGATATGATTTATGAGGCTTTCTAGGCAAATTGTGGAGACAAATGGTCTTTGGGGCTGGGAAGCTTCAAAGGCAGTGATGCAGGCAGATCAGAGGGAGCTGGGCAGCCAGAGCCAGGCCCTCATTAAAAGCCTCTGATGTGGGGTGGGGGTGTTAGGTTTTGAGCTGAGCTGAGGACAGACTAGCTCAGGCCGGTCCCTGGGGCCGTTTGGGGCTGCCCCCAGTTTACGTCTCACCCTGGGCCTCACTGACCCCTCTGCTGAAGTGTCGGAGGCCAAAGTGCGGGGGCCGGCCAGGTGCATTCATCAGAGGTGGCTGCAGCCCAGGGCAGAGGATTTGAGGATGCAGCGGGGTGGTGCATGAATCCTGACCTGGGCTCCAGGGAAGGGGGCGACAGTGTAAGAGTCAGCAGCAGCCTCTGCTCAGCTGGCCCAGGGGCCTCGCAGGGCCCGGGGTCTCACCCCCACCCCCGCCTCTCACCGATGACCTGGCCATCGCCCTTCCCCTCTGGCCTCAGCATCCTCTGTACAAGGACAGCACAGGCACAAATGAGCTCCAGAGCTCAGCTCCGCCCTGCCTCCGCCTCCGATCCTCTGTGGTTCAAGGCTCTGTTGTCAGATGTCCCCATTTGAGAAAAGGCCAGAGATCACACCGGCTGTTAGGTCTTGGGCAAATCACCTAACCACACCCAACGCTGGTTCCTTGCTCTGCAAAGGAAAACACCTTCCCGTCTCCTCTCTCCACGTTAACACACACACGCACACACACACCCTTCCTAATCTGACTCCCAGGTCTGCTAATTGCCACTTGGATATTAACAGATAACCTGGGTATTAATGGCTGATAATGCCCCATGATGTGACCAACCCCACCCCCACACACACCCCTACACAAACATGGGCTGATGTGCAACTTAATAGGGGATTCCTGCAGACCCTGAGGAATGGAGTCTGAATGGTACAACGCCAGGCGGACTCAGTGAGACTTTGTAGCAAGGGCCTAGTGCCGGTTTCCAGATGCATCCATCCACAGAGAGATGCAGAACGCTGAATGAATGGAGTTACTGAGTCTCCCCACTCCCTCCTGACTGGTGGTGGGATGTCTGGTTAAAACGGACTTGGTTGCCTGGAGCTGCAGTCGAGGCTGTGGTGATGGAGATGAGGAAGGCAATGAGCTGAAGCCACTGACTTTGCTCAAGGCATTTTAATGTACCTACCAGCTTCGTTCCCTCCTCCTACCCTGCTACCCCCAAATCCATCCATCCAGCTGCCGGGCCCCTGCCCTGATGGTGGGCGCTCTTCCTGGTTGTAACTGCCCCAGCACTGCTTTCTCAGCACCCCTCCATCACCCCATGTTCTGATGGGTCAGTGTTTCCCATCTGCTTGTCTGTTTTTCAGATCAGCCCCTAGAACAGAGTGGGTGCTCAACACTGACAAGTGAATAAATGAGCCCAGCTCATCCCCCAAAACCTGGTGTGGTGAGGGTGGGAAAAACTTTGGGTGGACGTGGCCAGCTCCTTTCACATCTAGCTCTGCAGTGCATTAGCTGTGTGACCACAGGCAAGTCGCTTGGCCCCTCTGACCAGTTTTCTGACTTGGAAGATGTAGGGGGGTACACAGGATGCCCCCTAAGCTGAGGACTACGCAAACCAGTCTTTGACCCTCAACTCTGTCTTTTGCAATTCAGGGTGCTTTTCTCCTGGAGGGGACATTTGTCTATATCTGGAGACCTTTTTGGTTGTCACGGTTGTGAAGGTGGCAGGGGGGCAGCTACTGGCTTCTAATGGGCAGAAGCCAGGGGTGCCACTAACCATCCTCCAGTGTGCAGGACGCCCCCACAGCAAAGAATTTTCTGGCCCAAAATGTTGATCATGCTGAGGCTGGGAAACTCTGATTTGCTTATTTGATGTCTCTAAGCCTCAGTTCTCTCTATTGAAATATGCAATAATATTCCACCTCACATGGTTGGCCTCAAATCCTCTTTGAAACAAGGTGAGGTCTGAACAAATGGCACAGGGTCAGTAAGAGGATTAAGCGAAACAACCCTTTATGAGAAGGCAGCTGGCCTTCTGGAGGCTCACAGGGTTAGCGTTTTTCCTGCATGTGT
This sequence comes from Vicugna pacos, assembly GCF_048564905.1. Taxonomy (NCBI): domain Eukaryota; kingdom Metazoa; phylum Chordata; class Mammalia; order Artiodactyla; family Camelidae; genus Vicugna; species Vicugna pacos. The sequence goes on from NC_132992.1 coordinate 3,689,700, forward strand.
GTTTAGTCCTCCGCCCCCTTCCCAGGGGACCAGCGAGACGTGGGGGTGCAGCCTGCGTTGTGTGCAGCCACCGAATCCCACCTCCCCTCAGAGGTTTGAGGGACACAGACTGTGTGGTTAAATAACACAGAGTAAGTAACAAGTGTAATAAATAGATCACTAAGAGCTAATGATACATCATTATAATCCTGTGCTGTCAGCATCTGCCAGGCTTAGGGACTGTGTCAGGAGATCTGGGTTTTCATCTGCAGGACCTTGGTCTATTAATATTTCATTCCAGCAGTCTAAGTGGTGGAGAGTTAGCCGGCAGAGCACTGGCTCGGCTCCGAGCCTGGGTAACCACCTCAAATCTTCCTTTCCACACCGGAGCAAACCTACCTCCCACCCTGTCTCCTCTCGCCTGTTTCTCAGGTGGGGGCCTTTGGCAACAGAGCAGAGGATCACACAATGTCAGAACGGGAAGAGACCCCTACCTTTACCTGCTGGTGTTTCTTAATGCGGACGCCGCTGGCACGTGGAGGGCGTAATTCTTCCTTGTGCAGGACTGTCCCTGATCATTTGTGACAACCTAATCCCCCCCTCCCCCTGTTTCCAGGTGCCCAAGCAAGAACCACTGATCCAGGTCTGTCATTTTACAGATGTAAACACAGAAGCCCAGAGAGGGGAGGGGGCTGCCCAAGATTGCCCAGCGTTGGCTCCGGCGCACCCTTCCATGCTGCTTCAGATTTGCAGCTTGCGTCTGGGGAAAGTGGAAGGGCTCAGCTTTGGTGGGTTTGCCTGTGTTTTTATTGGGGCAAGTCTGTTAACAAATGGCCTCGCTCTCTGGGAAGTCACTTTTTTTTTTTATCAGCTGGAGTGGTTTCCGGCAGCTGCTGCTCCGTCTCTGCCTCCACGCCTGCTGCTTTGTAAACTCAGCAGCAAGCCCGTGACCTGGCAGCACCCCTGCTTCTTCTTGGGGTGGGTGGGGGCATGGGGGCCGTGAGGAGCGGACTCAGGGCCGAGGGCCATTCCTGGGAGATGCTCTGACTGGGTCAAGCCTTTCCATTGCTAAGCGGGAGCTGTGGGGACTTGGCCCAGACTCCAGCACAGGCCGGGGCAGCTCAGAGACAGTGGATCCCCAGTTTATTTCTATCCCTTGACCTTCATGTCAGTGGCCACACTGCCTCCTCCTTGCTGCGTCTCAGTGTTGCCGTCTATGGAATGGGAGACACCATCCATCTCTCTCACTCCCACCTCAGGCTCAGCATTCTCCTGCCCCTCTCCCTGAGAGGACCAGTGAGAACGCAGATCACCAGAAAGACAGTAGTTCTCACCTGCTGAGCTCTTTTAAAGGACCTGTCCCTGGGACACCACCTCTCCAGAATAATTAAATCAGAGTGTCTAGGACTGAAGCTCAGGCATGAGAGGTTTTTAAAACCTGCAGAGTGGTGCAGATGAGCGGCCAGGCTGAGGACCACTGTCTGAGGATGTGAATTCCCACGAGCAGCTGGGAGGGGGCTCTTTGGTTGCTGGAGAAGGGCTGGGCAGGCCCCCTTGTCAGCGCTGCTGACGGCTCTTCCTGTGGCCAGCTCTGGGCTGGATGCTGGGTGAGACTGTGTGCATGTGAGGGACAGAGGCAGCCACAAACAGGAGCACATTCCAGCTCCCCCCTGGGCGCTGTAACCCACAGAGACTCCAAGGCTAGTGGGGGAGATTGGACACAAGGTACCTAAATCTGCTTATATAAACGTGACAGAAAAACAATGGTCAGCTGAGTTATTGTTCCTAATAGAGGAAGGCAATAAAGGCATAAAAAGATGGTGAGTTGTGCCTTTAATAAATGATCTTCAGTGATTCAAAAAAATACTTGTATACCCCTGTTCATAGCAGCATTATTCACAACAGCCAAATGGTGGAAACAACCCAAGTGTCCCTCAGGAGATGCACGGCTAAAGAAAACATGACGTATTTATGCAATAGAATACTATTCAGCCATGAAAAGGAATGAAATCCTGATACACACTATGACATGGAGGAACCTTGCAAACATTATGCCAAGTGAAAGAAGACAGGCGCAAAAAGCTAATTTTGTATGATTCCACTAATGTGAAATATCTAGCTGAAGCAAATGCATAGAGAAAGTAGATTAGAGGTTGCCAGAAGGGAGAGAATGAGAGGTTAATGCTTAATGGTTCCAGAGTTCCCATGTGGGGTGATGGAAAGGTTTTGGAAATAGTGATGATAGCTGCTCATCGCTGGAAGTGCAGTTCATGCCACTGAATTAATTGTACTCTTAAACATGATTAAAATGGAAAAATGTATGCTATATGTGTTTTTTCACAATAGAAAAAGTTCTGAATAAATTACCTTAACTGAAGAGAATAAAATTATGGGAAATAGGGGCTGTCATGAAAAACCTGGGCCCTGTGACCAGCACTCCCACATAAACCAATCCCTGGATAAGGCCCACAGCTCCCGGGACACTGTCCAAGGTGGCCATGTGAGCCCAGGCTGGCCGCCAACCTCCCAGGTCCCTTCGTCCACCCACACCAGGCCACACCCAGTGGGACAGCAGGGGTTAGAGCTCAGACACCCAGTCGCTCCCCAGCTGTGTGACCTTGGACAAGGTATTTAACCTCTCTGGGCCTCTGTTTCCTAATCGGCAACCCGCTATAAAGGGGTTGTTGTGCGAAGTGAATGAGAAAATGTATGCCTTTATCTCGTGGCCTGGCACATATTAAAACTGCTCTTTCAAGTGTAGTTAAACATTTAAAGCCTGTCTGCAGTCAAGGTCAAGGTTGGCGGTGAAGGGAGAGACGCAGTCACTCCCCTCGGGGTAGGGGAGGTCGGGCCCCGCAGTTGGAAGAGGTCAGCTGGGCGATGCTCTGGCTGGGACGGGTGAGAGTTGGCCAGCTTAAAGGGACAGAACGAGCCAGGCCACACGCTTCCCAGTGCCCCAAGCGCTCACTCACTGCCCAGCGAAGATACGCCCACTTGAAAACCCAGCCAAAGCCAAATATAATTAGGAAGGAGCATCTGTGACAGAAACCAAAAAGTGTGTGCGAGGGGGTGACATCCGAGAGCCAAATTGGAAAGAGCTGGTGATTGTCTGTGGAAGAATGCGAAGTCCTGTTGCAATTTTAATGATGATAGTTTTTATTCCCCTTCAACAGGGTAGATAACTGACTCACCGTCTCATTTCTGTCATTGCTGGGGAATGAGGTGTTTTTAAGTGGACTTTTTAAGATACCTGGAGCTTCTCCCTGTGAACCCTAACTTTTTTTTCCCACTTAATCACTCTGGTGGGAATGTCTGTGGAATGGATTACACACTTCCCTGCTTCCTTAATCAGAATATTATAAATTGAATGTAACTTCTTCCTGTCAGTTTAGCTATGAGGGGTTATTTGCCCCTGTATTAGTGGCTCTGAGTTGCTTTGCTTTTTCAGTTTACAGATGTTGTCTGTTTATTTCCATGGGTTCGTAATGTGACATAGACCTCTTTTTCTTGGTGCCCCATAAAACACACACACACACACACACACGGAAACAAGCATGTACAGGTGCGTGTGCGCACACACCAGTCTGCGGTCTGAGAGCCCAGGTTGTCATGCTTAATAGAACTGCATTCCCTCTTGCTTCTCCAACGCCCTGTCCTGCCCCTGTCATGGCATTTTCGCAGCGTACCACCACTGCTCCTCGCGTGGCTCTGTCCCCACCAGACTGTACGCTCTGAGCGGCCAGGACACTTCGCAGCACTAGCAGGTACTCGGTAAATGTTTGTCAAATGGAGGAGCAGAGGAACGAAGGCACTCAGGTGTGAGGGCATCCGTGAGGGGTAGGCGAATGGGTTTTGAATGCCTTCCTGGGTGTCCCCGAGACACCTCCAACATAGTGAACGAAATCCACCTCATTCTTTCTCTCCCAGTATTTGTTCTTCCCCTTGTGTCTCCGTAAAGCAATGGCGCCAGCATCCACCCAGCAGCCTAAGCCAGAGCTGGGCTGCTGTCCTCCCTGCCCCCTCCTCCTTCCTCAGCACCTTGTCAATCTCCATGTCCTTTCTGATTCAACCTCATAAACACAGCTGGAATCTGTCCCTTCTCTTCTTTCTACGGCCACACCTGATCGTGTCAGTTCTCTGCTTAGAACACACTCAGAGCCTCCTGCTCCTTGCGTGAAATCTGCCTCCCTGAACACGGCTCACAGAGCCCTTGGACCTGGTACCCCGGCCTCCCCTCGTACCTTGCTCTCCCTTAAAGTCTACACTCCAGACACACGTACCTTTTTTTTTTTCTATTTTCTCTCACGTTCAAGTTTTTTCCCACCTCCAAGCAATTATATGTATTACTTCTTCTGCCTTAATCCATTCCCCATCCTTACCCCTCCATCAGGCCTTTTCTTTGAGAACATCTTCCCTGGCCACCCCCAGCCTGGGTTCACACCTGCCTGTGTCTTCCTCTGATGTCCCAAATGACCCCTATCATAGCTCTTCTGCAGTCTGCCCTCAGTGCTGCTCCTATGGCTCTGCCCCCACTATACGCTCCAAGAGGACGGGACACTTTCTGGGACTAGCAGGTGCCTGGTAAATGGTGGTTGAATGGATGCGTGGAGGAACAGAAGCACCCAAGAATTAGTGCGTGGGCTTCATGACAATATCCCGGCTCCCTGTCCCAGCATAGTTCTGCTTCCTACTGGGTTTTGGTTGTGACAGAGAGAATAGAGGTCCCCTCTGACAAGCAAAATGTATCTGCCTGTCCTGGAATTGCCCCAAGGACAAGCGGGCTCTGGACTCCAACAGCTCAGTACAGAGCCAAGGACTGAGGACAGTAATTGTGTCGTAGCAACATGGGGAATCCCTTGTTCCAGCCCCAGGGTTGTTCACAGTGATGATGGGGAGAACGTGGCTAATCTCTGTAGTATCCCTGCCCTTGCGCTTTGCAACTGCCACCTTGTCCCCAAGGCACCTCTTAAGTTCCTCTCCTCAGAATCATCATTCAGAAAATACCCCATTCATCTGTGGTGGAGAGAGCCGGAGCCAGAAGACCCAGGCTGCCCTTGACTCTAACCTTAGGCAGTCACTTAATCTCTCTGATTTCCCCATCTGTAAAATGGAGAAATAATAAAACCTAATTCACAGGGTTTTAAATATCACAAATGAGCATTTAAAATGTGGTTATTAGTATTACAGTGGAGACACATATGTGCGTTAAACTTATGCGAATATAACTACATGTGCTTGGCAACAAAAGTAGAAAAATGATACAGTAGGTCATTCTGCTAGTCTTTCCACTCACTGAGTACTTGTCCAAGAGATGGGGTGATGTGGGAGACGCCGGACCATGGGGTGATTTGTTATTCTCTGTCCCGTGAGCCTCTTTCAGTGTGTGTGCAGGCTGTAACCATAACTAGACTTGATTTTTGTTTTGAGATATAATTGATATATAACCTGTTAGTTTCCGGTGTACAATATAACAATCCAACATCTGTGTATATTGTGAAATGATCATCACATTAAGTCTAGTTAACATTGATCACCACACATAGTTACAATTTTTTCCTTGTGATGAGAACTTTCAAGATCTACTCTCTTAATAACTCCCAAATATACAATACTATGGCTTTGTGATATAATTTGAAATCCAGAAGCGTGACTCCCCCAGCTTTGTTCTTCTTTCTCATTGTAGTCGCCATGCTGCACATCACATCCCAGAGCTTGTGTATCTTGTAACTGGAAGTTTGTACTTTTGACCATCTTTGCCCCTTCTGCCTCCTCCCTACGTGTGACAACTACCAACCCGTTCTCTGTATCGATGAGCTCAGTTTTTGTTTGTTCATTTATTTGTTTTTTAAACTCCATGTATAAGTAAGATCATACAGTATTTGTCTTTCTCTTATTTTGCTTGGCATAATGCCTTCAAGGTCCATCCATGGTGGAACAGATGGCAAGATTTCCTTCTTTGTGGCTGAATAGTATTCCAGTGTGTGTGTGTGTGTGTGTGTGTGTGTGTGTGTGTGTGTGTGTGTGTGTGTATTTGTGAATACACATTTTCTCTATCCATTCATCCACTGATGAACATTTAAGTTGCTTCCGTGTCTTGGCTATTATAAATAATGCTGAAGTGAACACGAGGGTGCAGAAATCTTTTTGAGTTAGTGTTTTCATTTCTTACAGATAAATACCCAGGAGCAGAATTGCTGGATTATACGGTGGTTCTGTTTGTCAGTTTGAGGAACCTCCATACTGGTTTCCATAGTGGCAATTTACACTGTTACCAACAGTGCACAAGGGTTCCCTTTTTCCCACATCCTTGTCAACGCTTGTTATTTCTTGCCTTTTGCGTACTAGCCACTCTGACAGGTGTGAGGCGATAGCTCATTGTGGTTTTCATTTGCATTTCCCCAATGATTACTGATGTTGAGAACCTTTTCAAATACTTCTTGGTCATCTGTGTGTCTTCTTTGTAAAATGGCTATTCAGATCCTCTGCCCATTTTTCAAATCGGATTGTTTGGGGTTTTGCTATTTTGTTGTGTAAGCTCTTTACACATTTTGGATATTAACCCTTTGCAAAATATATGGTTTGCAAATATTTTTCACATTTGGTAGGTTGCCTTTTCATTTTGTTGATGGTTTCCTTTGCTGTGCAGAAGCTTTTAGCCTGATGTAGTCCTACTTGTTTATGTTGCTTTAGTTGCCTTTGATTTTAGTGTCAAATCCAAAAAACCATTGCCAAGACCAATGTCAAGGAGCTTCCTACCTATGTTATCTTCTAGGAGTTTTACGGCTCTGGTCCTGCGTTCAAGTCTTTCATCCATTTTGAGTTGATTCTTATGTATAATGTAAGATAAGGGTCCAGTTTCATTCTTTTGCATGTGGCTCTCCAGTTTTCCCAACACCGTTTATTGAAGAGACTGTCTTTTCCCCACTGTATATTCTTGGTTCCTTTGTCATAACTTAATTGACCATATACACATGGGTTTCTTTCTGGGCTCTCTATTCTTTTCCATGGATTTATGTGTCTGTTTTTATGCCAATACCACACTGTTTGGATTACTATGGCTTTGTAATATAATTTGAAATCCGGAAGCGTGATGCCCCCTAGCTTCGTTCTTCTTTCTCAGAATTGCTTTGGCTGTTGGACTTGATATTGCCTCACTCATTGTAGTACCAGGTGGAAAATGCAGGGTGAGGCTCACTCAGAGTTTGGCAGCTTGGTTTGTATGTGTGAATATTGAGGCACAGTGAAGATGAGATGAAGCAAGACTGGGTGATTGGGATTCCAGGCGTAGAGTGGTTCCATCTCCTAAAGGATGATGGACAGTCTCCGTGACACTGATCACTGAATCCTCATCAGCAAATGGGAGGTACACGCAGGAGGGTTGGTGGGGCTGTAGTGACTTTTCCGTCAACCCTTTATTTCTCAAAGATCCCATGTCCTCACTGGCTTCAGCAGAACCTTGTGCTTTTGTACATACCAGTACTCGAGTACCGCTTTCTGTCCTCCAATCCCTGGAGCACTCATCATCTCCCTGTCTTCAGGCAGGAGAGTCTCTAGCCATCCCAGTTTGCTCAGCAGTGAGGGGTTTCTCAGAATGAGGGACTTTCACTGGTGAAATTGGGACAGTTGTTCATTGTGATAGTCGGACAAGTAGGATGTCTTTTACAGCTCACTTCAGGTGCCCTCCTTCTAGGAAGTCTTGCCTGATTCCTTAGCTGGGAGCAATCTTTTTCTCCATTGAACATCGCCTAGAACATTATTTATGCCTGTCCATGCCTGAACCCCACAGGCACCCCTATTCCAGGATTCCAATGAATGAAGCTATAGTTTGAGGCCATCTTGTCGTGTGTCCTGTACGTACCAGGTGAAGGTCCAACTAGGAGGTGGCAGCAGGCTGGGTGACCTACCCGTGGTCTGCCATTCAGCCTCCTTCCCGAGCCCTAGAGTGTGAATTTCTGCAAAGGTGGCTCAGATATCACTCTTTGAAACATTTAATGACATAGAAAGATCTTCAAGGTTGTCTGTCACCTCCCAGGGAAACACTTCTCTTTCCTGCTCCTTCTGAAGCTGCTTGGAAAGTAATGAAATTGAACTGAAGATGAAGGAACCAGGGGGTGTAGGCATGACTGATAGGAAAAGCAGCAAAGAGAGGGAGAGAGGCAGGGTGACAGGGAGATGGAGCCAAGGGAGGGGCAGGGAGGTAGAAGATGTGTTCACGGAGAGTGAGGTGCAAGAGGTGAGAAAAGCTAATGTTTCAGGAAGAGATGGACAGAGAGAGAGATGGGAGCTGGGCTGGGCTGGGGAGGCATCAAGAAGGGGTGCAGGGTCACAGAGAAGAGGGGAGGCAGGCTGAAAGGAAATGGTCCTGGCCAAGTAGAAGAGAGACAGCCGAAAGGTAAAATAGCTTATGGTTCCAGAGTTTCAGCACAGGAGAGGGGGCTTCCAGAGACATTGGTTGGAATGGAATGACCCTGACTGGGGCATGGTTGAAGAAAGAAGCTTCTTAGCTTGTATGATTATTTGGGGGCTTGGCGTGGGCTGATGGAGGTTATGAGGTGCCAGAGCTTCCACGCAGAAACCCCTTGCTGGCCTCCTTTCCAGAGAAGAGAGATGCAGAGATGCGAAGGCTGTTCCCGACACCCCCCCCATCCCAAAGGAGAGCCCACGGGGAGAGTCCTCCACCGTGACCCGCTCCTCTCTTGCAGGCTGCGACAGCGACCACTGGGGCCCCCACTGCAGCAACCGGTGCCAGTGCCAGAACGGGGCCCTGTGCAACCCCATCACCGGCGCCTGCGTGTGCGCCGCCGGCTTCCGCGGCTGGCGCTGCGAGGAGCCCTGCGCGCCCGGCACCCACGGCAAGGGCTGCCAGCTGCCGTGCCAGTGCCGCCACGGCGCCAGCTGCGACCCCCGCACCGGCGAGTGCCTCTGCGCGCCCGGCTACACCGGCGTCTAGTGAGTAAAGCGCGGGCGCGGAGGGGCGGGGCGGCTGCGCGGTCAGACCCCGGCTCCGGGCGGTGGCTAGGGTGGTGAGAACAGATGGAAGGTGGGGATAGTCCTGGCTGTGAAATCTCCTGCGCTCTGACACCAAGTCCTGCAGAGGGACTGAGTGCTCCGGGCCTCACGCGTGCAGGTCTCAGATCCCTGCCGTCCAGGCCCCAGGGCGACTGGTGTGAGCTGGGACCATGCATCGATGGAGGCTCCCATGGCCAGAGGAGCTCGCAAAACTCCTGCAAGGAGGCTCTTCCTGGTCAGAGCCCCAGACCTTGGCGTGGAATTCTCTTCTGATCATAACTCAAATGCCACTGCTCAACTGAAGCCTGAACCCTTCCAGACTATTTGAGACAGAGATGGGGTGGGGGCCCTGGGCAGATATCACGAGTAGATTTCAGGAGTTCGCTGTGCCTGTGTCCTCTCCTCGACCTTCTCCCCTCGGACCCGGAACAGCCCCTCACTCCAGTTCCCTGGAGCGTCTGCCTGGGCAGGAGCCCTCCAGGCTGCTTAGTGGAGACCCCCTCAGAGGCAGGATTGAAACCCTCCTCCCTGCTCTGTTGAAGACTCAGTGGCCTCCCCAACAGCCCTAGATCCTGGGACTGGGAGGTTACCCAAGAACTCTAGCAGATCCTGGGACTGGGAGGTTACCCAAGAACTCTAGCCACAAATACATCCTTGATAGAGGGTGTTCCCTGTCCGAATGTCTGGCCAGCTCCAGGCCCAGGGCATTGGACTGAGGGCCAAGACAAAGACCCCATGCAAATCCTCCTCTGACTCTCAGCAGTGCTCAGTCCCTATATATAGGCCTGTTGTGGTAGCTGAGAGCCTTCCAGAATCTGGAACAGATTCTTCCTTTCTCTGAATCTAGGCAGACTCTTGAAGGCTGAACCTGTGGCTACGACTCAGTGCCTTTGCTCATGCTGTTCCTTCTGCCTGGCATGCCCTTCCTGCCATTTTCCCAGTGAAACTAACTTTACCTTCAAGACTCAAATGAAACGTCTGCCTCTTAGGGAAGCCTCCTCAGCTTTCCCTCATCAGAAGCGCTATCTTCTTTACACTAAAAGCACTTAAGTCATCCCACAAGTACTGACCCAAACGTACAACATTCCAGGTCATTGTCCTCTGCCCTGCTGTCACCTCCTGGGCTGTGACTGCCCATTGACTGTGAGCTCACTAGCTTCTAGGGAGCCTGGGAGCCTTAAGACTGGCAGCACTGGGACCCCGGCGCCTGATCTGAATGCTGCTGCCTCTAACACCTCTGCTTCCCATGCAGCTGCGAGGAGCTGTGCCCGCCTGGAAGCCACGGGGCTCACTGTGAGCTGCGCTGCCCCTGCCAGAATGGGGGCACCTGCCACCACATCACTGGCGAGTGTGCCTGCCCCCCAGGCTGGACGGTAGGTGGCCCCGCAGGATGTGGGGGGGACTCCGTAAGAGGTCTGAGCATCCCTTACTCACATGCACCCTGGAGGACTAAATTCCCCTCCCACCCTGAATTCCCTCCCTCCTATTTACGGTCATGGGCATCATTAGACACTGACAGCGGTGCCATGAACACAGCTTTGAATCCCAGGGCTGCCATCTGAGTGCTGTGTGACCTGAAGCAAGTTACTTAACCTCTCTGAGCCTGTGGTCCCTTGTGTACAGAGGAGTTGAATTCTTCTCATATACTGGCTCTGTCTTTGAGTGTAGATACTCACTTGAGCTGCCACGGGCTCTCAAATGTAGCAAAGAGAACATGGCGTAAGGATGGGGGTGGTGCAGAGAGGGGAGACAGCAGGGTATGGGTCACCTGAGTTTATAGAACCTCAGATTCCCTGCTTCCAACCCCTACACACGTGTGCGCGCGCACACACGCACACACATTCTGATTCTGTGGGCCACAGAATCTGTAGTCTAAAAACCACTGCAGGTGATTCTGATGCAGCCTTAACCAATCCAGGTCTCTTGTCTGGAAACCACCACCGTGGGAAAGGGGGATGGGATTTATAACCTCACAGGCTTAAATTCAGGTCTCACATCCAACGATGACCCTGAAAAAAGCCCTCAGTTATTCTGGTCTCTGCTTCCCCGTCTGCAAAACTCGTGTAACAACAGCCCGCCCTGCCCTCCGCAGAGGGAGGGTTGGCAGAAGGCTCAGATGAGGCAGCGCATGTCCAAGGTGCCTTGCAAACTCTGAGGTGCTCTACAGTTGCTCGTTTTATATGTCCCTGGATGCCACAGACAAGCCACAACCTCCTTTAGCCAACACGCTCCCCCGCCCCGTAGGTGTCTCCACCCTCCGCAGTCTCAAGCCCCTCCTCAGAAGCAGCCAGTCACTAAGGCTGGCTTTCCCATTTTAGGGGAGGCTCAGGGACACAGCCGGCTGCTTCCTCCGGGGCCTGAAGCTTTGCAAAGCCAGGAAGGACAGGAGCAGGATATTTCAGGAGGCTGTGGATGACGAGGTCACAGGGCGGGGCGGGGTTGAGGGGAGCAGAAGGGATGGTTACAGGGCCTGTTGATGCAGACACAGATTTGCCAGAATTTTTTTTTTTAGGGCAGGAAAGGGCCTGGGGGGATCATCTGGTCCAGCAGTGTCCATACCTGTCTGTGCACCAGAGTCACAGTGGGTGGAGGTGGGGGTTGGAGGTGGGGTTAAATACAGATTCCCAGGCTCCGCCAGGGACCTCCTGAGGCCCAGGGATCTCTATTTTTAATAACCTCCCCAGATGACTCTGAGGCAGCCAACTCTGTCCGCAAGCCTGCATTTGGAAGTAATCGATTGAGTCTGTACGATTTCCTTCTGTGTTTCACAGAACCTGAGAGTTTCTTGGAGGTGAGGGTGAGGGCGCATAGCCTAATAACTGGGGCTCCAGCTCCCACACACCCCCACTTCTCCATTTTAATCTACTTAGAGGTTCTCGGTAAGATAACACGTAAAAAACAGGGTCTCCCAGCTTGAAGACATTTGAACACCACTGGTCTGTGAATATCTCCCTCTCTTAGGTGAGGAAGCTGAGGCCCAGAGAGGCTAAGTGACCTGGCCAAGGCCACACGGGTGGTGAAGAGGGAGGTGGAGCTGGAAGCCAGGTCTCCTGACTCCTGAATCCCAGCCCTTGGTGTCTGTCTGTCTCTTCCGAGGAGGAGAAAGGGGCTGCCGCCTCTCCCACACCTGCCCGTTCCTCCCACCCTGAACCTCCCTCTGGAAGGGCCCTCTCATCCCCAGCCAGCTTCTGGAATTCCACCCCTTGTGGGCTGGGTCCTCGGAGACCCAGCGGGCAGGGAGGTCGGGTCAGGATGAAGTGGGGGCAGAACAGGCCACAGGCAGGCTGGTAACTGTACAGTCCTCTCTGGAGAGACTCATGGGGCTGGTGATTGAAGAAGGGGAAGGGGGAAGCCAACACACGGAGGAAGAGATTATTTTCCTCCGCCACACGCTGAGAGGTTTGTTCTTTCAGATGATAGGAAACTCTGTCAACAGAAGCCTTTGGATTTGGGGACTTTATATTTTTAATTTTTTTGGTAGACAATTGCATTTCTATTTTTGACACAGCATTTAACTTGCAGATTTGTATGAATTATTAATACCCCTCCTGCATGCCGAGTCACAGAGCAATGAAGCTGCGAACTCAGGCCTGAGGCCCCTCCCAGGGAGGGCTGGGGCCAGGGGGAGGGTGTGCGGCAGAAGGGTCCTCTCCGTGTCACCGTCCATTGCCTCACTTTCCTGGTGGCCCCATGGTGGCTTTTGTCACACTCAGAGATCTGAAGAATACGATTGCTCACTCATACGGTGCAGGTCCCCAAAGAACCGAGGCTTTATGCAGAATTGGAGAGGAGCCACCAGGAGCTCTGGCCCTCCAGGCCCCTTCTCGGAGATCCCTGGCCACCAGGAATCTGGTGTGTGCCCACAGGACACGACATTTGCCCAGCTGTGCTGAGCCTGTCCCGGAGGGTCTTTGCAAAGAGCCTGGAGGATTGTTTCCTCTCTTTTTTTCTGGGCTCTGAGACCTTTCAGAGGAGGGAAGCCAAGTGTGAGCAGGTTGATGAGAGTGGGTTCTGCCAATGGTTGGGAGGTAGGAGATGTGGTGACCCCCTTTTAGAAATTCGCAGTCTAATGGTGGAGGCTGGACACATGTGCACGTGTGCACAAAAACAGGCCTGACTTGCGGGGAAATAGGACCAGTTACTGTGGAGGAGCAGAGGTATTTGGAGCTGAGGCTGAAGAGTCCTGGGAGCTCCGGTGTGGGAAGGATTCTTCATGGAGCCCCAAGCCCCAGCCTACAGCCTGGATCGTTTCCACAGCGCCCACACCAACCACTGTTCACTGTCCGTTGAGGGCATCCATGGCACTGGGACAGCGGTGACAATTAGGTGATCGGAGAGGCTGAGTCTCCTTGGTGTAACCTTGAGTCCGTCACCATCTTGGCCCCCTCCTTTTTATGCTCCATTTAGCCACGGTCCTCTTAAAGTGCAGCTCGTTTCCAGACACAACCATTGTTCTAACCAGAGAGGCGCAGGCCTATTGCCCCACCTCATCTCCAACATTCTGGATGCTACACAGCCCGAGATCCCGTTGCAATTGGAGACACACACTTGGCTGACCACAGGGCAGGTGTGTTAGGGCTGTCATTACAAAGCAGCGCAGCCTGGGGGGTGCACACACAAAAATGGATTTCCTCCCAGTTCTGGAGGCCAGACGTCTGAGATCAAGGTGTTGGCAGGATGGGCTCCGTCTGAGGCTTCACTCCCTGCTGGTGGATGGCCGACTTCTCCCTGTGTCTTCACCTGGTCCTCCCCTACACCTGTCTCTGTCCTGATCCCTTCTTCCAAGGAGGACAGCAGTCATTTGGGATTCAGACCCACCCTACTGACCTCATTTTAACTTTCCTGCCTCTATAAAGGCCCCGTCTCCAACTGCAGCCACAGAGTGAGGTGCTGGGGGTTTGGATGTATGAATCTGGGGTGGGGAACTCAATTCAGCTCATAAGAGCAGGAAAGAAACCATGAGACCACAGCCCTCTCTTAGGCTGGTACTTTCCAGCCTGCATTTCCCCCAGCCTTTCCCCAAAAAGCTGTTTTTCCAGCCAGCGGTAATGAGTTGACCATGTGGTTCTCCTGCCCTCTTCTCTGCCCCAGGTGGTACTGGGCCCCTGGCCCGTGCTCATCAGATGTCCACTTGGGTTGAATTAATATTAACAAAGGGGCTGATCTTTGAGGCACGGCTCTAATCTCACAGAATCTGTAATCTGATCATCTAATCTCACATAATCTGTACAACCACCTGGGAGACTGGGGGTTACCACTGCCGTTTGATAGATGAGGAAACCGAGGCTCAGAACAATCACAGGAGTTGTCCCCGCATAGCTGTCTGGGAGGAGATAGGTCTGGACTTTGAGCCCAAGTCCTGACTTTTGAGTCTAAGTGTTCTTTCCACCGCACCAGGCAGCAGCCCCTCCGAGGCAGCAAATTACTTCAGGCCCCAGGGGCTCAAACCCAAGGAGGGGTCTGGGGCTCCTGGGACCTGGGGTGGTGCAGCTGGGGACTGCTGAGCAGCGGCTGAAAGAGGTACTCGCCCACCCGTCCAAAAAGTCTCAAGGTGCTTGATTTCCCCAGGAAATGTTGAAAGGAAGCAGACTTCACCACTGGCCTCTTCAGGGGGCCCTGGTCATGTCTCAGAAACTCGGAAGAGACAAGGAGTCTGCAGCCTATCAGGATGGATGGTGTGTGTGAGTGTGTGCGCGCGCACAGGAGGTCCCCACAGTGCTCCGTGATGGGGAGGTGGGAGATATACACACAGCCCCCCAGGATGACTCAAAATATGTTTTTAGGATCAGAGTATTCTTGTCCAGCCCAGGACTGCAGAGGACTGACCCAGAGGTTGGCCAAAAAGACTCCTCTCTTCCCTCAGGAATCCCTAGAGCTTGTGGGGTACAGTGAGAAAGACAGGCCCGGGTACCCCCATCGCCTCCAGGAGGAAGAAGGACCCCCTCCTCTGACTAGCTTTTCCCTGATCCTCTCCTCGCATCCACACTCATCTCACTGTCTTCAGCTGCTTCCTCTGCGCGCTCAGTCCTCCGTCCCTGCCTTCCCCTCCTCCTCAGCCCCGCACTGTCTGACTTACATGCAGAGGAAAAACTCAGAGCTCAAAAGCTTCCCACTTAATTCATTACAAGTAAATTGGATGATACTGATCGATGACTCTGGTCAGCAGGATTCTCCTTACTAAACTAGCTTCCTTGGGGTTGGCAATTATTGGTACTTAATAATTGTGTGTTGAACTAATTGATGAATTCATTGTGGGAGAATCCTTGATCTCTGTATGAGAAATGACCATCTCTGGTGTGGGAGAGGCTGGAAGAGCAGCCGGAGACCAGAGTTGATTCAGTAAAGACCTAAGATGCTAAGATAAAGACCTAAATAATTTTAAAATTAGAGTATCTGACACCACAGGGTTACTCGTGGAGGGAGGAGAAAATGTCCCCCTGCTCCCATGCAAGCTGCATCCTGAAGACACCAGGTGCAAGTCTTTTCGGTGTTTCTTCTGGCAGTTCCCTCCTTATTTCTATATAACATGCTTTACTGCTGTCTCCCAACTCGTTAGAGCCTCATGTCAAATATATGGTGACCCTGGGCCTCCTGTTCATGTTTTGTATAAGCCTTGGAAAAGCTGGTTGGAAGCCTGGGAGCGGAGAGAGATGCCAGGCTTGGGGACTGATGGGACCCTCGTATATCAGTATCTCTAGGTCTTTCCTCTTGAGCCCTGTGTCCCCAGAAAGGACTCCTCCAGAGTCCGGCCACTCGCAGCCTCAGTGCTGAGCAGGGGAAGAGAGCAGCGGGTCTGCTCGGGCAGCGGGCAGGGGGCCGCACGGTCCCTGTTTCTCGCAGCGCCACCCCCTCCTCCCAGCCGTGCTCGGTCTCCCTCTGTCCAGAGCCAGTGAGGGCTAGCCTCCCTGAAAGTGAACTGCCGGTCTTGGGAAGTCCCCTGGCTATTTGAAAAGGGGGTTAAAAACCTGGGGTTAAATTCCCTCTTCTATGAACTTTCCAAGAGTCCTCCTGCTTTATCGCACCTGCGCCTTGGCCTTCAGAGTCTCCCGGGGCCTCTGATCCCCAGGCTTTGTGAGCTTCGTCTTCCCACACTCACTCCGAGCTTTGCTGAGAAAGCAGAAACCTCAGTGGTTACCGCTGCTCCGCCTGCCTTTCCATCCTCCAACGCGGGCCCTCTCTTGTCCTCTCCGGTCCCCTGTCTGCTTCCTTTTGTCCTTGGAGGTTTCTGCCTTTCCTGCACTTAGCACCAGGTACCAGAGTTACCTGTTTTCTTATCTCTCTCCCCAGTAGAAGGGGAGGATGGGATATTTTTGTGCCCCTAGTGTCTAACACAGGCCCTGGTATACAACAGGCACTCAGTAAATGCATGCTGCATAATTGGATGGGCAAATTGGCCTCAGTTTCCCCATCTCTCAAATGGGGCTTTGGAGCCATGGTGTCCAGCTTTCTCTGCTTCTGTGACTGGGGAGAAGTTCCCACTGAAGGAATCTGGGGGGTCCCTAGAGCCGTAACAGCTGTGCCACTCCTGGGAGACAGCAGCCTCAGGCTAGCGCCTCAGAAGCACCAGTTCCGCACATCTTCCTTCCTGTGTTGCAGGGAGCAGTGTGTGCCCAGCCCTGCCCACCAGGGACGTTTGGCCAGAACTGCAGCCAGAACTGTCCTTGCCACCACGGAGGGCAGTGTGACCACGTGACTGGGCAGTGCCACTGCACTGCTGGATACATGGGGGACAGGTAAGGATGCTGTTAGCTCTTGTCCTTGCTGCTCACATGACTCGTTTTTACAGCAGCCTTGCAGGGAACAGCTCGGGTTTACCAGCCCACAGCACCCTTCTGCCAGCTTCCCTGTTCCTTTCTCAGACCTTCCGCCAACCCATCCTTCCTGGCCCTTGGCCCGCTGAGCGTACCCTCCCCCGGCCCAGTGACCCAAGCCCTGAACTCCCATCAGCTCACCTCGGGGAGGAGGCGGGCACCCCCCACACCCTCTGCATTCTGCCCTCTTGAAGGGAGGCAGTGGTCGTGATAATCCAAAGCTGAATGTGCAAACTCAGTTCACACGTTCAGGATGATTTCTTTTAGAAGTGGATCTTAATTTCTGATGTGAGTTCTGGCAAAAGAATACTGACATCAGTTTGCATCCTCTGGCCTGAGGGCAGACTGGAATCAAACCCGCCTTGCACGGTGGATAACCCACAGAGCACGTAATGGAGGGTTTACTAGATGTGCACGCTTATCCCGGTAAGAAGGGTTCCATGATGGTAGGGCAGGTGCTCTGGAAGGCGGAGAAACAATCCATGTGTCTGATGGTGGGTGGATTCAGGGCTTGAGGAAGACGTTTGTCCCCAGAACCTGGGCGAGTTTCCTCCCTCACTCTCAGCCACGTGTCTCTTTGAGCAGAGACAAGGACGGTAGAGAGGAGGCTCCCACATCTTGCCTGCTTCTGTGGGATCCATGTTTCATCTCTGGCCCTGGATCTTGTTACTCTGCCTCCCCTGCCCAGGTTACATCAGGAAGCAGGGATCAGGGCTGAATTAACCATTGAGTCGTCCAACTCTGACCGACAGACATAATTGGGCTCCTCCAAACTCTTCCTGAAGTCAGCCCCAAATCCTTAGTGATGTCCAGAAAAGAAATTTTCCTTTTTTAGCCTTGGGCTTGCTTATCCCTAGCAAGAAGCCTTTTAAACCATATCTGACCTCTTCATTAGCCAGTGTTCATCTCCATGAGCTTCCCAGACATGGAACGTGGGGCATGGATCTGGGGACCCATCCCTCCGTGAACCGTGTCAGAGATCATGTCTCTGGGGGCAGAAGGGGAGGCAGGACTGAAGCCCTGAGCCCACCTGCCCATCCTCACCATCTCCCCCAGTAAGAAAATGCTCGGGATGAGCCAGTAGGGACAAGAGCTGAAAGACCCCGGAACTAGAGCAGGGCCCCTTTGTTTCCGGCCACTTCCCCGTGAAAGCGAATATAGCCCACTCACTGCTGGAGACCAGTGGGCCCAGGGCTCCAACTGACCGCTCAACACCAGGAGACCCATTCTCACTGGCGCTCTCCATTTCCACCAAGATGTACCAAATGGAGAAATAACCCTAATGCCCCTTATTGGGACTCAGCCTATGATCCCGAGGCAGAGAGAAACCTCAGAAGCCTCAGGGTCCTCTGGTAAGTTTTGCCAATCAATGACAGAGAAGAATTCAATAGAAGGGCCTGGTAGCATTTGGGTTTCCCCCCTAAATGGGCTTCCTGGTGTTTAATATTTCGTAAAATTGCCTCCATTAATTTTGTAGGTGACAGCTGCATGAACCCACCCCACATCATCGCAAGCACATTAGAGTTGAGTGGGTGTAATAACGCGGGCCTCCCCGGATAGGCAGAATCCAGTGCAAATTAAACATGAAACGTAACGAAGCTTTTGCAGCTCATTTTGTAATTTAATTGAGCAATGTATCTGGTTGTTAATGGCAATATCGGACACATTAGATTGATATGTTGCAAAGGAAGGATGTTTAAGTAGAAAACTAATTCCTGCTGTGATTACCCTTCTGTTCCACAGGCCCTGTTATTAGCATGCTTTGTGTAAAATTCATTAGCAGTCGTTGCTTGATCTCTAAATAAATAAGTTGTTTAAATTGTGAGTAGGAAAAAAAAAAGCAGCTGATTATGTAAATGGATTAGGTTGTCAATATTTCATTTCCAGATTCTTTTCCTGGGGCTGTGGAGTCAGTCACTTTGTAAATATGACGGGGTGGGGACATGCCCTTCAGAGGGAGCTCACTGTCCCGGCGGGCTTTGCCCAGTCCTGCTGGATGGGAGGCAGCAGGAATGTTCCAGTGAAAGGGAGGGGTCGAGAGGTGTCTCCGGGCTTGGGTTTCTTCCCCTGACGTCTGAGACATCCCAGGAGAGGCAACCTGAGTGACTTCTGGGAAATCCATTCTGAGGCTGGCAGTTTAAAAGGTGACTGTCCGGCTCAACGCTCGGTGTCGTCCCCTTCTGCCTCGGTGTCCCTCCTCACTGTCCTCCACCTCCGATCCCTTCTCCACACCCCCTTTCTCTTTCCTTTTCCTCCCCTACTTTTCTACCCACTCCCTTCATGATGCCCCAGACTGGCTAACATGCAGCAAGATTTGCAGGAAGACGATCTGGGCGTGCGATGGAGAACACTGGTTCCAACTTAGGACTCTCCAAGATTTAATAAAGAAGCTAAGGCTATATATATATTTTTAAACATCTTTTATTGCTCCCCTCTGCCCTGATTATTGTGGAAGGCATATAGAAAATCTGAAAATGGGAAAACATAACCATTAAAATACTTATAATTGCTCAAGTCCACTCCATTGTTAACATTTTGGAGTTTTTCCTTTTGAGCTTTTCCATGCCAGAAGGGCTCTGTTAGGAGAACTGTAGAATACAGTATTAACAAGGGTAATAATAAGAACTCACATTTCTTACTGAGCCCTCACCGGGCATGGGGCACCTTTCTCAATGTTTGCACATGTTCTCTCATTCACTCCTGACACACCTGGTGAGGCTGAGTTACTATCCTCCCGTTTGGTGATAAGAAAGCGGACATCAGAGCCGTAAGGTCGGTTCCCTGTTCTCCGCACCTTGGAAGCAGGGTGGGGATGCGGATAATCCAAGACCCCAGAGTCCAGAGGCCACTTCTGTTTGTCTCTGGGTTGCAGGGGTCACCCACCTCTTTTACTTCGTATGCCCCCAGGTTCACCCCTTAACTGTCAGGATCCAGTTGCTGTGACAATGACTTTACATCCCCAGGGAAATAGCTTCTGGACTAGAGTGAGGGGTGTTGGGTGCATCCAGGAAGCCAGGCAGTCAGCAGTGGGGGTTACACCCACCCACAGAGGACCCACAAGCAATGGCTGTGAGTTGATGAGTCGAATAATTATCATTATGCTGGGAGCTCCAAGTACCAGGCCAGAGCTGAGGCAGGACACAAACGGGACCCAGCCCTCCTCTTTGTGGGGGGGGCTCACTAGCTGCTGGGAGAGGCTCAGCCCCTGCCTTGAGGGGACCCCCCTAGTCTAAGAAAGAGGAAATAGCCCCTGTCATGGGGGTTCCCCTGGTCTGATGAAGGAGGATGCTTCTGTACTCACAGGGAAATCCCACCCTGCAGAAGAGGCTCATCTCCCAGGATGACAAAGGGAGACTGTACCGCTGCCCAAAGGATTCAAAAAACAGAGAATGAGTAGAAACAAAATTACCCCTTTTCATCAAATCTAAGATGCCACCAATTGTAAGATGCATCATTAGTGTATTCACTGCTAAGAATGAAAAACCCTGATAATTAAACTATGACACACCATCCGTTATAAGACTTAATCTGATTTCAGAGACGTTAAAATATATTTTAAAAGCGTAAGGTTTGTTTAACGGGTACAGAAGTTTCAGTTTGGGAAAATGCAGAGGTTCTGGAGATGGATGGTGGTGATGGTTGCACAATAATGTGAATACTTAATGCCACTGAATTGTCCACTTAAAAATGGTTAAAGGTAAATTTTATGTTATACATATTTACTGTAATAAAAAATTTTAAAAAACACATAATGCCGATAATCAATGAAATATGATAGTATGAACTCAGTCCTGGGGACTAAGGGGAACTGGCATGGAGCGGGGAACGGACTGGGGTGACTAAACCATGGAGTACTTCCTGGAGGAGGAGAGGGAAGACGGGAGGAGGCTGTGAGGAGGTGGGTGCAGCCCGGCAGGCCCAGGCCTGGAGGCAGGGGGTGCATGCCGGATGGATCTGGAAGGGCGGGTGAGGGGGCACAGCCTCACCCCGCTCTGCTGTCCCACAGGTGCCAAGAGGAGTGTCCCTTTGGGACCTTCGGCTTCCAGTGCTCCCAGCGCTGTGACTGCCACAACGGGGGCCAGTGTTCGCCCACCAGCGGCGCCTGCGAGTGTGAGCCTGGCTACAAAGGCCCCCGCTGCCAGGAGCGGCTGTGCCCCGAGGGCCTGCACGGCCCAGGCTGCACCTTGCCCTGCCCCTGTGACGCCGACAACACCATCAGGTACGCGCTGGGGACAGGTGAGCCTGGGGATGGGATGCGGTGGGCCCTGGTGGAGAGGGGCCACTCAGGGCACAAACCCCCACTTCTCACCAGGTCATCTAGGCAGGGCAGTGAAAGAGCTGGGGTCTCAGCGATCAGCTTCGCTCACCAGTCTGATGGGACAGGATGGCCAGGGCAGAAGCAGGGAGCTTGAGCCACAGAGGGTCAGTATTAGAAGGGACCTTAAAATCCAGCGTGGCTCACCTGGGGCCCGCAGAGGGCTGTCCCAGCAGGCCCCGGCTAGGGTGGAGGAGCAGGTGGGACAGAGGGCCGGCCTTTCATCAAGGTCTTGGCTTGGGGCCAGCTTCTCCCTGCGCACTGTGTTCTTTGGTGCCTGGGGCTATCTGGGCTGAAGCTGGCCCCACCCTTGCTTCCTGGAAGTGGAGAAGCCAGAGCTGCTGGGGGCCGCCTCTCCCAGCTCCTTGGCTTCCTGCTTCCTGCACCGCCTGGCACCGCCCTTGGGGAATAAATGAGGCTGTCAGGCCCCAGATAAGCACTTCCACAGCCCTGTGTGTGGCCACCTCTTATCAGGGCGGTGAAGGGAGGGGGGAGGCGCCTTCTCCCCTCAGGCCTGCAGGACAGCTCGGGGAGGACCGGCTGCTCGGGGCAGTGGGTGATGTGACTGTTTGCAGGCCAGACTGAGACTCCTGTCTCTGGGACAGCCAGGACTTAGCCTCGATCCCTCTTCATTCCCAACTTTTAATTCTCTACATGTCCCCTGAGAGCCTCTGGTCACTGTAAGTAAGGGCATCTTAGCAAGTGTTATGGCTTGGACAAACTCGGTCCTTAGTCCTCAGTTCCACTCAGTTCAGCTGAGGGGCTAGGGCAGTGCTACCCACTAGGGTAGAAGGTAGGAAAGGAGACTGTTAGGAGGGGGCCCTTGAGCCAGTGGAGCTGGCCTGAATATGACTTAAGCACTCATCTGCTCAGTCATTCATTTAACAAACACTGAGAGCCTGCAGGGCCAACTGCGAGGAAGTAATAAAGGGTCCCTCGGCCCCAGTCCAGCCCTCAGGAACTTGAGCCTGGAGCACCCACACACTGAGTACCTCTGCCATATTTCTTCAAATACAAAGCACCACCAGTAGTGAAGCACTGCTTTATTTAATGTACTACCAAAACTGAACCGTGACATACCATTGACTGGATAACACATCCATCAGAAAATGTAAGGGAGAGTCTATCTTAGAATTGGTGAAATACGTGAACCTGCTGGGTCCCAACATGGGCTCAAGTAACGGTGACCCAGGGCTCTGTACAGAAAGCACCATAGGAGACTACTATGCTGGTCAGGGAAGGCTTCCTGGAGGAGGTGGCTTCAGGGCTTGGTCTGGAAGGAAGGGTGAGCACTCCAAGTCTCTAAACATAGGGGTCCCTTGGCTTCCCCACAGGGGTAGGGGGCCTTCACCCTGTCACTAGGACCCCCTATCCCTAAGGGGGAGCCAGGGGAGGACAGAAAGCAAGGCTGCCGCTGAGGTAAGATGCAGGGAGAGTTCCTGCCACAGAGATCCAGCCAACCCCCAAATTAAAGAGCTATTGTTTTCTTCCCGTGCTTGCGCAACCGTGCCCTGCATAATTCATCCCTCCTCTGAAGGAGTCCTCAATGCATTATTAATCTGGAAGGACTCCCTCTTCTCCGCCGCTAATCTCAGCCCATTCAATATTGATGATTATTTGCTTTACGGTCTTTAACATGTGTCATGTTTGGGGGGTTGGGAGGCAGTAGTGCTGCTTAGGTGAGGGGGCTCCAGGAGCCCCTGGCAGCCAGCCCCCCAGGCAGGGTTCCTCCGTGTCGGCTCGACCACCTCCCCGTGTCTCAGCCCGGGCTTGTCCATCTCTGCGGCCTCAGCGTTGCCCGTTGCCTGGCACAGAGCAGACCTTCAGGAGAAAGAATCGCTGAATTCATCTTAAACAGCCCATTCCCCTATCTAGGTGGTTCTGCCCCCTGAGCTGATATCTGCCCTACTTTTAAAAAAAAAATTTTCACCCCTTTCTCTTGGCACACTGACCCCGTGACTGAGTCCCCAACACTCACAAGGTTTTGCTTTAGTCTAAGTCAAGATTTCTCGACCTCACCACTCTTGATGTTTTTGGGGCTGGATAATTCTTTGCTGTGGACAGCTGTCCTGTGCATTGCAGAATGTTTAGCAGAATCCCTGGTCTCTACTACTAGATGCCAGTAGCAATATCACAGCCCCGAGTTCTAACAACCAAAAATGTTTCCTAGATGGGGTCGGGGGGAGGCAAAATGGTCTGAGGTTGAGAGTCTCTGGTCACACTGAACCTGTCTCGTGCTGCACTTGGCTTTGCTCTCCTGGACACAGAGAACAGCTCTCTTCCTCCGTGTGGGCACAGGTCACGCCTCTCCTCCCGTGAGCCTTTGTCCCATTCTGGACCCTTCTCTTGGGATCCAGGAAAAGCAGCGGGATGATTCGGTGACTCCTAAACCCAAGGCAGTTAAGCTGCAGGTTCTGGGTGGGTCTGGGGCCCCGAGGCCTGGCCTTCAAAACACCTCTGACTGAGCCAGTGGTCTGGTATGTGTACTTCTCTCTCTCTGTCTCAGTTTCCCAATGTGTCTGTCAACCTTTCATCAGCCCAGTGGGGGTAAAAGTTTCCTTGTGGTCTTGGGAAGTGAAGCTTCCATCTAACTCCCTGACAGATGGAATGTGGGATCCCCAGAAACCCTGCCTCTTTCCCCACTGGCTTCTGCAAGAGCTTGCAGCCGAGCCCCACCAGGACGTCTTGCAAGGAAGACCTTGAGCATCTTTTCTAGAGATGCAAAGTACTCCCCAACCCCTGACCGAAGAAAACCCTCCTCATCTAGCCCCAGTCCCTCACTGCTCTGTGCCCCTCTGGAGAGGCTGCTTCAAAGAAGTCGAACCCACATGCGCAGGGAAGGAAGGAGTGGCTGGTGAAATTCCCCAACACTTCATTCCGTTTTTAAACGCTTTGTAGCACACACAAAGAAAGCGTCCTCCTTCATAAAGGAATGACCTTGAGAAAGTAAGCGCCTGTCTCAGACCTTGCCCATGTCCCCTCCACAATTGGATTGTCATAGACGAATTCCAGCAGCCATGATCGTGGATTACTTTTGAAAGATTTGATTTAGCCACCAGATGCTGCATTGATAGAAATCTCAGAGCAGCCAGAAAAAAATGGCAGAAAAATCCACCGTGAAAAGATTCCTGTATTGTTCAGCTTTCGGTTCCTATTAACTTGTGATTAATCTATGTCTGGGGGAAATGGGAGAAAGGGGAGAGAAAAAAAACAGAGCACACAGAACCAGCCTGGACACCAGTGTGTGTAAGTGTTGCCTGAGCCTAACCAGCAGTCACTTGCCCACCATGCGACCCAAGGGAATGGCTCTGCCACCACCAGGGGGAGGGGAGCAGGGAGCAGGGGACACCTGGCAGAGGGAGATGTGACAAAGGTACCAAAGGTACTGAGAGTCTGGGGACAACAGTTTTCAGCCATAATCGCTGAGTCAGCCGTCATTCCCCCACCGTCTTTTCAAGGCGATTTTGGAGTCTTTAAAATAAATGCCCAGTAATCAAATTGAGAAAATTGAGATTTTTGTTTTTTAAAACAGAATTTTAGGGACATGGAAGGAGAGAGAAAGAAGTGATTTCAGATTTGGTGTTGTGCTTTCTGGTTCTCAGAGTAAAAAGTAAAATTGGTGCCAAGATACAACCCTAAGCGTCCAAAAAGCTGGCGGCTGAGATGGAAACCAGAAACGCAGGAGAGCTTAGAGGCCGGCATCCCCCAGATCTCCGTGCATGTAGGATGCTTTTGCCAGGGTGGTCTTCACACCCGAGCAAGGACCTGGAACCGGAGGATCTATTGAAGGGAAGGGCAGAAGGGTGGCTGAGACCTTCCAGGATCTCCGGGGCTGGCAGAGCTGATCGCTGCAGCCATGCTGCTGGGTCACTTCTGCGTCCACGCATGGCAGTCCCCCACGAGTGTGACCAAGCCAGTCCCTCTGACCCTAAACCACAGCCTCAGAGGAGGCCTCTGGGAAGCTGAAGCATGGAAAGGCCATGCCTAAGGGCTGTGCTCGAGTGTTGGGACAGAGAGGAGTGCCCCACAACTGTCTGCTGAGGGTCAGGACCCCTAAGTGGGGGGCCCCTGCTCTGTGGCACCCATTCAGGCCGCTATTTCCCCTTAAGGTGTGGGGCCCAAGGAGAAGTTTTTCTGGAACCATGAAGGTCAGGAAGTTTTCAGACATCCATCCCTTACACGCATTTTTAAAAACATATTTATAATTTTTATTGTTCTTTATCTGTTTATAAATATAATAGATGCTCAGTTTGAGAGAGTTAGAGAGATAGAGACATTTAAAGAAAAAACTGAATCACTCATGATTTCTCATCCCAGAGGTGAGCACAAAAGCCATTTGGTTACAACTTGCTCATTCTTCATCCATGTCTGTATCACTTTTTTTCATATTTCAGATCATGACATTGTATGCAATTTGCTTATTTCACTTCCCCTTGTGTCCTATCATGAAACAGTTTGGAAAACATTTGAATACTTCTCTAACAATCCTTCATCTGAATTGCCATAATTCATTTAACCAGCACCCTGTAGTCAGAGGTGCCGTGAGGCAGTGGACAGAACACAGCCAGACAGACCTGGGTTTGAATCTCTGCTGCCACTGAGTTAGCCTTTGTGACCTTGGGCAAGTCATACGCCCCCAGGCACTGTCTGAAAAATAGAGGCGCCGATGCCTAGCTCACAGGCTTACTTGAAGTTTAGAAATGTAGGTGTAAAGGGCCTGGTCTTTTAATAGCCTGGCCACATCTTATTTATTATTATTTAAATTGCTTCCATTTTCCACTGCTATAAATAATGCTTCAGGGAACATCTCTGTGCATAAATCTTTCTCTACAACTGTGATTATTTCCTTAGGATAGATTCTTAGAAATGGAATTATAAGACCAAAGGGTCTGAATATTTTTAGGACTCCTGATACACAACCCCAAATTGTTTTTCAGAAACCTTTACCAGCATTGAGTATTATCCCTTAAAAAGAAAGAAAAAAGAAAAGAAAAAACTGTACCATGTTGACAGATGAAAAAGTGATATCCAACTGCTGTTTTGACTTGATGATTAATGAGACTAAACATTTTCCAAAGTGATTATTAGCTCCTCGCACTTACTATTCAGGAACTGTCTGTTCCTGTCCATCCCTCATTTTCCACGAGAAAATCAAGTCTCCCAGAAGAGAAATGGCTTGGGCTGGGCCTCGCACAGTTAGTTCATTCATTTGTTCATTCGCCGAATGTGTGTTGAGCATCTGCAGTGAGCCAGGGACTCTGCTGGGCCCCGGGGGACAATACAGAGGTGGAATGGACAAAAGGCCCTCCCCCGCGGAGCTGCCGCCTGGTGGGGAGACATGATAAACAAGTCAACAGACACAGAAAATAATTACATGTAGTGAAAGTACTGTTCATTCCCAAATACTTACTTGGGTGTTGAATATGAGCCAAGCACTGGGGATCCACCAGTGACCCAGGGAGACGAAGCCCACAGCCTTGTGGAATTTGTCAGAACCAAGATTTGTCGCCAGCCCAGCGCTCACTACTGTCTACCACATCCCTTGAGCTGGACTCCAGAGCGGAGAGGCAGGTGACACGGGGAATCTGTGAGGCTTGTCTATCATCCGGCATCTTCTCTGGACTGTTAGTCTGGGTTCTCCCAGAAGCAGATGCCAAGTGCAAGAGATGTACTAGGGAAAGAGCCATCAGGGAAGATGGAGAGGCTGGGAGAGCGTCAGGCTGCGACGCAGTTCGGACCTTTGTGAAGGAGAGCGGGGAGGAAGTTTGGGTGGAAAGTCTTAGACTGCAGCACAGTTCTAAGGAAGTTTAGTAAGATGGAGGGGGTTGGTGGTTAAGACAAACTTGCCCAGTCAGAGGAGTCCCAGATTTCCCGGGAATGTGTTGACCTTCCCATCCCTGCTGTACTCCAGCTAAGAGTGGTCCAGGGGACGTGTGACCCCTGAGCAAATGTGGTGGTGGACTTCAGACACAGTAGCAGGGGCCGGCCGTCAGTTACACTCCCTGCAGAAGTCGTGAGAAGAAAACGGTCACCACACCCTTATTGCCTCTGATCATGTGTGGGTATCAGCTGTTGGATCAGAACTCTGCCAGCCCGGGGTTGCCCCACTCTCTAGAGGTCATGCCAGACAGCCTCTGCTCCAGGCAAATAGTTCTTTATCTGGGCCGGACAGGAAAGGGATGGAGACAATCTCACTCACTCTTAGAGCCCCAGCAAAGCACAGATGGAGGGCGTCCTCTCCAACACGCACAGTGCCAGAGCGATTGCCATATGCGATCTCACTGCAGCGCTCCTATGCCTGGGGCATGCTCCACGTCCACCTTAAGGGCAGGCTGGTGAAGCTCCGGGCCTCACAGTCCGCAAGGGAAGGGGCTGTAGAGGCTGCCTCCCGCTTTGGTCTCTGTGTGTTTGGGAGTCAGGAGACCTGGTTTTTGCCACTCCCTTGCTGTATGACTTCAGGGAACTTACAGAACAACTGTGAGCCTGTTTCTTGGGGCTAATAAGACCACGTGACCTTGGTATTTTCTGACCAATAAACAAAACATTAAGCAACTGCACCTCAGAGGACCTTCAATCTTGCTGCCCTGGGCAGACCAGACTTGGGGTGGGTGGAGGGTGGGACATGGCCACATTCTTGACCAAACAGTCCTCTCGTCTTTCTCTCGTCTGCTCAGCTGCCACCCAGTAACTGGAGCTTGCACCTGCCAGCCGGGATGGTCTGGCCACCGCTGCAATGAGTCCTGCCCTGCTGGCTACTATGGCGATGGCTGCCAGCTGCCTTGCACCTGTCGGAACGGCGCCGACTGCCACAGCATCACTGGGAGCTGCGCTTGTGCCCCGGGCTTCATGGTAAGATGGGAGGGGACTCCCGTGGCCTCTCTGCTCCTCCACCCCCACCCAGGAGAGGAGGGGCCGGCTCCTCCCACTTCCGGGTGGAATCAGGGACTGTGGCCCTGTGCCCAGGGATGAAGAATGGGAGTGTCTCCATGTCCCCCTCAGAGATCGAGTCTGTGACGGGATAGCCACCAAGGCTGTTCCCAAATGGCCGGTTCTGCTGGGGTTTGTAACTGTAAAAGAATGGGAACCAGGGGTCTGTCCATTGTCCCCTCACCCTGAAACACTAGTTTTCTTCATACCCAGCTCCTCCCTGTCCAGATCCTATGCACACAATATTTTCCCATCATTATAACTGCAGAACGTATGATAACCACAGCTTTATATTTGGCTTTCCTTCACCCACATCTGCTGCTTGGACTTCTTAATCCTCATTTTAAATGGCTGCATGACTCTGCGGGAGCTGATGGACTCCCAGGTGTCTCAGCTATTGCCATCCTGCTGAACACTGAGCTGTCTCCAATGTTCACAGCAAAGGTTGCAATGAGCATCTTCCTACAAACAGCTTTTCCCCCTTCCTTTGAATTATTTCCTTAGGGTGACTTCCCAGGGTCAGTGGGCATAATATATTTATGGCTCTTGATGCATGTTGCCATGTTACTTTCATCAAGGGTTATATAAATCTACACCACCAGCAGCCGTGTATGAATTACCTATTTCAAAACAACTCTGCTAACATTCTTTTTTTTTTCTAATTTTTGCTAATTATATAGGCAGAAAATGGCTCCTCCGCGTTGCTCTAAAATTTGCATTTCTCTGATTACTAAGGAGAGTAAACCTTTTCCCCATGTGTTTGTTTACTATTCGTATTTCCTCATGAATTATGCTGGTCTTTATGAGGATTGATTCCAGGGAACTTGACATTGGAAGTGAAATCCTGTTCAAAGGTGAGGCATGTCCTGCAGGTCTGAGAACCCAAACATTCAGGGGACCCCCGTGGCCATGTTTTTTTTTTTTATGCTGCTGTA
The DNA here is from genome assembly GCF_048564905.1 of Vicugna pacos. Classification (NCBI taxonomy): domain Eukaryota; kingdom Metazoa; phylum Chordata; class Mammalia; order Artiodactyla; family Camelidae; genus Vicugna; species Vicugna pacos. The sequence goes on from NC_132992.1 coordinate 3,718,676, forward strand.
GGAAGTGGTTTGTGTGGTACAAAGTGTGGCCTTTGGAAGCAGCGCGGGGTCACATCCTGGCAGTCCTCCTCACCAACTGTGTGACCTTGGGCCAGTGAGTTACCCTGTCTCAGGATTTCCTCACCTGTGGAATGGAACGCCTGCCTTGCCGAGTTGCTGTCAGGTGTAGAGATGAGCTACATGGAGTACCTTGCCTCAGTGCTTCTCAGACCTGAGTGAACTCAGAAACCACCAGGGGGCCTTGTTAGACTGCAGGTTCTGATCCAGTAGATTTGAGGAAGGGCCTGTGTTTCTGCACGTCTAACAAGCTCCCAGGTGATGCCGATGCGGCTGACCGGTGGCCTCACTTTTTTTTTTAATTGCATATGTCCGATTTACAATGTTGTGTTAGTTCCTGGTGTACACGGTGGCCTTTGTGTAGGGAGGGGCTGGTGCTCAGCTGGGGCTGCGCACTGGAGTTACCTGGGGGAGCTCTACAAACGCTGATGCTCGGGCCCCCCTCCTGGAGTTGCTGATAAATTTGGTCTGGGTGTGGTCTGGTTGAAGCCAGTGTGCTGCCAGGGTGAAGATCCACTGATCTGCAGGGAAGCCCTTGTCACGATGTGGGAGGGTGGGTTTGCCTGCGACAGTGTGCTTTGTGGGCAGGCTGCCCCTGGTCTATAGAACGGAATTCTGTTCGGTTCCCTCTTCCTTCTCCCCAACGCAGATAAAACTGGCTGAAGAGGACCCCAGTGGCCTTTTCAAAATCGATAGAAGTCTGTTCCTCCTGCAGGTTTCCTTTCTAATTTACCTCTATTGGTGTGAGCTTTGTCCATAATTTTCGTAGGAAAAAAATGGAGTGCCCAAGGCTTGAGGTTTGGGTAGGCATGAGTAGTGGCTTGGGATTAAAAATCTCACCTCGCCAAGTGATCAGGTGACTGAAGTCGAGGTGATGTGACCACACCAGACTGCTAGGGGGACCTCCCCACCCAGACTCAGCTTGGATACTAGGATAGTTCTGTGACTTCGGGCAAGTGGCCTCCCTCTCAGGGTCCTACTTCCCTCGTGTGTAAAGGGTGGGTGTGCAGGAGGAGATGAACTGACTGATTCCTAACTTGGTCTTTTGTGCAGACTCTATGGACCGAGTCAGGGAACACACCCTTCGGGAGGAAATGAGGGAAAGTAGGAGCAAGAAGGTGTGTGTGTGTGTTGGCCAGGGGATGGGGTGGCTCCCTGAGGTTGTTATAATCTGATTGTATACATTGTCTGTGGGCCTCCCTGTTCCCCATTGGGCCCTGGGTGAAGGCGGGGTTCCGAGAGAGAATAGTGTCTGTGGGCCCCCTGCCCCCAGGCCAGGGCTCCAGCAATCTGGAGGCCAGACCACTGCCCCTCTTCCTCCCATCTGGGATGCAGATGACTTCCTGCCCTTGAACTTTGGGGGACTTGGCACTTGAGGAATCATCTCGCTGTGGAGCCCCACCTGCCTGGGGCTCGAGGCTAAGACAGATTGTGAGCCAAGTGGCCCTGGTGAGACCCTATGAATTGCCATCCATCTCTTCCTGCCCAGCCTCATTATACCTAGAAAGGCTCTTCTGGGGCTCTTTTGGGTGTTGAGCGGGAGCTACTCAAAGTGATTACAGAATAGTCAGTTGCTCTCATCCCGTGTAACTCATTCCTGCACGCACCAAGCTCCAAGGGAGAAACTATACTGTTACCCTCACCCCAGCCCCTGAATGAATGCAACTTCCTGCAATTAGCCAGCTCTGGTCAAGGTCGGGGGTCAGAACCATTAGCAGGGCAAACAGGCTGAGACCCTTCCCGAAATGTCCCGCAGTCAATGATAATTAGCAATGCGTTTACTTGTCGAGTTGGTTTGTGAATTTATGCACCTGCCTTTTTCCTTGAAAGATTTTTGGGATGGGCAATTAATTAGAGACTAATTAAAAGAGCCCTTTTCTGAGTGTTTGGGGACCTTGAGTCTAGGCTCAGCAACCCTGGACGTGTCACTTTACCTTGCTAGGCCTCAGTTTCCTCATCTGTAAAGTGAGAGCCACATCGGTCCTGCCTGCCATTGGTGAGGGATGACGGATGTGGGGCCATATCCCCAGCTGTCCTCTCCCACCAGAACTCTCCCTGCCAAGGGCTCTTTAGGGAGGATGTTGGGATACCTTTATGAAAACAGAGTTTCTGAGGGCTGAGAATGGCCTCGGGCCCAGCATAAACACGAGGGGCGCTGACGATGAAGTGCAGAACCACCCACAGGGGTCCCATGACATGCCTGCTCTGGCCATGTGGTTCCCATCCCTTGAGGCCACAAGAATATGGGGCAGACACAAGCCCATCTCGCAACCTGGGTGTGCTGGCCCTCACTCTCTCCTCCCTTCCAGGATACTGGATATTTTCTCTGCTAAGAACTTGGGGGGCAGCTGGAGGTATGGAATGGCTAATCAGATACCCATCCAGCCTTCTAAGAGCTTGTGCCCAATAAGAGTTGTATTCACACTAGCAGCAAACACTCATTGAGTCCTTGCTGTATGCTTCATCTCTGGTCCTCACAAGAGCTCCACAGAGGTGCATTTTCACATTCCTCAACTTGAAAATGAGAGCTGAAGTTCAAACAGGATAAGTGACTTGCTCAGGATCACAGAGCCAGTAGTGGTGGGAGTCACCTTACCTCTCATATATTAGATGATAGACTTTGATTGACAGGTCACCATGGAACCACACGAGTCTGAGTTCAAATCTTGGCCCTCCAAACCCTGCCGTACCTACTGGCGAGTCATTTATCCTGCCTAAGTCTGAATTTCCTCATCTGTTAAGAGGAGGCTTAGCCGTGAGAGTGAGAAACTTCAAATGGAAACTTTATGGCTCAGTGCCTGGACAATAGATGTCCAGTAAATTGGTAGTCATTGTTGGTAAACTATGAGGGTAGTGGGGGAACACTGCTTCCCTCAAGCCCAGCACTCCCTTCCAAGGAGAGTGTCAAGATGAGCTATGCCCAGAGATTCCTAACGGAGCAGAGCCATAAATATGCAAAGCTGCTGTTGCAGGCAGGTCCACCCTGGTGGATCACCCTGAATGGTCAGTCCCAAGATGCACTGTGGGATGGACATAACTGTCAGTGTTTGGGGAAATGAACATAGGGATGCATTTGGAGGAGAATCTGGGCATTTTATATGTTGGCTTGGCAGCAGCAATGGAATCACTCATGGTATGCATGGCTGGACTGCATTGGGGCTGCTGGGTAGGAGAAAAGAGCCCTGGGCTGAAAGGCAAGAAACCAAGTTCCTAGCTCTGGTTCTTCTAACTCTTGGGACTTCCATTTCTCATCTGTAAAATGGGAGTGAAATTCTCTGTCCAAGAGAAACAATGGTGTGGGAGCCAGTCATCAAAATAGAAGTACTAAAACTTGGCTGTGGCATTGTTTCAGCACCTTGGACAGCTTCAATGAGCCTCTGCTCCAAGATAGCTCTGACCCAGGGTCCTCCTCACCCAGTCAGAGCAGCAGGGTGAACAGACGTAGGGGAAGGCAGAGTGAGGGTCACGTCACAGGGATCTCAGCCTGGCAGAATCCTGGTAGTGTCCAAGAGAGGGATGATGCAGGAAGTGAGGAGGGAGTAGCTGAATTGTGGTTAAGGGGAGTAAACGGAGCTGTATCTCCACTTGGATGTTGGAGTCCCATCACCCCATCCATGGCTTTTCATTACTTACCAAATAAAACTCAAACTCCGATAATTTGTAACTGGCCCTTAAAACTAGTTAGTCCACCCTAAGCTCATCTTCTGCTACCTGTGCTGTGGCCACACATAATTCAATTTTCCCTAAACGCAGTGTCTGCTTTGGGCCTCTGTCTGTGCTATTTCTTAGGCTTTCCCCTTTTCCTCGAATGTGCTCCCCACTGTCCTTACCTCAGTCTGTGGAAATCCTTCTCAGCCTTTCAGGCTAAAGTCAAAGGCTGCCTCTTCCATGAAGCCTTCCCTGAATATCCCTCACTTTAGAATTAACCCTTCCATCTGCTCTGTTCCCACAGCACATGGCTCAGAGTGTCTCCCTTCACCCCTGCACCTCCTGCTGCTTTGCCCCCACCTCATGCCTACCATGGGAATATCTTGCTCAGTACACTCTGAAATGAATGAGAATCTTGGGAAGAGCAATGAGTGCCCTTAGCAGAATTTCCCAGGACTGACCTTTATAGGAAGGAAATTCATGGTATTTCTCAAAGGGGCCTTGCCAGCAGGGATGGAGCTTAAATCCACCCATTGGCTCCTCTGTCTGTCAGATAAAGCAGGAAGCTACAGTGGGACTGGAGCAGCTGTCCCCTCACATCATTTTCAGGTTCTTTGGGCAAATGGCGTGACCTTCTTTCTACCTGATGTATGGTGGTGCTACTCAGAGACTCGAGCCAGATTCCCTGCCTTCAGATACCAGCTTTGCTGCTGATTAGCTCTGTGACCTTGGGCGAGATCCAGCCTTTCTGAGTCTGTTTTCTCATATGTGAAAGAGTAATAATAATAAAGTCCAATGAATTATTGGGCTGTTGAAATTAACTAATACATATACAGTAACTAGAACACCTGGCATAGGAGTAATCTTTCAACGAGTGTTAGCTATCATCATCATTATTATTGCTGTTGATGCTGCCACTGCTATTGTTGTTATATTTACCCCAAGGGGCCCCCCATCTGGGGAACACAGGGGCGAGGGGAAGAGAGCAGTGCTGGTTGAAACTTCCTCCTGGCTGGGAGCTGCAGGGTTGCTGGGGCAGCCACAGAACCACGAATAGACTTTCTCACCAGGGGGGAGAAGGCCAGTTTCTCAGCCCCTTCCACGCTCCTCTGCTGACCAGCTTTCCTTAATTAAGGCCTCACCTAGGTGGCCAGCCTGATGAGGCCTCCTCCACTGCTCCAAGACTAATTGTTGCTTACCTCGGTGCCTGGAGTGAACAGCCCGTGAGGTCACTGCCAGAGCTAGAAAGACGTGATTTCCCAGACCTCCTCCCCACACTGAGCCCGTGTGGCTGGGAGATAAGGGGCCCTCTGGTCTTTCCTCAGCACAGATGCTCCCTTTCAGCTCTGGCTATAATGGGGACAGGGAGCATGGGAGGTGGGGGAGGGACCCAGACGTCCCCTCCCCTGGGATTCGGGGACTATATTTCTCCCCTGGATGACAGAATTTCTATTACCTTAAAGGGCTCATCTATTTATGCTGCAATTTTTTGAAGCCCTGTCTGCCGTTATTGAACCCTGCATGCTGGCGAAGGGAGCGGGCACTCCATCACCCAAATGAACAAACTCATTTCCACATTTTTCTCCCCTTTCTCCGTGCTGTCGGTAGGTCATATGCAAACCTCAGCTGCTCAGGCAGGTGAAGGCGGGAGGGGGATGAGAGTTACAAAAATCCAGATCAGTGAAGCAGGGATTGAATTTCCCTCCAAGGCTTCTGATGTCCTTTAAAGACGTGACGGTCCCCCACACACCCGCCTTCCCCCCACCAGCTGGGTAAAGTGCGCGTCTCCCTCCGGTGCGGCTCTTGAGCTGGACCTAGGGAACCAGGGCAGCTGCGGGACGAGAAGAGAATGAATGTGCACTGAAAATTAGAGCCAGGTGACGTGCATACAGTGTGTGTGCATTTCCTCTTCTAATTGTTCTGTCCGTCGTCAAACCGAGCTCCGCGGACAATTAGCCCTACAACCAGAAAACCAGCTTCGCATGCCCCGCCCTCTGCCATTGACTAGGTTCCTAATTATTACAGTAAAAGATTTTCCCAGCTGCTGCTCTGGGGGTGAGGAATTCACCCCCGAGCTGCCACACCCGTGTGAGCAGAGGCGCACAGGTGGGGCAAAATGGCGAAAGTGGTCCAAAACTATAAACCCATATACACACACAGTCCAGTACTCAAGTCCCAGCCCTGCTGTCACCTGCCGGGTGGCCTTGGCCCAGTTACTTGCGCTTCTCAAGCCTTAGTTTTTCATCTGTAAAACAGGAGGAATAATGGCACAGTGTTCTAGTGTCATTCTTAGGACTGAATTAGATAAGATATGTACGATGCTCAGGGAAAAGCCTGGCATGTGGCGAATGTTCAGTGAATGATTGTTGAGGTTCCTTATGTTGTGGTCTAGAGATGCTTACTGGAGGCAAAAGCATGGACTTCGGGGTGAGACAGGCTTGGATGGGAATCGCAAGTCTGCCTCTCAGTAGCCGTGTGCCCTTAGGCAACGTGCTCAGCCTCTGAGCCCCAGTTTCCTGTCTGTAGTACGGATGAATAATGCCTGCCTACCTGGTCACGTCAGCACAAAATGGGAATTACCCTTCACAATGGCAGAGCTGGAAGCGTGCTCAGTGCTCCCCTAGTGCACCCTCTTATTTTACGAAGGAGGCAGCCGAGGTCCAGAGAGGGAATGTGACTTATCTCAACTCACACAGCAAATCATTGGCAGAACCAGGATGGAGAGCAAGGGACCTAACTCCCAATCCGATGCTTTTTCCACCTCCACCTCCATCTCATGAGTTTGCTGTCCCCAGAGCAAAGAGCCTACTGATTTTTCCCAGGGCAGAGAGGGATGAGGGTGTCACCAGAGTGTTAAATCATGCTGGCAATTAATCCACAGAGCAAAATAGGGAAAATTGGTTTTATGTCACCAAGGCTGAGTCCAGCCTTCCCCATCTGGGACCCTGTTCCAACTCTTCTACAAAATAAACATTCCGCACGTGACACCACCCTCTCCCTGCCACACTCCTCGCTCCTCGTGTGTTCATCAGTGCCCTCATCGCTGGGGCTGGAGCTGGGGCTTGGGGCTCAGGCCTGGCGCCTGCAGCTCTCCCCATGTGCAGCAGAGAAGCGAATGGGGCAGGTCTGAAGCGTCCATGCTTTAGACACTCCCAGTTTTTTTTTTGTGCAAGTCTCTGGCATTGATGGCTTTCTTCCCCTGCCGGCTCCCAGTGCTGGCCACCCCACAGACTCCGGAGGGGCCGGTGTTGGAGGAGCTTCCCCCAAAGTTCTAGGGGAGAGGGCCGGCCAAGTGGAGATGCTGTGCGCCTGGGTCGGGCACTCTGCTCTCCATCCCCCCCAGCAACCCTGCAGGTAGAGCTGTTAGGATCCCCACTTTGCAGATGAGGAAACTGAGGCTCAGAGAGCTGAAGTAACCTGCCCTTGTTGGTAAACGGCCCCCAGGAGCTGGGCCTGCAGCTGTTTGAGGCTAGAGCCTACAATTCCAGCCGCAAACAAAAATTGTCTGGAGAGGGGAGGGCTGTGGGTCCATGGTAAATAAGTAACCAGCTTTGACACCCTCTCAGGCCTTTTCCCAGGAGAGAGGACAACCCCAGAAACGTCTTTTCTCAGTTGGAGCCTTGGGACCCCCCGCCTTCTGTCTTTTAAGGGGAGGTGGCTGGGACCCTCGGGCTGCCTCCCTTACTGTGGGACAGCGCTTTACAGTTTACCCAGCTGTCTCACACTCGAGTTTGTTAGTCCCCCTGGCTCTCCTGTGAGGAACGCTGGGCAAGTATTGTTAGCTGTTATCTCCCAGACGAGGAAACTGAAGTTCAGATCAGTTACAAGTCTTGTCCGAGATGACCTGACTTGAGAGGACCTCGAGCTGGGCCTAGAACCCAGGGCTTAAGCCTCCAAGGCCAAGCTCGCCTCAGGACAGCCGCGCGGGGACGGGAGGTCGGTGCTGAGCAGAGGCCATTCGGGAGTCAGACGTGGGCTCCAACCCTGGCTCCGCCGCCTACTCGCTGTTTGACTTCGCCCGAGTCCCTTCACCTCTGTGCCTTAACTTTATCTTCTGTAAACTGGGGCATAAACCTTGCTCCCTGAATCCTGGGTCTGGTGTAAAGCTGAGACGAAACACTTCATCGAAAACGCTTGGAGAAGTGCCAGGTGTGTGCACCCAGAGATGTAATGGGAGCCGTGGGCCCCGAGTCGCAGACTGACTCCCCCACCAAGGCTGCGGGTCTGGAACAAAGGATGAGCCCACTCCCCTCCTGCTACCCCTGCCCTCAAGCTCCAAAATCCCCCCCAGCCAGGCCCCTCCACAGCCGTCTCCCCCCTTAGTCATTAGCACCAGTCATCCCATCTGCAGGAGTAATTACGGACCCCAGGAGGGGGAAGGGATTCCTGCCAGAAGGTGTGATTATGTCTAGAAAATGAAAGATGTTGCAGAAAAAGGTCATGAATAAATTACTTCAAGGTGGGGTTAATAGGAAGACTAACAATGGAGATAAATGAAAGGAAAATAAACACCTCAAAATTTCTCTCCAAAAACACTGGTAAATAATTGTTCTCGCCTCTCCTGAAAGTTGCCAGGAGTGTTAATTCCCTGAGACAGGCCCAGGAGAGCGGGGTGCGGGTTCCCCATGGCCCCAGAGTGGGAGCAGAGCAGGCTGGGCCCTGCAGCCGGGGTGGGGACCTGTGCTCAACCCTGCAGGTAAGAGGGCGTCATTGCAGTCCCCGAGCAGGGCCGTGACAGAACAGCGCTGCACTTGACCTCCGTACCCTGTGGAGGGAGGGGGGGTGGTGACGTCACAGTCTAAGAGCCTGGCATGTCGCAGGTGTTCGCAGACTTTGGTTCCCATCACTCCCCGTGGTTCTTCAGTGGAGTCTGCTGGGCAGAATGGGACGAGCATAGGCTCTGAGTCCGGGAAACCTGAGTTTGAATCTCAGCCCTGCCGCCCCACAACTGGGTGAGCTGCTGGCCAGCAGGCTCGCCTCTTGAGTCTCACTCTGCTCGCCTGGCAGTGAGTGGAGGGCCTCACAGGGTGGTGTGAGGGTGAAACAGGGCAAGCATTACCAAAGTGGCACAGACTGGTCTTAAGTTTCTTTTCTTCCATCCGCAGCAGGCCTCGGGCTCATATGGGCCACATGTAATAACCCCCCCCCAAAAAAAAGCATTTATAGCAATTCCTCTGGGCCAGGCACTGTCTAGGAACATTACGGAGAATAATTTATTTAATTTTCATCACTACCCTCAGAGGAAGGTACTGCTATAATCCCCATTTTCCAGGCAGGGAAACTGAGACACAGAGAGGTTAATAACTTGCAGTTTGTCAATTCTACCTCAATAATACTGGGGGGAATAAAGTCACCCAAGATCCCTTAAGTGTCAAAGGCAAGAGTTAGGTTCCAGAGCCCATGAGCTTCAGTTGTGACCTGTCTCTGCTGGACAAACCCAGAGTGATCCTCACTGCCCCACACCAGGGTGAAACCTTAACCACGGCCACGGGGGTGCTCCAGCCACAAGAGCTGATTTAGGAATTGATGTCCAACTATGGGGCAACCAGGTATCCATCATGTAGCTGAGGGGAGGTGTCAGTTTCCCAGGTGGCGGCGTGGATGGAGTGTGCCATCATCACCATGACAACCATCTGCATCACAGTTCTTCCACTACAGAATTCTCTCACCCATCATCTTAGGAGTTTCCACAGCCCTCTGAGGTTAGATGTCACCACTGTCACTTTACACGCAAGGACCCAGTCACGGCAAGGTTACACAGCTCGGAGCAACTCAGCCCTCCCCGCTCTCAAACACACAGCCGCACCACTCTCCAGGCAAATGCTGCCAGGATAGACCCCTCTGGCCCCGTCTCCCTCCCAGGCCTTGCTCCCTTCTTTTCCCTCGTGCCTGCAGCCCCAGACAGGCTCTGCCCAAGGCCGGAAGACACCTCTTTTCCTGCAGGGAAGTCTGAACTGAGCTCCCTTCAAACCTCAGGTTCTTAAATGGGGAGCACGTCCCAGGCCCATATTATGTGTGGTGATGATGCATTCTGTGGGAACTCGGCTGAGACACCTCCGAGGCCTAGAAAAATCCAGAGGAAATCAGCTTTATAAAGACTTGGATAATTTAGAGTTGGGGGAAGGGAGGGGCGGCAGGCTTTTCCACCTCCACTCCTTCTTTGTTTCCCAGTAAAAGCCTCTCAGGTTTCAACTTCTGGCGTTTCTCTGAATTCAATCTATAACTTTTTAAAAAATGATTCCACAGTCGATAAGCCATTGGATTTGCCTGAGTCCAGGCTCTCAACCTCTCAAACTCAAAGGAGTGGCCTTTGGGGGAGGGGGTTCCTAAAAACAGGGTGGAACACTGCTCTCAGGGACCTGCCTTTGCCTTACGGTAAAGCTCAGGCCTTTGTCCCACTGCCCGCCTCCAGCCTTGGTGCTCCAGAAAATCTAAATGGGTTGCCTTACCCTGGAGACCCTCCCACCCACCCACCCATGCACAGCCTCACCTGCGTACCCTTGTTCCTACTGTCCCTTTCCCGCGATGCCCTTGCTCTGTGTCCCGCTGGCCAGAGTCTGCCCAGGTGCCCATACGGGCTCAGTTCGGTGACCGCCTCCTCATAAAGCCTCCTTGCTTTCTTCCCACCAGAACACAACCTTTCCATAGGACACCAGCACGCCCAGTCTGGTGGCACACTGTGGATGTCTCTGCCCTCTCTACTAGACGGAAAGCTGCTGGAGGGCAGGTCTGCCTGATTCATCCCCTTTCCCCATCCCGCCAGCCTCCTAACCCCAGCCCACTCACAGGCCCGGCACAGTCCCCTGCACAGAGTGATCAGTAAATACTTGAATAGATTCCCAGGTCCTTTAGAAGCATCTCCCAAGTCATGAATGTACCACATTTTGCTTGGACCCTAGTAAACACCCAACAGTGGCCCCTGCAGGACCGTCTGCCCCCACAATCTTGTTCCCACTTGGGACATCGTCACTGTCAATATAGTCAGCCCTGGGCTCTGTAGGCCACTGCCCTGGGCACACCCCCCCCCAGCCGCCACCCCAGAGGAGCTGGGTTCTGCAGCACACATGCACATATACCAACAGCCCCACAACGTGGTCCCGGCATGTCCATGCCACGCATGCTGCGCTCAGAGCCACAGTGATCGAATTTGCCTTGAGGCTCTATGACCAGGATCAGCCCAAATGTTCGATGTGCCTATGCTAAGCTTACCCCGTACCTGTCACATCGTTGACACAAGACACACACTAAAGTCACATGCTGCATGGACGAGGCATGGTCAGGGAACCCTATCAGCTACCATCCAAACCAGGACACTGGGACAACAAGCCTAAATCCTATCTCTAACCTGCTCTTCCACACATGCAAAGCATATGTATAGGTATACATAGGGCCCACGTATGTTTTCACATGACGTACGTCAGCAGTGTGTATCACTGCGCGCGCGCACACGTGCACACGCACACACACACACACACACACACACACAGCTTCACCAAAAACAGCCTGCAGAACACCTGGAAGTAGAGAGGCAGCCACCCCACCACTCCCAGGCTACAGTCTCATCTTGTGCCCCTGCCCTACTCCTCATTCCACTCACGTACCCCTCTAAATGCTCACAGGACCTTCCCCAATGCCCAGCAAGGGCTTTCCCAGCAGTTTAGAGGCAATGTTCTTTGGCACTTTTTAAAACCACTAGGGAGCAGGGGGAAGGTATAGCTTAGTGGTAGAGTGTATGCTTAGCATGCACTAGGTCCTGGGTTCAATCCCCAGTACTTCCACTAAAAAATAAATGAATAAACTTAATTACCTCCCCCCACCAAAAAAAAAAAGCTTAAAAAAAAGCCCACTAGGGAAATCATGAAAGCTAATACAGAGTGACTGGGGCCATGTGTTGTCAGTGTTTGCTCAGGAAGTCCCGAAGATTCCAGCCCAGCCTTTGCAGGGAAGCCTCATTCTGTCCTCTGAGGGAGCACAGCCCAGAAGGCCTGTGAGATCCTCTGTGGCTGGAATCATCCCCACCCACCCAGTCCCCCAGAAAGTACAAGGGCTTCTGACTGGGCTCAGTCCTGGGGAGGAAGCGGAGGGAGGTGAAGCCAGGAGCAGGAATGTGAAGCTGTCACAGGAAACTCCTTTCTTTTAGCTCAGAGCTGAGGCCGGCCTGTGTGTGCGCTGTGGCTGCCTCCCCCGGCACCATCAGCACCAGCATTAGCATCATCACCGTCATCATCACTTGAACCAGCGTTCTCTCCTTCAGAGGATATACATTATTTGATGACTGTTGGCGCAATCCGCAGTCTGACTCTCACTCCCATGTTATTCCACCATCTTAGCTTTATTCCTTCAAGTCTTGAAAGCTTTTGGACTTCAAGAGCCTCCCGATATAAGATACAAATGCTCCCTAAGAATTCCCACCGTAAACCCCTATTAGCCATTCTTGCCTCCACTGTCAGCGTACATTTAACAACAAATGTGCAGAAAAGCACCTAGCACAGGGCCTCGCATCTGGCAGGTGCTCAGATCATCGGGGTCCCTGTCACTGCTGTCCTGTCTGCAGTCAAGGCAGCCAGGTCTAGAGGAAAGAGACTGGGCTGTGGAGTCAGTCGGCCCCTTTCCTACAGTGTGACTTAGGGCAAATTGACCCCTTGGGCCTCAGTCTGGCCTCTCTCCAGGATGGTTCTCTCTCTAGGTAATTCCTTCCCTGCAGGGCTGTTATAAGAACAAAAGGAGACAAGGGACCAAAAGTGCCTGGTACCAGCTGGCACTAAGGGGGAGGTTAAAAATCTGAGTCTTCTTCCTCCTGTCTCCAGCACTGGGGGTGGGTCAGTCTGTTCAAAGCCAAGGGTCAGCCCTGTCTGTAGGGGTGAAGGGGTGTGTATAGCAGTGAGGACCGGAGCCTCTGCTCCCCCTTCTCCAGGTGCTGCCCACAATGCACGTACCCTGCACATAGGAACATTGCTAGGGACTTTAGACTTGGAGCCGCCTGATAAGATACAAATACCTCTCAAGAGTGCTTAGTAAGCCTTTATTAGCCTATGATGCCTTCTGGGAACTCAGGAGAGGCTCTCCGAGGGGACAGTTGGAGGAGGGAGAGGGAAGGGGAGAAAAGAACCTTTGTTTTATCAGGCCGGCAGCTGCCTCCAGGAGGACCCTAGGTCATGCAGCCAGTAAGTGACATGGCCTGAACTTGACCCCAAATGTCCTTCTTTGGCCATACCCACTGCATCTCAGGTCTTCCTGAAATGTCTTGGATCTGTTTGGGAACTATTAGAAGGGGTCTGCACCTTTAGAGAAACCTCTTGAGGGGTCAAAGTTATATAGCATATTTGTGAATATTAGAAAAAAATGACTCCTTCCTCAAGACATTCTACTGACACCTGCCAAAAACTAATGTAATATATCCACAGACTATGGTGACTCCCGTATGAGTGGCACCTCTGGATTTGTGCAGTGCACAGCCTACACAACTGTACAGAGCAGCCTCAGATCACTGACAGCCTATTCATGTTGGAGAGACATAGGATTTTCAGGCCTAATTTTGAGCCCTTCTCCACCCATCCTCCATGGGAGCCTAGCAGAATGACTCAGCTGCACAGGCCCTGGGTATTCCCCTCTTGACACAGGAAGGCAGGGATGGGGATGGGTGTGACCCGTGGCCTCCATCCCTCTCTCCCTTTCATCTCTCTAGCCCTCTGCTCCTCATGCCTTATGCAGAGTTTTTTTCCCCCAACATGCATCCGCTGTCAGTTGCTGCTTTATCAGTGACACACTAATTAGGTCCAGTGAGGTTTTCTGTGCATTGAAGAGGCCTCTGTTGCTGGCATTCAGTCCAGGCCATTCTCTTTTTGCCTTGTGGACCACGTGTCACTCTTTCTCCCTGGAAAATCACAAATGAGGCTCCCCACCTGGGGGGTCCCACTCTGAGCCCTTGGAGCCGGGACTGACCAAGGAGGGTGGGCAGTGGGGATGTAGATGCCCAGGGCTGATACTCTGCTTGGCAAAGATCAGGTGCTTGCCCTGACAAGGGGCTTTGTAAACAGTAAAGCACCTTCCACATGTGTGCTTCTGGCACTGATGTAACACTGGACACCCAAGTCAGCCTTTGTGGGTGGCCCTGAAACTCTAGGAAAAGCAGGGGAGAGAAGGGAACAGGAGCAACCAGAGGATCGGGGAGGCCACTGAAGGCTGCCGGCAGAACATTCTGGGAGTGGGGAGGGGACTTGTCTGCTCTCTCTAGTGCCACGGCCTCATCTGTGCCTCACCCTGCTCCAGCCATTAGAGGGTAAACGCCACGAGAATAGGGGCGACTCTGTCCACCTCTGGCCTCGCGCAGTGTCGTGTCTGACACATACTAGGGATTAAAAAACATTTCCTGAATGATTGAGTTAATTCAGTCCATATGCATCGAGCTCAGACTGTGGTCGAGGCCCCGTGCTAGGGCCGGGCCACAGGGCTGAGTCAAACAGACCCAGTCCTGACCCTCAGGAGACTTACGATCTAGTGAGTGAGAACTGGTTTTGTGTTAATTCATCACAATTGTGGTCAGTGCCGCAAAGGAGCAGGTAACCGGGGAACCTGCTCTGGAAGTGGGAGGGCAGGGGAAGGTAAAGAATATGGGAGCTGAAAGGGACCTTAGGTCACACCTAGTTTGGCATGATGGTTAGTGAGACCGGGGCCTGTCCCAGCACCTGGCCTCTGGTTGATGCTCTGCAGGTGTTTGTGGATTGAATGGGTGAAAAACGAGGCCAGGGCACCTTGAGCCAGCGCCCTTGCATCACTTAAACCCACATACTCTGACCCTTGGTCCAGGGCCCTTTCTTGCCTAAACTGTCCCTACTCCTCCAGCAAGAAAGAAGACATGGGGGCCAGGCCCACTTCCCTGGCTGCCTCCCAGAGTCCCTTGTGCTGAGCTCCCACCAGCCCGCAGGTGGGAGCAGGACACCCACCACCTCAGCCCTGATCTAGAGAAGCCAGTCCACTCCGTTTACACTGCCTCCTACCCCGAGAACATATTTAAGGGGACCCAGAGACGAACTTGCACAACTGCCACCCTCTTTTGTGTGAGGTGGGAGGTCAACCCCTTCCATCCGCCTCCTCCTTTTAATCCAGAAAAATACTCATTAACCTCCTGCCCATTGCAAGGAGAACGGATAAGCCACACAAGGAGCCCAGCTGTTGATGAATTTGCTCAAACAGGGCCAGACTACAGAGCAGCATATTGCAGGAGCGGGGTGGGCATTCAGTAAGTGGCATTTGAAACAAATTTAATAGAACATGAAACTCATTACCCACCGCGGTCTGCGTCTGTGTTGCCGCATTGTGCAGGAGGCAGGCGGGAGGCGGACGGGAGATCTGCCTCTCTTTAGCGGGACCAGCTCCGGGGTTCCGTTCCTCCAGCAGCTCTTTCAAATCAAGTTCAGGATGTTAATAGCCAGTGCTGCATCTATAATTAACAGGCCTTTGGGTGGGAGGAAGAGTTCACATCCATCCTCTGTTCACAGAATGAAGACACTGAGCAGAACTGGCAGGCTTCCCTCCGCAGAAGCTGGAACCTCCGGGGCCTGCCCCTGTGGGAGGTGGGGGGCTCCCTTTCCTGGGCTGAGGGTGTGGGTTGTGCAGGTGAGATGAGGATAGACAATGATATGAAAAGCCCAGATGTCAACTTCCTGGTGTTGAAAAAGGACCAAATTATTTGAGCCTTGGCAGGTGCCCCTTCCTCAAGGTCAGGGCCACATCCTCTGGATGCTGTGTGTTTAGGTGGTGAGTATGCCATTGATCTGAGTGAGGAGGGGCAGTGGAGGTTATCTGGGCTCTTAGAACCCTGTACTTGAAAGGGGAGCCAGGAGACTTGCGTTCCAAACCCATCTCTGTGTAGCATTGGCTGTGTGACTTTGGGCAAGTCACTTTCCCTCTCTTGGCCTATTTCCTCACCTGTAAAACAAGGCAGCTGGACCAAGGGATTCGCAACCTCCTTTCTAGCCCTGGCGCAAGGAGCTGTCTCCCCGCTGGTAGGAATGGGTATGTGGCCGGGCCCAAGCCATGTTTTAGCAGAGTAGGTGGGTGCCACCCAGCTGGTGTGTCTTAGAGACTCTGGAGGGCTCCCTACCCCCTGGATTTGCATCCCCACCATTCCTCACCCCTTTGGGTTAAGACACCTACTGCAGACAAGAAGATGCTCAGAGTCAGAGCTAAAGAACCCTTAGGGACGACCCAGCCAGTGGCTCCCAGCTAGACACCTGCAAAGGCCGCAGCAGTTTGCCAGGGGCAGTTTTGAACATTTCACAAAGCCTGTGGGCAATCTTCCATTACCTGCAACAAAGCTAACTAAAACACCAAGGTTTTTCTTCTGCTTTTAATTAGAATTAAATTAACTCTACACAATCTTCCAGGTTAGCGTGCGCTAATCAGAAGCCCTGACTGGTTGTAGGTGACATCATAGGAATTTCTAGGTCACGGTTGGTGGACGAGATGCTGCCACGAGCATCATGTGGCATGTGGTCACCGGCCTGATTGCACCTGTTCAGTACCTGAGTGGCCTTAGGCACCGGCACACAGTAACAGCGGTGTCTTTCAGACTGAGAGAGCTTTGTAGAGGAACGACACTTACAAGGGTTCTTGGTGGTGAAAAGTTGGGGAGACTGATTCCAACAGCCGCATATAACCGATAAGGAAACCAAGGCCTGTGTATTACTTAGTAAGAATATGAGTCTATCAGAAGAGAAGGCTGTTTTCCAGCAGTAAGATGTAGAGGAATTCTGGGTGGAGATCTTGGAGAAGAGCTTCAGTAAAGGACCGCAGGGTACTCCTCGCTGAGGGAGTGAGCAGAGGTGCTAGGCCGCGTGAAGCATGTGAGATGCCAAATGCAAACCCCCAGCTTTCCCTGGCAGCTTCTCATCCTGCCCTTTTATCCAGAATGTGAAAAGAGCAACAGACACGGATTCAGGGCTTGTCTGAGCCCAGCACTGGGCTGGGGGCAGGGGAGCGGATAAGACGGTCCCTGCAGCCCATCCCAGCTCTGACTTTTGGTCTCTTTCTCAAGAAGGCAATAGATTTGATCATGTCCAAGATCCTGATCAGCCCGAAGGGTCTTGTCTTCCTGAGTGGTTACACTCGAGGCCAATAGGGTAGTTTTCTGGCCGTAGCGGACCCTTAGCCTGGCCGAGCAGGAGGTGGCGGGGTGGGGCGTGGAACCATAGACAAGGATCTGGCCTGGCTTTCCCTTTATACAAGACCCCCAGGGAAGCCCAGAGTTGGTGTGGTAGCAAGGGACTCATCCTTGGACCAGACAGTATTCTGCTTTCTGTGTGTGATGGGAGCCACAGAACCCCACCCCCCTAGGGCCCCTCACTCATTTGCTCGACACTGTCTATAGAGCACCTCTACTCTGTGCCAGGTACCGAGCTAGGGATCCTGGGGCAGGCAGGTAAGATCCCCACTGCATGAAGCTTCCAGTCTAACTGGGGGAGACAGTAGGTAAGTAAGTGTACAAATAAACACATCTAGATGCAAGCGTGAGTATGCCTGTGTGGACGCTGCCTGGGGGTTGCCCCCAGCAGAGACCAGGTCTTAGTCTCCCGTGTGCCCCTGAAGCCCACTCCCAGGGCTAGCTCAGAGTCGGCCTCCAGTCAGAAAACATTTGTTGAATGGCCTGGCATGAGAGAGAAAGCATATGGAAAGGGCCCCGTCCTTCTCATTCTGTCCACAGTAGAAGCCAGTGTGTACACACAGAATCTCATTTCAATTAAACAGCATTTATGGAGGGCCCGCTGTGCACCAGCAGAGTCCCGAGCCCCGAGCATCCAGACGTGAATAAAATCAGATCCCTGTCTCCCTGAGCTCACAACGCCCAGGGCAGAGGCAGGCACGTGAGCAAACCAGGACCCCCAGTGTGTTAGGATGGTGGTGGCTGTGTGTGCACCCAATTCCCACCAGCACAGGACAGGTCCTCT
Organism: Vicugna pacos; assembly: GCF_048564905.1. Lineage (NCBI taxonomy): Eukaryota > Metazoa > Chordata > Mammalia > Artiodactyla > Camelidae > Vicugna > Vicugna pacos. The sequence goes on from NC_132992.1 coordinate 3,736,327, forward strand.
GGCCTCTGGCTGATGCTCTGCAGGTGTTTGTGGATTGAATGGGTGAAAAACGAGGCCAGGGCACCTTGAGCCAGCGCCCTTGCATCACTTAAACCCACATACTCTGACCCTTGGTCCAGGGCCCTTTCTTGCCTAAACTGTCCCTCTAGGAGGGACGGACGAGGAAAGTGTCTCAAATATATACCAAAATCCACCCAGATGGGTAAACAGATGCCCCAGAGACAAACACATGGAGTCTCACAGGTGTGTATGCTGCCTAAGCGCGGGTAGACATAAATGCTGATCCCCATAGACTCAGGTGCCACACAGGCTGTCGTGATTAAAGCCCATTTGTGGTGCCTCAAATTGAGGTGTGTGTTGGAGGGTTGGCACGTGGGCACCCTGGGCATCACCAGACCTTGGCCAGGAGACGCCTTGAGATGGGCAGAGCTGTTAGTCTAAACCTGAGAGGTTAGGCTGATTATTGGCTTGCTGTGCATGTCCATCACCAGAGACAGCCAATCAGAGGCCAGAAGGTGTGGATTTTTTTAACAAAAGGTTTTACTGTTAGTTACTTGTACTTATTGAGGAGTTTGAACCTGGTGGGGGTCAGGACAGCGAGGTGGAGGAGGGGCAGCTGTACCAGCTTCACATGCCTTCAGGGCAGAACTGTGCACTTTAGAAACTGCCCCCTTCTCCACCCGGATTTGTTTGCCATTAGGAGCTAACAGATGGAAAGTGTTTGCAACACACAGCTCCTGGCACATTGTAGCCCCTCAGTGAGTGGTCATTGCATCCCCCAAGTGTGATGGTAAAAGTTCTGGTCTATTCAGCTGTGACGAGGGGAACCAGGGAGACAGCCTGGAGGAGGTGGCAGGAAAGTGAACTGGAGGATGTGAGGTCACATGCCCCCCTGTAAACACCAGCCCTCCTCTCCTGCACAAGGCTGGGCATTTGTTCATTGAGTGAGAGATGGATCCCTCCTCCAGAGCTGCCTTCTGCTGAAATCTTGGAAGGTTTGTGTCTTCTTTTCATAGAAGATACTATTTCTTTGTAGGAATAATAGCTTTTATAGTGCTTTCTGCCTGACAGGCACTGTTCTATCTGCTTCATACATAACAACGAATTTAATCCTCTTAGTAATCCTGTGAAGTGGGGGCATTATTATTCCCATTTTACAGATGGAGGAACTGAGTCTCCAAGTGGTTTAGTAAGTTGCACAAGGTCATGCAGTGAGTAAGTAGTGGAAGCAGGATGGCACTAGTGTCCATTCTCTAACCAAGCCCCTTTCTAGAAAGAAGGTCTGGTTCTTCTTCCTTCACCCTCACTGATGTACCATGGGGCCCTGGGGAAGTCACTGCACCTCTCCGTGTCCATTTGCGTCATCTCACCTGGTGGCCTCCCAGGGCTGCTTTAAGGCCAAGCTGACTGACTGTTCATATCCCTGCTCAGCTGCACTGGGAGAAAATGGTACCCTGGTGCAGCCTTTTGGGGAGATGTTTCAGGTTGGGCGCTCTGCCTCTTGCCCCTTGGACCAGGGCCAGGATGAGCAGACCTCTCTGAGCCCCAGCAGCAGACCCATGGCTGGGCTCCCAGGCCCCCTGAGCCCTCCTGGGAGGACCAGGGTTGGGGACACCAATGAGGATGCCAGGAGAAACACCCTTCTCTCTTAAAGTAAACTCATGCAGAGAAAATCATAAACCGAGCATGCAATTTGCACCCGGGCCAAGGCCTTCAGAGCTTAAATATATTCTTATGGGCTATTTATAGCCTTGGAGAAATTCAGATTTTCTGGGTAATGGGAGTTCTAACAGACTCCAGCTGGTCAGGGCCTGCCAAGGACTGGCAGGGGAAAGAGTGGGAACTGTGGAACCTTCTGGTGCAGGACTTTGCACTTCCCAGTCTCTCCTCCCTGACCCAGGCAGGACAGGAGAAAAGGGGAGAGGAGCTTCTCTTCACCAGGGACCCAACATCTGGGTCCCTCTGTGGCCTAAATGGAGGTGAGGCCAGCTGCCTGGGACCCTTAGAGTTGAGAGGTGAGCGCCTCTACTTCAAGCCTGTCATTTCACAGATGCTGGAAATGAGGCTCAGAGAGGGGCCACAACCTGTCCAAGGCCACACAGCTAGGGGGGCCCCGGGGAGCTCTGGTCTCCTGGCCCACGTGGCAGCAGCATTCCCAAGTAAACCTGGGCACAAGACCTGAGAAGCTGGCTGGAGACACTCTTTTGGGGGAGATTGTAGAAATCCAAAATGCAGTGACTGCATGCCCTCACTCTGAACTCCGTCCTGGAGCTAACAGCCCACCCAAGAAATGGACATTGTAGGGTGGATCCCGGATTCACCATTCAGGGCAGAGGCACTCCTTCCTCCCAGCTGCAGAAACTTAGTGGCGCTCAGCTGAAGCCCTCTCCACAAATTGCCCTCAGCCGGAGAGCACGGATTCCCCTGAAGTCCTGCCCCTTCCCCCGGGGGGGCAGTGGGTATCCCGTGATTGGTCTGGGGTCCGGAGGCTCTCCCTCCCTTTCCCCGGATAGGACAGTTCTGAGGGCCAGCCCAGCTCGAGTTTCCTGGCAGATCAGCTGCATCCTCAGCTCAGCTCAGTCCCTCTGTCTGCCCGGTCCTGCTTCCCAGTCAGTCCTCACTCCCTCGGAGGGGGTTATTCTCAAGAGCCCACCAGTCCCCATCTCAGAGATGGCTTTCCGGGGAAGCTGGCTTACGACACGTGGTAACAGAATGGGTAAGCAGCCAGCCTGGGTTCGGATAGAGAGCAACCATTTTTAGCTCCATGGCCTGGACGGTACCTAACTTCTCCGGACAGTTGTCCTGTCTGTGAAGAGGGAATAGTTCCTGTCTCCTGAGGGTATCCACTAAATGAGACGATGTACGCCTGCTACCTGATACTGAGAAAGCACTTAATAAGCATGAGCCATTGTTACTTACCTTTAACTTCTCTGAGGTTCGGGTAAACTGGGAGAGGATATTATTACCTGCGTCATGGGGTTGCTGGTGAGAATCAAGTAAGATTGAGAGGCAAAGGGTTAAATTTTATGCTGCTGTAACCTACTGCAGACTCAGGGCTCAAGTTCCCTGAGGGTGAGAACTGGGGTCTGGAGGCCTGACCCCTCCCCCAACAGGCGAGGCTCCCTGTACTGGTTTCCTATCACTGCTGTCACAAATTAGCACACCTTTAGTGACTTAAATGGGCTGTCTTACATGTCTGTAGGTCAGGAGTCTGGTATGGGTCTCACAGGACTAACGTCAAGGCGTGAGCTGGCTGTGTTCCCTTCTGGCGGTTCTAGGGGAGCCTCTGTTTCCTTCTCGTTTGGCTTGTTGGCAGAATTCAGTTCCTAGGGTTGTGGGACCAAGGTCCCCATTTTCTTGCTGGCTATAAGATGAGGCCTGTGGCTTCTAGAAGCCACTGCCTGCTTCCTCCATCTTCAAAGTCAATGCAGGCAGGTGGAGGACTTCTCAAGTTTACCTTTTGGGACATCTTCTACTTTTAAGGACTCACGTAGTTGGTTTGGGCTCACCTGGCAAGTCCAAGATGCTCTCTCCACCTCAAGGTCCTTAGGCAGGTCTGCAAAGTCCCTTTTGCCACGTAAGGTAACGTATTCACAGGTTCCAGGGGTCAGGACATGGGCACCTTGGGTGGGGGGACATGGGGCCAGGGGGATTATTCTACCTCTGCAACCGCCCAGCAGGGGGCAACCTCGGACCCCCGGATTCCCCTCTTCCTCTTCCAGGGGGAGATCTGTGCAGTCCCCTGTGCGGCAGGGACCTACGGCCCCAACTGCTCGTCTGTCTGTAGCTGCACCAACGGCGGCACCTGCTCCCCGGTGGATGGTTCCTGCGCCTGCAAGGAGGGTAACTGCCTTCTTCCCCAGTCCCATCCCCTCCGATGTGCACACCGCCAGGTGGGCTTCCAGCCGAGGGGCCGGAGCTGCTCCTGCCCGCCCACCCACGCGCAAGGTCAGGAAGCCTATATTGTCAGGTTCCAGCTGAGGAAACCCACGCCAGGCACTTCCAAAGCAGGGGTGTAGCAAAGGCGAGTCGTTAGCATGGTGCTGGAAGAGCTGAAGGGCTATATGGACAAGGTGGCATGAGCAATCCAGGGATTTGTAGCTTCTCCCACAGTCACTGCCACTCCTGGGCTGAGAGGGATGAAGGGAGAAAGTGGAGGTCCCAGAGCCCAGGTGTGAGGGCCACCTGGTGGGAGCTGGGACGTGGGCAGAGGGGCGGGAAGAGAGTGCTGGAGCACAGAGGCCACAGCCAGCGCCCGAGGCCCTGCCCGAAGCAGAGGAAGAAGAGGAGATACCTGGCGTCTCTCCTGAGTCACAGGCCAGGCCTCCCACTGGCAAGCGCAGCCGGGAGCAGCTGCAGGGGCCAGTCCCCTGTGACACGGGTCAGAGCAGGGGAAGGCGAGAAATGGTCTGAGGGCAAACAGGCTGGGAACCTGCCTCAGAATGGGAAATTGGCCTGTCCCCAAACCCCAGGGCCCTGAGATAAGCTTCCTGAGCCCAACCCGGGCCGAGAGAGCCCTCCCCACTCCGCTCATCCCATCCCAGGTGGGATCACCCACCTACAGCAAAAACAGTGAGAGCCGGGAGCCGGGAGCCCCAGGTTCTAGTCCCAGTGCTCTTAACAGCCCTGCGCTGGTTCTGGGTAGGCTCAGGATGTGGCCTGTGTGTTCCAACCCAGCCACCGGAGAAGGGCTGGTTTGGGTGGGAGTGGGCAGAACGCCCTGCTGGGCCCAGATGGAGAGGTGACAGCCTCGTTCCCTCCCCCTAGGGTGGCAGGGTCTCGACTGCGCCCTGCCGTGCCCCAGCGGGACGTGGGGCCTGAACTGCAATGAGAGCTGTGCCTGTGCCCACGGGGCGGCCTGCAGCCCCGCCGACGGCTCCTGCGCCTGCGCCCCCGGCTGGCTGGGGGACACCTGCGAGCTGCCCTGCCCGGTGAGTGCCCTTTCACTGTGATTATTTTGTCTGCAGAGGTGTTACTGGACCAGGTCGGGGGACACTTGGATTCAGGTCCCAGCCCCAGTTCTGGCCCCTCTGTCCTACATCACACCTCAGCCTTCTCGCCTGTAAAGTGGCAGATACTTGGCAGATACGGTGACGTGGCCTCCCTTTCCCCCAGGTGCTCCTGGGAAGCATTAATGGACTGGCACATTTACGCAAGCCCAAATGCAGCTTCAGAATCCCGCACGACACAGCGCTACAGGACGGCCCTTACTAATCCGTCGGTTGCCGTTCCTTGATAGATAACGTCTAAGCTTCTTTCTGGTTCCAGCAGCCTGTAATTTTATGATCAGGCTGTGGGAGGACTAAACCGAGCATTACCCAACAATGACCACCTGGACTTAGTCTAAGGGGCAAATAGATTAAACCAACTGATGGGATATTGTTGAATCAGTCCTGGGTTCGAATCCTGACTTTGCCTCACTCTACCTATGTTACCTGGAGCGTGTTACTTCACCTCTCTAACCCTATTTCTCATCTATAAATTATGAATGTAACAGAACTGCTTCATACAGTTGCTGTGAGGATTAAGAGAAATGAGTTACATAAGGTTCTTGATACCTCACGAGCATGCAACAAATGTTAGTTGCCGCCTTCCTGCCTGGTAACGAAGAATAAATCAGTCATTCCTCACATGTGATCAGTGCTTTAAAGTTTGCAAAGTGCATTTTCATTTACAATTTTAATTAACGGTCATTCCAGCTCTCTGAGCCTGACCATTGGGAGGTAGGACAGGACCATCACCTCCCTCCTTCCAAACTGCATATTCTTATTAATGTAGCCAAAGAATGACTTGGATGTGTTGATTCCCCAGTTTCTCTGCATCTTTGTTGGGCAGTGGCTCAGTTTTGTCATCAAAATCGAACAGAAGTGTGTGAGCCTCTGGGGGCCTGGGGCTCATTGTTGCTGTCGCCTGTCTCTCCCCAGGATGGCACGTTTGGGCTGAACTGCAGTGAGCGCTGTGACTGCAGCCATGCTGATGGCTGTGACCCCATCACGGGCCACTGCTGCTGCCTGGCTGGGTGGACAGGTAACCCCTGCTGCGTCATGGCCCAGGTCCTGTGAAACTGGGCTCTTGGTTTCTCCTCCTTCTCTTGACTGTTCTTTCTCTTTCTCCTTCTCTGCTTCTTTCTCCTCTACATTTGCACCTTTCCTTTATTTCCTCTGGGCTTCAGTTCCCCAATTCATTCAATTCAAGTAAATGAATATTAACTGAACACCTATTACGTGTAGGCTCTGTTCTAAGGACTAGGGACAGATCCGTTTTTTAAAAAATCAGACAAAAGTGTGGGCTCAGTCTATGTTTGCAGAGGATATGGTGGAGAGGGGGCCAAGGAGCTTTCTCCTTAGCCCAGGATCTCCTGGCCCCCACATGTGTCCTGTCAGCCGACCCCCTAAATACATGGCAAACCCATCCATCTCTCTCCAGCCACTGCCTCCACCCTCATCCCCTCTCTCTCAGCTGGCACTGCCTCGGCCTCCTTGTCTCTGGGCCTCCCCTCTTGCTCAGCTGCATCCACTCTGCACATGGTGGCCAGAGTTAATTTTTCAAAACCCAGATCCATTCACATCATTCTCTGCTCAGGATGCCTCAGTGGCTTCTCATGTCACTCCTAGACAATTCAAAATCCTTTCAGGGGGTCAAGGTCCTCGCGATCCGGCCCTGCCCAACTCCTCTACCTCTCTTTTGCCCCCTCCCGTCACCCACTTCACTCCAGCCACCAGGGCCAGCCACCTTCCTGACTCCAGGCCTGTGCAGGTACATTCCTCCTGCCTGGATCACTCTTTCCCCTTCTCTTCACCTGATAACACCTTCTCACTCCCCGGATTTCAACCTAAAGATTGCTTCCTCTGAGGGCTACCATCACCCCCAACCTGGCCAAGACAATGAAAGAACCCCAATTATTAACTCTCATAATACCCTGTAGTATCTTGCAGTACTTGCTTCAATTGTCATTGAACTCTGATTTGAGTTTACTGTTTATTTTCTGCCTCCCACCTTGACCATCAGCTCTGTGGAGGCAGGGACCACATCCGCCTTGTTCATCGCTCTCTCCGCTGCCTGCCACACACTGAGATAAAGATAACACAGTGGCTAAGGACACAGAGCTGGGGCCAGATCACCTTGGGCAAGTCCTTTAACCCCTGGGCACCTGAATTCTCCATCCATAAAATGTGGATAATTATAATCCTTATAACTACAGGGTCATTTTGAAGTTTAAATGCATTATTAATACCTCTAAGTGCTAACAGTGCCTGGCACATAGTAGGTGTTTGGTCAATGTAAGCCATGAATACAGTGTTTAATAATGACATGTTGCATGAATGAACCCACTAGCCAACCCCAAGGTGGTGGACAGCAAGGAGAAAGAAATACAGGTATTACTGGCAGTGTCGGTCCTCAGATAAATAATTCACACCAGGCTGCTGGGCAGTGTCTGTGCCCCACAGGCAAAAAGTATCTGAGCAGCTGCTCCACCCTGGTCACCGATACCCTAGCTCTTAGCTGGAGCCCCATGGAAATCCACTCTCAATTTCCTTTGCCTTAATTTCGAATGAGCCAGTAAGATGTTAATGACATCTGGTGCTTAAAAATTCTGTCTTTGATGGACAGCCTTTCAGCAAGGCCTCTGCCGTTCTGGAGCTTATGTCCCCGGATGTGGTCCTGAAGTCATTTCAAAGGAGCAGTTGATGTCCTGAGATTTGTCAGGCAGAAGGAAACAAGGAAAGTCAGTGAGGGCGCGGGGTCCAGGCTCCAGCCTCCTGCTCAGCGAGCCCTCCCCCCTCCCCCGACTTCCCAGCCCCTGGCATGTTGCTCGTGCCTTTGGCCCAACACTTGTCTTTCTTTGCTCTAAGTGTGTGGACACCTTCTCCCTTCACCCCCATTAGCCACAGGCTTCTTGACTGGCATCTTGTCTAATTCACTTTACCCTGCACACAGTAGGTGCTTATTCAGTGTTGAAATAAACTGAAAGAAGCTGACCTATAACCATGTATGGCTTTTCCCCTTGAAGTGAAGGAGACCTTGAGGGTGATCTGCTCTCACCTCCTCATGCTACAGATGGGAAAAGGGAGTTGCCCAAGGTCTCAGGACATTAGCGCCCATAAGATGGGAGATACAGGATTACACTGGAAAGGGGAACCATTTATTCATTCAACTAGCATTTGTTGACTCAAGCCATCACTAAGTTTTTTTTTTCATCATCAAGTTTTTAGTGGCAGCTACCATGTGCCCAGCACTGTACCAGACCCAGCAATAAATGGCAAAATTCAATAATAGCAATAGTCCCTGAGCACCTGTTGTATGACAGACACTGTCCTGGGTAGTAGAGACGCAAAGATGACCACGATGGTTTCCCTGTCCATTAGGAGCACCTAGACAAAGAGTCAGAAGTGTCAATAAGCCATGGTCCTGGTCGTCACAGGACACATATATATGAAATATTCAAATGATTATTTTGAACCAAAGCTCAAAAGCTTTGGGACAAAGCTGTATCCACTATCAAATAGATACTTGAATCCCTGGGGCAGACATCCAGGAAGGCTTCCTGGAGAAGGAAGACCCAAAACAGTCCCTGAAGGATGTGGGCTGCTGAGTTGTTGCTGGCCTTGTAGCATGAGCTAGAGGTCCCAATATATGGATTCTTAGCCTCGCTTTACCCATCAATATAGCTGTGTAGGGGTTCCTAAATAATAAAACAGGGAGATTCCCTAAGGGGGATTACTATTCCCATTCAACTGTAGGGAAAACAGGGCCCAGAGAAGGCAACTAACTGATGAAGCCACGCCTCTTAAGAGGCTGCAGTGGGAGACCTCCCCAGGCTGAGGTCAGCCCCTTTGAGTGCCCCAGTGGAACTGGGCTCTCCATGCAGGGGGAGACCCTACGCCCTCTTCTCTACTTAGGTGCCAATGTCTTAAGCTCCAGGGAGTTCTTAGGACATAGAAGAACCTCAAACAGGAGCCCACAGAACCAGGCCTAGAATAGAATAACTGTGAAAGTCTAGAAGCCAGTGGGCCCTGGCCGTCATTTGCCATCTGAGCATAACCGCCTTTCACTTGTGGTTCTTAATCTCCCAAGAAAGAGGACCCTTGATTGGGGGCAAACATGAGAACAACAGGCTACTGTGAATTGAGGGGTGCTTTCACATGCATTGGGTTTTACTAATCACAGTAATATCTGCGTGTAGTTTCAGGAGAGGGCCGGGCCTGTGTGTGCTGTGTGCGCCTCGGTCAGCCTAACATAGTGCCTGATGCACCGATGGGATCGCAGGCCCCTGCCAGACAGCGGACCTCCACCTTAGTCCAGCGTGCCTGCCAGGAGCAGCCGTGTCCCTCGGCCTGCGGTCTGAATCCTGGGTTTTTAACAACCACAGGCAAAAGAACTCCTTGGGGCAGATCACGGCTTTCGGTTTTAAACAGCTTTGTGGTTTCCGCTGCCCCAGGCTCCTTGTCAGTCCACTTGTCTGTGCTGCTTGTCCAGGGCTCACCTCTGGTGCACCTGAAACTCCCCCGGGAGAGACCTCCATCGAGGGGTGAAATGTGGCCACCAGATGCTCACTGGGGAAAGACCGCATCCCCTGGGAAAAGCTTCCCCCTCCCGCTGCCCTCCATGCAGAGGCCTATTTCCTGGAGAGTGACATCTGTATCCCCGACCCTGCTGCAGAATTGAGCTGTCACGGGGAAGGAGGCCCCGGGAGCGAGCACACGCTAGACTAAGGCGCTGGTGGATGAGTAAACCCTGCTGCGTCCCCGCCCTCCCCACTCTCTCTGGCTGCTCGGCCCCTCCACTTCCCCCACGGGCCCAGGTGAGCCTGAACAATTCCAGCCTGCCTCTAAATTGGTCCCTCCGCTCTCCTGCTGCTGCTGGGGCTGGCTCTGTTCACTGGGCCTGAATGTCTTCCTCCCTCTTTCTCACGATCCCTGTCCTTATAACAAGGCAGACAAGATTTTTAAACTAATTCTGTTCCTTTCTGAGCCTCCAATATTCACCTTCCAAAGCCAAGCTGGTCTCCCGGGCCCCCCACGGTCCATTCACTGAATACGGATCAAACTGGAAGCCTTCCTGCCTGGGAGGAAACCCCACCCCAGAGCGGGGCATCCAGCCTGGGGCCTTTTAAAACTCCTTTTCAGCCTCCGGGCTGTAAACACCCCAACACATATTTCCTCTCGCTCAGCTCAAATAGACTGAAAGACTGCAGGCCTGGCTCCTCTTTCTTTTTGACGAACTCCATCCATTTCCCCACTGTTTGTCAAACTGAAGGTCATTAAATCAATTTGTTGGGGTCACAACTTGTGTTTTTTTTCTTAATGAAACAATACATCATAGTGCAAAGAAAACATCAGGTTGCATCACACTTGGTGACAGTAAATGTCAGTTTGCAAAGTGCTTGTTTCTATTATGCATATGTGTGTACATTTGATACAAAATACATACTGCACTGAGGGTTGTGGTCAAAAGAATCTGAAAAGACCCCCACTCGCTCTCTGGGCCACCTCCCGGGGCTGGTTAACTGGGACCCAGCAAGAACCAGTGGCTCCTAGGCTAACGTGGGTGGGCATGCAGCTCGCTCCCAGCTTCTGAGGCCCCCACCGCAGCTTCACCTGCCCCACTAACCTTGGATACCAATATAAGGTGTCAAAGATGAAGGAGGCCCTTCATGATCTAATCCCTTCTTATCCCACAGTCTCATCTCTTGCCATATCTCACCTGCAAGATTCTCCCTCTTGCCTCCTGTTCTTTGCACTAGGGTTTCCTTTACCTGGTCAAACCCTCCTTGTTCCTTAGGACTCAGTTTGGGTGTCACCTCTTCCTGGAAGCCCTCCCTGACCAGACAAGCCTCTCTGGGTTTTTCTTCCACATCCCCAGATGCTCTGTGCTTGCCTTTACCTCTTCATACTGCATAGTCCCCCTTCCCATCATTCCTCCTTTCAGTGTCACCCCTTACCACTGACCCAGGTCTGCCTCTGCCCACAGGCATCCACTGCGATAGCACGTGTCCACCGGGTCGCTGGGGCCCCAACTGCTCCGTGTCCTGCAGCTGCGAGAATGGCGGCTCCTGCTCTCCAGAGGACGGGAGCTGCGAGTGTGCCCCGGGCTTCCGAGGACCCTTATGCCAGAGAAGTAAGGCTGAGCCCCCGTCCCGTAGACCCCGAGCTGCACATCCTCCCTAACCCTTCCCAGCTGGAGCTAGTACTGGCCTGAGAGGCCCCCGTCAAATTCCTCCCTCTGGTCTCCTGTCTTCCTGCCCTGGCTTTTCTGTTCCCAAGTTCACGGCCCAGCTCTGCTTCCTAGTGCAAACAGGACCAGACCACAGCTCCTCTCTGTAGAAAGGGATGGGGCCCTCGAAGGTGTGGGGTGGGCGTGGCTCCCCCCATACTTGGAGAAGCCCGTCTTCATCACCATGTGGGACTGGACAGGTAGCCCGGCTTACTGGGGTCCCTTGGGCTGCTGACCACCATCTCCCCTTCACCCCCAGTCTGCGCCCCTGGGTTCTACGGCCACGGCTGCGCCCAGCCGTGCCCCCTCTGCGTGCACAGCAGCGGGCCGTGCCATCACATCAGTGGCGCGTGTGAGTGCCTCCCTGGATTCTCTGGAGCTCTCTGCAACCAAGGTACTGTCTCCAGGAGGAAGGCGTGGGCCTGGGAGGGGAGGAGTCCCGAGAGGGAAGTGGCAGGGGAGGAAGGTTTGGGGTTCCCATTGTACGCTGAGGAGGCAGCTCCTTGCCTGTGCAGGGCTTGGACCTACCTTTCTGAGAATTAGACACCACGGGGCGTGAGACAAAATTATTATGCATTTGAAGGAAGAGGCTCAAAGAGGTTAAATGACTTCTCCATGGTCTCACAGCTAGCAACTGGCAGAGCTGAGAAATGAATTCTGACTCCAAAGCTCAGTCTAAACGGATAAAAAATGAAACAAGCGTAGGTGAAGTCCGCATACGAAATGGCCCCAGATGGCTTGTGCTGAGCGCAGGGTGGGAAAGGCAGGGTATGCTGTGGGAGCCCAGAGGAGACGGTTCTGGCTTCTCCGCAGATGGCAGCTTCCCAGCCCCTCTCTCCTCACACCGAGGCCAACATCACTAATCCCTCGCCACATGCTTTCCTGTCTCAGCTGCAGAATCCACAACGCCAACTCCAGCCAACCTCTTCTACTCAACAGGAGGGGCGTTGGTGTGCTGCTCAGCTGGCTCCCTGTGGGAAAGAAAAGGCCCAATTTGTATCATTTGCAGATTTGCATCGTACAGATATTCCCACTGTGGTTGGTTCTAAGGTACCAGTAGTTTAACAGCAGTGGCAACATTCCTGAATATTTAACAACCAGTTGTGACGGTGGAAGCTGGCTCCATGGCACACGGTTGCTTACTGCTGTCCCTGGCTTAGTTAGGTCAGGGCAGGGTGGATCTGGGGGACGGCTCCATGCTGTGTGGGATTTCATCTGGGCCTTAGCCTAAAAGCCACAGATGGAAGAAAGGCGTTGCGGGCAGAGGAAACAGCCTGAGCAAAGCACAGAGGCGTGGACAGAATGACTGTCCAGCCATAGCGAAGGGCAGAAGGATGCAGAGGCCGTGGATGGCAAGGGGGGCCGAGAATGTAGTCTGGGGACTTCTGGAAAGTTTTGAAGACAGGTTGCAGAATTTGCACTTTAACCTGTAAGGAGCAAAGGGATTTCAGTCGAAGGTAAAACTAGAGCTGAAAGCAACTTCAAGGTCATCTATGCAAGAGTCTCATCTGGCCTCTGGTTAAGTACGTCCACTGAGCACTCACTACCTCCCAGGGGACGAGATTCTTTTGATGAATGATCACCACTGAGCTTGGCTATTTTTGTAAGTGTCTGGGCCGTTAATATATATGAGCGGAAGGTTTACTCCATGGTGCTTTGAGGTCATGAGAAGTTTGGGCCCCAGGGAAACGTATGTGACAGTTTCATTTGCTTGCAGCCCTCCCAGGACAGTTTAATCATAGCCTGACACGTCGAGGTTTACTTATTAAACATCGGAGACCCGGCCGTCAATACAGATAGGTCGGGTCTGAATTAGGACCTAAGCAGCCCGAGGAGTGACTCTCAGATCCTGCAGTGTCTGATTTATCGCCCGCCGGCCTAATGAGTATTTTCCACATATAGATCTAATAGAGTTAGCTATTAATGGCAACTGCCCTGGTTCAGTCTCAAACCTTGTAAAAAATTGAACTGACACTTTCTAATGACCGGCTTTTCATCGAGTTACAAATTACAGACACTGCTTATGCAGAATCATTAAACATAGATTAAATATAACCAGATGTTTTCTTTTCAGCAGCTCCCCCTTCTCTCCACAAGCCCTTCTCTTTGCCTCACTCTTGATTCAGCTAAGAGGGCAACCAATTAATGTATTAGACTGATCACATTAGCAGCTCTGTGGGTGAATTTGTCAGCTCTGTGGATGTGAGCGAGACTTCAGAGAACACTGTCTTGGTAGAGAAGCTCAGAGTTGGTTTTGGGGGTGGGGGTCAGCGGAGCATTTCTGGCACCCCACTCTCCCTGGAGGGCCAGGACGAAGGGCTGGTTTCCCCAAATCATGTACCTCCCAGAGGCAGGGAAGAGGATGCTGGGTGCCCTGCTTTTCAGGTGAGATGCCTGTCATTCTCCTGGCAGTGGACCTGCCCTGGAAGGAGCTAAGGTTTTTGCTGGACGGGGAGCAATCAGCCAGGGTACCCGTAGCTATTAACCCAGCCCAAGGCCAGTGGATGAGGGTGATTATCCCCAATTCAAAGATGAGGAAACAGAAACTGAGAGGGGTGATGTGGTTTGCTCAAAGGTACTTAGCCAATAAGTGGCAGGACTTCCTAGCTGTGTGATCGTGGGCGATTACTTAACCTCTCAGTGCCTTAGTCTCCTTGTATGTGAAGTAGAGTTAATAATGGGAGTAATAATGAAAATAGATGAGAGTATTACAAGGTTAGTGGAACTAATATTTGGGACGCACTTTGAACAGGGTGGTGCCCAAACATGCCATAGAAGTGTTTGTTGAATGCATAAGTAAAACTAGCACCCAGACCCAAGGCTTCAGACTGGAGAGCCTGGTGTACCGGGCTGCCTTTGTTTGTCCCAACCGCTAATCACGTCCAGGAGAGGCACAGAGTGGGCACAGATCCTAGTACCAGGTGCCCACAGTCCAGCTGGGGAAGGCTGGCAGTATGAGGCAGTGTGGCATAGAGTGGTGCCAGCCCAAACTTTACGTGGGCCCTGGGGAAGTCGCTCTTCTTCAGGAAGCAGCACCTCCCCGTGATCCTTTGTGTGACTCAGCCAAACGAGGCTCTCAGGGATTCAAGGACTCCCTCCCCCGTGACAGGGGTGCAAGGAGGCCATCGCTGAGGGCGTAGGACTTGCCGGAAGTGGGCTTTGCGGGGAGCGTGTTGAACGGAGAGGAGCTTGAAGAGACAGGGAGTCACTGATTCCAGCAGAACCCCCTGGAAGGTCACTTCTCCTGGGGCAGATCTTGGCCATTTTGGAACATTTCCTGAGTGTTTGCTGTATGTTGTACACTGTGCTGGATACTCAGACACAATAGAGAATAAGAGAGCCAAGGTCCTTGCCCTCACAGAGCCTGTGATCTGGAGGGGGATATTTGGAGCTCAGCCTTTCCCAGCAGAACCTGGGAGTCAGTGGGAGGCGGGAAGGGGCAGCAGTTGATTTCTGCATATTCAGCCACCATGCCTGAAGCACCTGTAGTTTCTCCAGGTGTTGTGGGGGATACAAACATGGGCAGAACCCAGGTCTAGCCTGAAAGGGCTCACAAGCCACAGTAACAGACCAGGGAAGAAACTAATATAGGGTCCTGGGAGCTCAAACAGGGACATAGCCTCCCAGAACAGAGACGAGGCGTGACTCTGTCAGGGTTAAGTTCAGTTATAAGCGACATAAAAGCCCAAAATAATTGGCTGGAAAGTGACAAGCTTTGTTTCCCTCACACATTCAAAAGAGAAAGAAAGGAAAGGAGGAAGGGAGGGGAGAAAGGAAGGATCCAGAAGCAAGCCACTGGGGAGTGGTAGGGTAGCTTACAAAGATGCCAGGAACCCAGACTCCTTCTATCTTGTTGTTCTGCCATCCTCAGCACGTGGCTTCCACCTCTGGTAAAAGATAGCTGCTTGAGCTCCAGCCATCTTGCCCACAGTTCTCATCCATAATCCACATTACCCTTCAATAAGGAGGAGCGGGCAAATAAAGACACGCATTTCCACCTTCCATTGGTCATAATGTAGTCACATGGGCATACCCAGCTGTGCAGGTGGCCACAAGCCCAGTTGAAACTGAGCTTCTAAGGAAGAAGAGAATTGATCCTGAAGGCCTAGCTGCCTACTACAGAACGATCTTCAGGGAGGTGGCACTGAAGATGAATCTTGCAGGCAGGATAGGACTTCTGCAGCTGGACATGAGGCTCAGGGAAATTCTGGGAGGGAACAGCTGGAGTGAAGGCCCAGAGGAAGAAAGTGGTGTGTGGTCCAATGGCTCATGTGTCTGGGTGAGGTAGGTTTACATGCTGATCGCTAGAATTCAGATTTTTTTCTGAGGCAACAGGGAGCCATTGAGGATGTTTGAGAGGGCACAGCAATGCCTCGAAAAGAGCTGTGCTTTAGAGAGCTCAGGCTGTAGGAAGCAGGTGGAGGATGGACTGCAGGGGAAGTGAGAGGTGGGTGCTCAGTGAATGCTCACACAGAGTCCTAAAGGAGCGTGCAGCTTGGTGGAGGAAACCAGCCCTTCCTCCAAGGACCAAGGACTGACTCCTCCAGGAGGGGCTGGGACCCAAATCCTACAAGTGACTCAAAGTGGAAATACCACAGGAGCTCAGTGGAAGAGAGCACCTTGTGGACCCAGGAGGTCCACCGAGGAGGAGGGGACTGAGCTGAGGGTCGAGGAACAGGCTGGATTTGGAGAGACAGAGGAAACAGGTGGAAAAGGACAGACATTCAGAATGGTCCTCTAGCCGTCTGCCTGCAGACAGACCTGCCCCCTGCACCTGTCCCTCTCCCTCCCCTATAAGTGGTCTCTGCACTCGTGGCTGTGGGGTCAGTGATGCTGACAAAGGGGTGGGAATGGAACACAGGCTGTGGGGCAGTGCAGGGAGCCCTAGACTGAGAGTGCAGGAGGGGGATTCCCAGCCTGACCACTTCTGTCCGTGAGACCTAAGTCAAGTGACGCTGCCCCTCTGGGCCTCAGTCTGTTCCTGTCTGGGCATCTATAATAGAGCTTCTGAAAGAATGCGGCTCTGGACACAAGACAGGGAGCTCACTGACGTGGAACCAGAGAAGGGTGGTAGGGATGCTGAGGTGAGCGGTTCCCACCCAGATCTGTGCCCCCAGGGGGCCATGGCTGCGGCCTGGGAACTTCTCGGGTGCGGCTGTGGGGGTGGCCTGAGGAGTACAGGTGGGAGGGTGGGTGCCAGGCTGTCCTGTGCCCACAGTGTGTGCTGGAGGGCACTTTGGGCAGGACTGTGCCCAGCTCTGCTCCTGTGCCAACAACGGGACCTGCAGCCCCATCGATGGCTCCTGCCAGTGCTTCCCCGGGTGGATTGGCAAGGACTGCTCACAGGGTAAGCTGCTGCCCCCCTGGGAATGTCCCCTAGGAACCCCCAACCCTGGGTCAGGCCCAGAAACACTCACTCCCTGAAACGCCCAGAACCTCTCTGCCCCTGGTGCTTTCACCTCCCAGGGCTGAAGTCTCCTTCTGCAGATAGGAATGCCCACCTGGGTTCCACTCAGCCTCTACAGCTAACATGATGAATTATTAGGACTGATCACTGGCATTATGAACTGCTAGTATTAAAGATACGGACATTATTGGTAGTATCATGAACACTATTACTGCTGGGTGTTAATACTCCTCGCACCTGAGCAAGGAGTAGCCCCGAAGTTGGATGGGGAGGAAGAGGGAGCAGGGAAGTGAGGTGAAGCCAGGGCAGTCACTTCAGAGGAGCGAGGACGTCCTCTGGGTGATTCATGTGAATGACGTCCTGGGCACCACAGGCCTAGACAGGGCATTGTAGGGGCTGTTCCTGTAAGATGCACCCAATCTGATATGGAGGTGACAGGGACACCCATCCCCACCAGTCTAAGGGTAGAGACCCAACCTCTGCCCTGTGAAGGTCTTGGCTGATGGGTAAGACCCAGCCAGTGTCCGTGGGTAGGTCCCAGGTAGATGGCGCGGCCTGAAGGCACTTCTGTTCTGATGGAGGAGACAGGGATGCCACCCGCAGGGAGCTCACTAGCTGAAAGAGGAGAGTCCCTACCCTGGGAAGGTCCCCATATTTGCGGGGAAGTTAGCACACACAGTATTCGCACCATAAACCACAGTGTTTACAGTTTTCCTCACACACGCCCACATGCTCCAAATCACAGTCAAGTCTCCTGAGACGGAAGGTTCAGAAGCCCTGAGAGCTGGGAGAGTGGGCAGAGAATCTGGGCTAAATGGGAATCTGGGTGACTGGGCCAAGAGGTGAGTGGAAGAATTCTGGGAACGGTGGCTAAGGCCCCCAAAAGCCAGGAAATGCCACCCGGGCACATCCTGGCGTCTTGGCTCTGACAGCCCTCCCCCTTCCTCTCCCTCCCTTTCCGTCTGCCCCTCTCTGCCTTGCCCCCACCCTCTGCATCCCACCCACCCCCAGCTTGCCCACCTGGGTTCTGGGGCCCCGCCTGCTTCCACACATGCAGCTGCCACAACGGGGCGAGCTGTAGCGCCGAGGATGGGGCCTGCCACTGCACCCCTGGTTGGACCGGACTCTTCTGCACGCAGCGTAAGCCCCGCCTCCCAGCCTTCCAGCTATTTGGAATCCCATGCTGCGGCCTGCTGGCTGCCGTGGGCATCGTCTGGGCCTGTGGTGGAGGGAGGGAGGAAGTGGAGCCCAGGGCTGGGAGCTAACCACCCTCCCTCTCACCCCTGGGACCGAGAAGCCTGGCTATATTCAGGGGATTGATGGACCCAAAGTCCTAGAAGGTCAGGGCTGTAAGGTGCCCCAGCGATCACCGAGACCAGACTCTCCTTGGACAGGAGGCCCAGAAATGGCTGCACAGCAAGGAGGCACCAGCCTGGCCTTTGGTTTCAAGGCACCTTGTCCAAAGGACTCCCCACCCCACCCCCTACCCATTCAGCGTGAGGGTTCAGAGCAGGGAGACATTACGGTGCAGGGCCTCACTAGTCCTCATCCTGTGTTCAGAGAAAAGGAGGGGGCTGGACACAGGTTGGGTCCCAGCTGCAACTCCGCAGTTGCCCCCACCCTGTTTCTCCAGGCTGCCCAGCAGCGTTTTATGGGAAGGACTGTGGGCGCGTGTGCCAGTGTCAGAACGGCGCCAGCTGTGACCACATCAGCGGCAAGTGCACCTGCCGCACGGGCTTCACCGGGCGACACTGTGAGCAGAGTAAGCCGTCCCGACCCCTGATCCTGGGTGTCAATGCCAGCCCTCAGCCTCCTGCAGGGAAGGCCTCCCCCTTCTAGGTCCACCCATCAGGGCCCTGCATCCCCTGCTCCCTTGATTTTCAGAGCAACTCCCAAGGAGAAAAACGTTAGGTCAGGTCTCCGCTGGGTTTTGAAGAGTTTCTCCTCCAGTTGGGGTTGGGATGGGGGATGTTAAGGCAGAGGCCTGGGGTGGGTGGAGGGTAGTGAGGGAGTAGAGGGAGGTAGATCTTGTTTGATTCTTCTTTGAAGACCCTGTGGCTCCCACCTCAGGGTCTGGCATGTGGAAGATGCTGCAATAAATATCAATCAGGTGAGGAGGTAGGGTGGGTGTCCCAACTCAGGGCTATAGGTGTTCTGTCTACTCCAAGTATTAAACAGAGAGAGAGGCTTTATTCTGAGGCAGAACGAATTGTCACAGCTGCCCACATATGGGATGGGAAGGGTAGAGAGTGGGTGCACCTCACAGTTTACTCCAGCTCTTCCTCATGCTACACAGGATGTGCCCCAGGAACCTTTGGCTACGGGTGTCAGCAGCTATGTGAGTGCATGAACAATGCCACCTGTGACCACGTTACGGGCACCTGCTACTGCAGCTCTGGATTCAAAGGGATCAGATGTGACCAAGGTAATACACAGATGGCAGGGTCCCTGAGGGAACGGGGCTGTGTGAAGGGCCCCGTGGACGCAGGCTCTAGGGAGATTCCAACGGGACCAACTGAATTTTAGGAAGACACTTTGTGACATCCCTTTATTCACATTTGGGAGGAGAGTGGGAATGGAGTGGGGTGGGAGGGGGAGGCTCCAGGCACTGGAGAGGCAGGTGGAACAGGCAGCCTCCTAGGCACAGCTTCGCTGTTCTCATCCTTGGCAAGTTTTGTGAGCCACGCAAGGGTAACCACAAGCTAGTGCTGTGGAAAGGTCAGCAGACCGGGCTGGGAGATCTACCGAATCCTGGTTCTGCCATGACCTGCTAGGTGTCCTTGGGCAGGTCATTTCCTTTGGCTGGACTCGTTAACTCCACACGCAAAGCGGGCAGACCCAAGGGGCTCAACCAGGAGCCCAGGGCTCCAGGCAGACAAGACTCCATAGTGCGGTCGTGAGGGCCAGGCTGAGATGTGAGTAAAGGACTCAGCACAGTGCTTGGCGCACAGTGAGCGCCCGATGAGCGGTTTCTGCTGTTGGTTCTAGGAGGTGAGGGGTGAGGGACAGCCCACACATGTACCATCGAGAGGGGTTTTACGAGCAGCAGTCCTGGGCACCCTGGTACAGCACTCACAGCTTTCGTTGCCAGTCTGTCATATGGCGCTCACGGTGGGATCACTGTCCCCATGTTACAGGCCGAGGCTCTGAATCACACAGCTGGTAGGCGGGGAGAAGGGCCATGTCCAGTTTTTCCTGACTCCTGAGAAACACCTCTCTCCCAGTTACTGGTTGTGTGATTTGGGCCAGGTCCCTAAACTTTCAGTGACTCGGTTTCCTCAGCTATGAAAGGGAAATAGTTAAATAGTCTTTATTTCTTAAAGGACTTATAAACAGCCCTTATAGGGCTGCTAGGAAGCTATTTCCCAATGAGTTAATATCTATAACTCATTCTTAGACTAGAGTGAAATACTCATCAAACATTCATTATGTTGTCTCCCATCCATGACCACATTTGCTCCTTGGCAGACCTGGGACTTCACCCACTTTAGGCAGTTGAGGACAGGCACGTGAGGGCTGGGATCGCACAGAGACTGGAGGACAGGGCCAAGGCCAGAATGCGGGTCTGCTCCCCAGGCTGAGGAGACCTGGAGAGCAAGCAGGCCTGCCCCAGGCTCAGCCCCTGCCTCCGCCCGCAGCTGCCCTCATGATGGAGGAGCTGAATCCCTACACCAAGATCAGCCCAGCGCTGGGTGCGGAGCGGCACTCGGTGGGTGCCGTCACGGGCATCGTCCTCCTGCTGGTCCTCATTGTGGTGTTGCTGGGCCTGTTCGCCTGGCGCCGGTGGCGCCAAAAAGAGAAGGGCCGGGACCTGGCTCCCCGCGTCTCCTACACACCTGCCATGAGGATGACCAGCACTGACTACTCCCTCTCAGGTAAGGGCTGTGCCCCCAGCGTGCCCCCTCCCCTCCCTCCACACCCCCCCCCAGGAGGAGCTGCATGGTATTCCTGGGACACCCGGGTTTCCTGGTGAAGGGCATGCCTGCAGGGCTGGCTGCGGGGGCTGGCTGCTGGGACTCCCCTAGAGAGGTAATAGGGGTGGGGAGCAGGGGCTTACTTCAGGAAGGTAGATGAGGGTCTATGCCTACACGTGGGGGTCTCATTTCTGGGGCGCTCAGCTCTGCACAGCTATGGTTCGGTGCCTCCTTCCACTGCCCAGAGCCCCTGATCCTTCTCCCCAGGCTTCAGCCGCAGGAGCACCCACACTTAGCAGTCACTTTAAGAGCTCCGGGAACCTCTCCCAGTCCGATGCCTGTGTCACATCAGGAAACCGGCCTTGGGGCCGTGTCCAGGCCCTGTCCCATTTTTTTGCTTCCTTGGTGAAAGCCTCAGAGCAGCCCTCCCTCCCAGTTCTCACAGTTGGGAGGGACCTAATCAAACAGTGGAAGGGGACAGTGCCTGACTAGGGGCAGTCTGAACATTTGGACAGTGTCCCTCGGACCAGGCCTGCTGGAACCCAGTGCGACCACAAATGTGGTGACAACTCCAATGGGCATTTATTCTATCTGGGAGTCTGAGGTGGGTGGGGATGGGGCTCTTGGGCCACATCCTTCCTCTCCCCTGAACCCTGCACTGCTGCCTTAGAAATAAGGCTTTTTGCTTCACATTTCATTAAGCAGAAGAGGTCAAAATGCTCTGAAACTGCCCACAGGGAGGGTAGGCTGGCAGCTCTGTCTAGCTGGCTCCATAGCTCACGGCTGACTTGCAGCCTCCTGCACCCTGGACTTAGAAAACCAAGATCACGTGAGCCCGTTCTTGCTAAGTGTTGCCCACTACCGCCCAGCTCTGTGCTAGGGCTGCGGGGCAGATGGGCAGCCTGGGTGCAGACCCTGCCTTCAAGGTTCCTGGCCTGCACGCCTCCCTGGGTTTCAGCCAAAGCATCTCCCCTGATGAAATCCCAAAGCTCACAGAGAAGACTTGGGGGTTTTCTTCTGTGACTCTAACAAGCCAGGCTGGCCGGGTTTCCCCATGCCATTCCACCGGAATTCCCCAGCCCGGGGCGCAGATCCTGGAATCTGCAGGAGGGCAGGGCTGGGGCCAAGAGGAGTGGGATTCTCTTTACAGCCTCACTACCGGGGTCCGAACCTGGGGGAGGCGGGAGAGTCTCAGCACAGCCTGACACAATGGCTCAGGGATATCTTAGGCTGTCAAACCAACACTTCTCATCTGGTACCACCTCCACACTGGCAAGCCCAACCTGCATGCTGCAAGGAGGGCCACACAGGGAAAGGGGCAAATCAGGCTCGAGAGAGTCCCAGGGGAGCAGTGGATGGCAGGAAGCTTGGGGGATGGGGACTTGGCTGCCCCTCTTTGCAGAACACTCTCAAAGCGGCCCAAGCATTCATTTGGGGGTTGTCTCATGCCGGGGGCAGGGGTATGATGGTATGTGGCACCTTGTTCTCTTCCCAGATTTGTCTCAAAGTAGCAGCCACGCCCAGTGCTTTTCCAATTCCAGCTACCACGCACTGGCGTGCGGGGGGCCTGCCACCAGCCAGGCCAGCACTCTGGACAGGAACAGCCCCACCAAGGTACCGGGCCCCTGACTCCCCAGCCCCCATCCACTGTCTTCCCATTGAGCCCTCACCTCTGCCCAGGAAGAAACTGCACCATCACAGCCTCGCCCAGGGTCTGTATGGAACCAACTGCCAATACAATAAACATAGCCTGTGATCCCATGCAGACATGTGAAGCGTGTAACCAGAGGCCAGCAGGTTAGATGGAGCCAGCCAGTGCCATGTGAGCAGCAGACCACACACATAACCAACCCACAGGGCCACTCAGTATTGACACATATGCCCACACCCTGCGTGTCACCGAGCCATATGATCATCATGTAATCATGTGTAGACTTCCGGTCACACATAATCATCTAACTGCTTCTGCCACAGAGTAACACATGGGATCAAAACACCACACCACCAGGAGGGATAAACCGGGAGCTTGGGATTGGCAGATACAGACTGCTATGTACACAACAGATCCACAACAGGGTCTTACTGTACAGCCCATGTACAACCATGTTCAGTGACTTGTAGGGACCTGTAATGAAAAAGAATATGGCTGTGTGCACACACACATATATACACACACACACAACTGAATCACTGTGCTGTACACTGGAAACTAATACAATGCTGTAAGTCAACTATACTTCAATTTAAAAAAGGGGGGAAAAACCCACCACACCACCCATCACGCCACGTTACCAGGTGTGCAGTCAGCACAGCAGTGTCACCACTGTTACTGAGGTGCCACCTGTTACCTTTACATCTGCGCATGCCACGTTATCCGTGCACACCCGTAACCATTTATTGTTATCAGAACCAACACAAGGGACGTGGAACCCAAACATCTGCCACAGCCAGTGTTCCCATTAACAGTGAGTCCTGCAGGCCTTCAAGTCAGGTGTGCACCACCTCGGACAGGGCCTTCCCTCACAGCTCCCAGCCTAACACTGGCGATGGCAGGACGTCCTCTCAGTCACGGGCTCTTGGGCAAGGATGTCTCAGCACTCAGGTGTAGGGAGCCCCCCGATGTGGCAGGACTCAATGGGCAGAGCGAGAGGTTCAGAAATGAGGAACAGTCCCAAGGACCACAAGGTCAGCGGGCTCGCTGACACCCACCTGGGTATTTACACACTCACACAGGACCTCGCTGGGGGTGGGGAGCAGCCCCAGGACCCCTGGCTTCCTGTAACGTCCATCCTGGGCAAGGAACACAGGCAGGAGCGTCGTTTTCGGCCCCCAGGCCTCAGCTCTAGGGAGCCTTTCTCCCCCTCTGCCCCAGAGGAAATGTCCGTCAGTCCACAGACCTGCCTGCTGCCAGACCTGGTGGCGATGCGCCCTGAACGCCCTAACAACAATAACACAGACACCGTACGGGCCCAAGGGCCACCAGTGAAGCCAGCGCCCGAAGGCCACTCTTAAGGAGCTCTCATCCTGAGGGCACCCTGAGCTCCACATGCAAAGTCTGTGGCCATCAGCCCCACACCCAGCTTCCCAGGTTTAGGCTTACCTGAGGAGCTAAGGGAACGGATTCCAGGAGTTTTCCAGGAGACCCTTTATGAACTAGAGCCATGTTATCAAGGCTACAGAAGGTTAGAGGCAAAGGATGCCAGGGGTGAGAGTAAAAGTCCCTTGTGGCCATGTTATTCTTGGTCACCAGCCACCCTCTTTCACTCAGTAAGGGGCTGGACTTACTCCAGAGTAGCCCACTGGTGACCCTCTGGCTCACCTCACCCCAGGGCCCATAGTGGCCCTGTGTGGTCAAGTACCCCTCCGCCCAGCAGATGGGGCATTTACAGCAGAGGCAGGCAGCTGTGACAACATGGAAAAGACATGGGTCTAGGAGCTAAGACCTGAGCTGCAGACCCAGCTCTGCCATCAACTCCATGTGTGCCCATGTGCAGGGCTCACAAGCAGGACTCAGGTCCCAACTCTGAAATGACGACAACCATCCTTGCCTCATGAAGGTGGCTGTGGGAATGCAGCAAGAGGAAGGGTTACACCATAAGCACACCCTACCCTGAAGCTTTCCCTTGGTCACACGAAAGGGAGACACTCATACTCAGCTCAGGTGGCAGAGATGACAGGGATGTGACAGTGTGACAGGCAGCCTCAGCACCTCCCTCTGTGCTGGAGATGACCGCATGTTGCTGCTAGGTGCTCCCAGCGCCCTGTCTCCTGCCCCCACCCAGCTGACCTGCTTCCCCCAGCTTGCCTCAAGCTAGTTCTGGCAGACACCAGAAATGAATCAATCAGTCCCAAAGCCTGTGGAAGGAGATCTCTGTCCTGGGTATAAGTAAGCCGCTGCCGCCTCCTCCCCACCGCTTCCCACAGGGGTGGGTGCTTGAGGCTGGGCAAAGCAAAGTGGGGCAGGGGCATCACAAGGGCACTAGGTATTAACTCGCTCTCCTACTCTCCAAACAGCTCAGTAACAAGTCCCTTGACAGAGACATGGCAGGCTGGACCCCCTACAGCTATGTGAACGTGTTAGGTCAGTAGTGGTTTGAGTCTGGTCCTCCGCCATCGTGTCCCACCCTCTTCTCCTTCTCCCATATTGACGGGGGCCCTGTCCCAGCTGCAAGGGAGACAGTGAGTAGAGGAATCTTGAGCATGGTTCCCCCCAGGGAGAAGGGGTGTGGGGAGGAAACCCAAGCCCCTATTTCAGTTCTCACAAGCAAATGAAGCCCAGCACACCTTTCATCCCTGTATTAGGGGATAGGGAGAAGGTGGCTATGACCCAGGGACTACCAGGGAGAGAGCTAGGGCCCAGATGTGGGGATTCCAGATGGAGGCAAAAGATGCACTCACCACCTGGGAAACGGACCCCTGCCTGAGCCAGGCCCTACCAAGGTGCCCCTTTCAAGGGTTTCTTCCTTCTGCCCCACTGCCCTCACGGACACCAATTCCTGTGGGGGATGGGGGTGGGGATGAGGGTGAGGGGTGGGGATGAGGGGTAGCAAGGCCAGTGGCCTCAGCTCTAGCAAATCCCCCTAGCCCTTCTGGCCCTAGCTCCTTTGGATGCTACATATAGAAGCCCTAATTCCTTCCAGCCTGCCCCACCCTGACCTTCCTGCCCGCGGCCCCTTGTACTCTGCACCTTGCTGCCCCCGCCATACCAGGGCCCTGGGAATAATGGCTCCTCCCTGTCATTCCTCTCACTAGACTCCCATTTCCAGATCAGTGCCCTGGAAGCCAGGTACCCGCCCGAGGACTTCTACATTGAACTTAGGCACTTCAGCCACCCCGCTGAGCTACACTCACCAGGTTAGACTCCCAGCCCTACCCACTACCCCTTGGGCCCCCGAGGCTGTCATATCAGACCAGACCCAGCACCTACCCTAACCCCCGTTCCTATCCCCCGACCCCCCCCCCCGATGGTCCCAGAACTCTCCCTGTTGAGCCCCGCTCCCTCCGGCATGATTAATTTACAAGCCCAATTCCCCACCTGAAGAAGGAAACCTGTCTGGTCCCCCTCGGTCACTCCTTCTCCTCCTATCATGGTCAGTGGATATAGACAAACCGCAACTAATATTACGTGAAGGGAACACAACATAACTGTACTCTCCACAGACCACAGGATACAATCCAAAAGCATCGAGAGATGACCTGGGGATGGCATGGATATGGATGACAGAGTTGGCTCTTTGGCCAAAAAGCCCTGTGTCCCCTAGGAGAGAGACCCCCAGATCATAGGGTGGGGCTGCCCAACAGGGCTCTAGAGAGGCTGAGGCAGGGTGTGTCAGCTGACATCCTCTGTGCTCATATATTAGGCGCAAACCTGCTAGCTGGGGAAAGATCCAAAAAGGAGACTTGGAAATTAGTCCTGCTAGGGAAGGATGGGGGTAGGAGTTACAGAAGTAGGTGCCATAGGTATGAGTGCAGTGAACGAACAGAGAATTCGGCCTTGATACAAAGTAGCCCTGCCCTAGAGGGCACACTGACAACCTGGGCCTGAATTCAGGCTCTAGCTGGTTTCCACAGCTCAAGTGAAACGCAGCTCTTCCAACCCCTGCGGGTCCCTGGGTCCAGTAGCACTGTGAAGAGTGAAGGGTCTGAATTCATCTACCTGCTAAGCAGCCATGGGCTGCCAAAACCCTGGGCTTATACCCAGGAGGCTGTGCTCTTGGCTGTGAACCCCGAGCAGGGCCGAGGACATTCAGTAACTCCACCAAATACAACCCCACTATACACACACACACACACGACCACCACCCTGTACCTCTTCCACATGGGAGCATCCTCTGGGCTCAGCTCAGATTTCTCCCTGCTTTGCGATCTCACTCGTCAACCACTGTAGCCAGAGCCTCACCACACTGTCATTTTTTTGGCTTACACTCCGGCAGGCTGGCAGCCAATGGGAGAGAATACTTGGGGACATCTGGGTTCTAGTTGCAACTCAACTTCTCACTTAAGTGTGGCCTCAGACAAATCACTGCCCTGCTTTGAGCCTACTTCCTGCTCTATAAAAAGGAGCAAAGTTAACAACAGCCTAGTCTTGCTCCCTCAGGGAGGGCAAAGGAAGCCCGGGTCTGGTATAAAGTGCTGAACTGGTGCCAGGGATACAGATGGTCACAGTCACGTACCTAGGCCCTTTAGAGGAAGAGCAAACTTGAGAAAAACTTGGACCTGGTTCTGCTCTATCACTCAGTCATGTGTGGAAGGCAGGGAGATAGGAATAGACTCCTGCAAATTCAACTAAGGAATCTTATTATACCGAGGAGGTACGAGGAAGTATCTAAACAGCCACGGGTTGGGCTTCAGTGCCAGAAACTGGGAAGAGTCAAGTGGAGTCAAGCTGTACTTTAGTAAGCGCTTGCTGCATGCCTTGCCTGATACTGCATCCTCAGTTAAAAGCTGGGGGTGGGGGGTGGGGCTTTGTGAGCCCAAGTCATTACTGTCCCAAACTAAAAATGTCAGATCATTTCTTTTCTGGGATCACTAGCAGCAAAGAACCTGAGCTTGGTCCCTGAAGCTTTATGTCCTTCCTGCCTCTGGCTGTGAGGCTCAGGACCATGCATTGTGGGAGCCTAGGATGAAGTGTTTCAGCCGAAAGGGAAAAAAGAAATCCTTGGGACTGAAAAACACTGGTAATACTGTTCAAAGACAACTCTCAACTATGTGCACATGGTCCTCCCCAAAAAACCCCAGGCAGGACAGCGGGGGTAGTTAACTAGGAGAGCTGACGGTGGATGGGAATGACTACCCATCCTACAGAGATGACTAAAAAAATCAAGAACCTCAGCTACCAGTCCACCTCCCTCTGGCTCCCCTCAGCTGAGCTTCGGATCCAGAAGGGAGGAGTTGGGACCAGAGCTAAGAGGTGAGAAACAGTCTTCAACCCCATTCCCAAATCCAACAGACCTGGAATTTGGAATGTCACAAACCCATCCCCCAAGCTAAGAACTGGTTCTGATTCATTCTGTATCCTGTATGTCTGGAGCCTGGAACTTCACCCACAGTGACTGTAGGTGGCACCAGTACTGCTTTTGATCACCTCCTGGAAGAAACTCCCTCAGAGTGAAGGTTGAAGAACAGGATTGCTAAATATGTCAGGGGGTGCTGTAGCTCACCCCTAATGCTTAGGAGCTTTTAAGGAATTCCTGTATGGTCGAAATGATTTAGAGCAGATTAAGCCCAGAATAATTTTCTAGCATTAAAGAACTGTGTATTTCCGGGGTAGGGGAGAAAGTGAAATACAGCAAGAACACATGCAGCTTAAGTGCCTCACTCACAGCATATTTTTCTTTCCTTGTACTATTTTTATGCAGGTGCTTGTGGAATGGATAGACGTCAGAACACATACATTATGGACAAAGGCTTCAAAGGTAGAGTATCCAATCCTGACGTCCCATTAGAAAGGGCTTAGCAAGATAAAGAGGACAGATCTGAAATGGCCAGGAATTCTACCAGAGACAAACAGAGCATCTCTTCCCCCACCCACCAAAATAGTTAAAAGACCACAGGACCTGGGGCTGCGGGGTAGCTCTGCCCATGGGAAGCAATCATAATAATGATGATTTCATCTTTTGATTTCAGTTGCACCTGCTTAGCAAACGCTTGTGGGCTTTTTTATACATGCCAACTAAACGTCTTCGGAAATGTAAAACACCATTATCCAACGAATTAGTACCAGTTAAATTGATTATAAAATCTGAAATAAAGTCAATCTACCTGCCCCAGAGGGCTCCTGTCATTGCGCTGGCGAGGAACACCAACCTGCACCTGCTGGCTTCTGGGGCACGAGGAATGAAAATGATACCTAATGTTAATATTGTATGACACTCCACCCTGACGAGATCTCTATCCCAGAGAGCGAGGAAGCCAGGACTAATCCCTAACACACGGGAACTGTAAGACGGATCATCCTTCTAGGAAGCGTACAGGTGAAACCAAAGGTGAAAGGTTAGGTCTTGTCCTGGGCTTAGGCCCTAGGTTTAAATGACATAACGTGTGAAACAGGTGGCTTTGAAAATTATGTCACTTATTAACTGTGACCAACCTCTCCAAGGCCCAGTTTCCTCACCTGCAAGGCTGGGGTAATCATCCCTGTCCTGTGGTCTAAAAGGTTATCCTGTGTCCGATAAAATCACAGGGGGGAGCCGTTTTTGCATATTGTAAAGGGTTGTACTAATGTAACAGAGCTGTCCTTTTGTCTCTGAGGTCTATTTAAAAGAGTCTCAGCCAAACTGAAAGATACAACTGGTATCAACAACCCCAGTAGATATCCTAAATCTAGCTGTGCACCAGAACTGCCTGGAGAGTGCCTCAGGGTATCCTCATGTAGCAAGTCACCCAACTGACACTTAGGAACCACTGGTCTAGACTGACTCAGATTTCCCATTCCGGTCTAGACTTACCCTTAGAACACGTAAGACCACTTCCTAACCAAGGAGAGCTAGTCATCTACAGCCCTCGGTGGGGTGGTTATTAGAAGTGGGGGTGAGCCAGGGGAGGGTGGTGGTGAGAACTGTGTGCTGAACAAGACAGCAGGAAGGCCAAGCCCCCATCAGCGCCTGTTAGGATGTGCATGGTCCAGGAGAACAATGTGAGGCCAGGAGGTCGCCCGCAGGCTCCTGGCCAGCCAGAGGGTACTACACCCTTGGGAGCATCACTGTGGCCATTTTGTGTTAGTTTTGATTTAACCCGTCCAAATAAAGGCCAACACCATTCCAGTAGATGAGGCTAACCAACAGCAAAGACAACTATACTGTTTTATCACTATGACCTGGGACCTCAGTTTCTTCTCAAAGAGGCACAGGGATTGGTCAGAAAGGCCCTGAGAGTGTGCGTGATGCAAGCGTGAATAAGCCCGGACAGGCCCAGACGCCTCACCAAAGGAGCACACAACTTCCCTGTGCACTCTGCTGTCCTGCGTTGTGAGGAGAGCAGCTGCTTTCAGACTCGCAGCCATAAATGTAAAACAAAGCTAAGGACAGCAGTGTCTCCGCCTTGGCGTCATTCATTCCCGTTTTGTGGGATCACAACATCTGAGCCTCTGAGTGCAGGGACGGCCTAGCAGGCTAGCAGCCAGATTTCGTTTCACCACTCTGGCTATAATCATCCTTCAGAGAGAAAGGAGGGAGGGCTGTGTAGGTAAATGTACCGGCAGTTGCTGGTGACCAACAAATCAGACCAAAAGGAGAATGGAATGTCACAGTTCAGAACTTGACAGAAATACTTCTCAGAGACATGGACTAAACCCCACTAACTGGTTCAACTCCCCAAATAAACACTTAATAAACTAGTTTGTACCAGAATTATTTCCTAAAACTACTGGGCCAAACCAAATCATAACTACCAAGAGTTAAGAGTCTCAGTGTTTTCTGAACTCAGTGAGAAAGAGCCAGGCCTGGGAGTTAAAAGATTTGGGTTCTGGTCCTGGTTCTTGCTGTGTGCCACCCACTAGGTCACAGTTTTCTGGGTCTTGGTTTCTTCCTGCACTAGGAGCACTGGGCTGGACTAGCACCATCGCTAAGGCCCTTTCCAGCTCTTTCAAGTCTTACTCCAGTTAGTCCCCCCTCTTCCCCCCATTACTTCCTGAAGACCTCCACCCACTATCATCCCGGAGCCTGCGTGAGACCACTCACCCTGCTGTGCTAACCCCATTCTACTCTGAACATCTTGCCATCTATCTTCCTCTCACCCCCCAGCACAATAATTCTGCAGCAAACGGCCTCATGTCGACACTTATCTGTGAGGCATTTCCAAGTGCTATAGAGGAATCCCCCCCACTACTCTCCATCACCTTCATGATCCTGAAATCCCATTGTTGCTGCCACTTTCCCCACCTGTATGCTCCCTGCTAATCCAACCTCCAAGTCTCTCCTTGCAGTAACCTTGGCTTCCAAGGTAATCAGGAACCCACTGACACCCTGAAAACTTTTCGCAGCCAGTGTGGTTCTCCTTTTGATCCTGAGATCTCCCCTTTCCTCTCCCCGATCCCTGTCTCTCAGTCAAGAGAAGGATGAGACCTTAGGGCCCAGGAAGAGAAAGGGCAGTGTGGCCTCCTAATAGTAGTAGTAGGCTGGGAAACAAATGGACGTTTGGTGCCTAGGTTTTCCCCGTAAGTGAAATATTCGCCTTAACCAGACAATAGTGTGAGCCTCATGGTCTTTTGGTGAGTTCAAATCCTACGCACGAGGTGGCCTTCGAAAGTCATTTCCCCTCTGGATTTGCTGCTTCCTGTATAAAATGAAGATGTGTCAACTAGCTCAGTTCAGAGGCCCCCTCTGCCTCTGACAGTATGTGGCTGTATGTGATCTGGGGGAGGTAGGAACTAGATGAGAACAAAAGCCAGGGCATTACCGGGCTAAACCTTCAGGCTTGATACTAATGACAGGCCTTGGAGGAGTGAGTCCCCAGAGCCTGGGTAGCCTTGGCTGCCGCTTCCCCTTTCTTTGCAACATGCCCTGAAGTGCAGGGACTAGCACAGAGGTGGGGCTGTGAAAAGACGAGGAAGTGTCTTAGGGCAGCTGGTTATTCTTCCCCTTACCCCGCCCGCCCTCAGGCAGGCAGGTGGATGACTCAACAGGAGAAAGGAGTAGCTTCCTGAAGTGCAGTTTTCCAGCTGGGCTTGCCCTTTCCCTCAGCCCTGTTCCCAGAAATAGATTCCAGATTATTCCATAATCTCAACACCCTCCCCCACCACCTCAAAACACACACACACCTCTCCGCCCTTTGTGGCCCCTTTGTAGATGACACAGCTTCTCCCTGAGACTAATCCCCTTTCCCATGAACCCCAGCTTCTCTTTTATCCATTCAGGCGCATCCCCTGCTGCAAACAATTTGTTTCCCCAAACTTGAGAGCAGCCCTAACTTCTGGTGGAAATGAGAGGGGCACTGCTGATTGGCTGAAGCTCTGCTGGGCACTGAGCTAGAACTTGCAGCGTCTTTCACTGCCTTAAGTCAGCTTAGACAGAAAGCTTAGAGCTTGGCCCTTCTCAGCAGGACTTGGCCCCACAGGTAAAAGGGGGTAAGGTGAAGCTGTTGCAGACACAGTTTGCATTTAAGATACACAACAGGAGTACCGGGTAACAAGATGGGAGGGGAAAACACCTGGACTGAGTATCAGAGAAGGCAGGCGTTGAGTCCCAACTTAACTACTAATTTTAAGCAAAACTTATGAGCTTTAGTTTCCTCATTTCTAAAGTAGTAATACTTGTCCTTCCTGCCCAGGCCCTCTTCACAGATGTAACAAATGTCAAATGATCTAACCTGACTGACTAAAGGCCCAGCTATACGTGCTACTAAGTGAGCTATCGCTATTCCTCAAATTTTAGAAAACATGCAGCTGAGTCAGCTGCCTATCAAAAGGATGCGCCTGCATGGGGAAGGGGGCGGGAGGGAGGTGTTAGGGCTTTTCAGGCAGGGGACAGCCCTTCTTTAAGCAATGCTAGTAGTCCTCAGCTTCCACACAAACAGCTGAGTCGTACTGTGCTACTGTTTGGCTGGTAGGTTCAGAGAACCCAAAGTGGGGCTGATGGGCCAGCTAGGGTTCCTGGACTTAACCCCTACTCCTTTATACTAAGAAAAAAAGTACTCACTAGAGGCAATTTCATGTAGCTCAGGCAGGTCACAGCCCAGGACCCACAGCCACCTTTCCCCGCCGAGAGCCTCACCAGCAGCTGGGCCAGTCCAGCCTCCCTTTAGGCCTTGGTGGGGCTGGCTGGGACTGCTCGTGGCCTAGCAAGAATGTTTTCTCCTCCTCTCTATAGTTCTATGTTAGAAAGAGGCCACAATCTAAGACAGGACCCAAGGCCAGCATCTCTCTCTTACTCGCGGGCTAAGGTGTGATGCAAAGTGCTCTGAGCCTGGTTCTGGAGCTTGCTCTAATGCTGATGAGCAGTGTGACCGTGGGGCGATCACTTCCCTATTCAAACCTCAATTTCCTCATGAGCAATAAAGGGGAAGGGAGAATAATAATTACTGCTCTGCCTACATCACTGGGTGTTCTGAACGCTTGAAGAGACTAATGGGTGGACGTACTCCTGTACAAGAATGAGGAAGTGTTACCTGCTTGAAACAAACATAAATAACCCTGCACTGATGAAACAGCAAATCCCCTCCCAACCAAGTTACCTGTTGTGGGAGAAACGACTACTGTGGTGGCCACGCCAACTCCTTCAGTCACGTGGGACGTTCTGCTCTCACTGGACCAAGGTACATCCAGTCACATCACCACTTTCATTTTTTTTACATTTTCATTAATTGCCACAAGTTGGAGGCAGAAAGCATAGATAAATAGCAGCCCAAAATGTAATTTGTGGTGGTTCTAGTGAAAGATCATCCAAGAACTGCACCATCTGCTAGCACTTACAGAAATTTAGAGCTGAGAAATACAGAAATTTCACCATCTGCTAGCACTTACAGAAAAGTAGACTTCTTAGGTTGCTCTTGACTGTGAAGCCCCTGCAACTCAGTGCTTATTTCTAGACACCTCCCCCCATCCCCGGCTGGCAGAGCCTCACAGAAGCATTAGGGCCAGAGTTGCCAGATTAGCATGTCTCCTGCTTTTTCTTCCTGCTTCACTTGAAACAATCCACAGGAGGCAGTAATCTTACCCCAAAAGGGAAAACGGCATAGAGGTTGAAGGAACCCTTTCCTTCTGTGACTCTTAATCACAAAGAGAATATTCTTCCTCCAGTGAGCTAGTTACCTGGCTTCATATTTGGAAACTAGCCTGCATCTTTTTGTACCCTAACATACCCTAAAGTCGTGGGGATGATGCACCTGAGAGATGACAGAAGCAGCAGCATGGGTTTTCCCAGTAACAGAAAGATACTGCTAAAACAGATCTCAGTTACATTCACAAGAACTGGAGCAAGTGACCCCAGAGGATACACGGCAGGCTTGCTAGAAAACAGGAACCTTCCAAAGCCCAGCCTGAGACCCAGGTGCTTTTTATACCTCTATTACACTTCAGTCTGCCCCGCCTCTAATCACGAGCTTTCCGAGAACAGGAACACCACCAGTTTGCTGCCTGAAGGTTGCCAAATGGCTGACACTTGTGCCAAATCACACACCTACTTCTGAACCTAAGCTGAGTCATCAAAAAGAGTTCAGAAGAAGAATGATACCAGAAAATACACAGGCCAAGGAATCCCAAGGCATGGATTCAAACCTTGGCACTGCCATTTATGAGCTGTGTGACCTTAGCCAAGTCACTTCATCTCTCTGGGCCATCATCCTATAAAATGCAAACAATCAACTATCCTTGCAGGATTTTATAGAAATTATAGGTGTGAAAGCATATTCTAAATATCTCGAATTAATCCCTTTTTGGTGCTATTCCTGACTGAAACAAAAACGTTCCTATCCCTCCAAAAAACCTAAGTTTCTTTAGAAAAGAACTCTGCTTACTTAGGAAAGCACTCCTCAACACATTTAGTAAGTGAATCTTGGATTGTCACAGGCTTTTACAGCTTCAGGATCCTGAAGACACATAAACTCGACTGCAGTCTGCTTCTGGTGTTTAAATCCCATGTCCTTGCTTGTCCTGAGAACTCTCTCTTGCCTTGCAGATTACATGAAAGAGTCCGTCTGCAGCTCTAGCACTTGTTCCCTGAATAGCAGTGAAAACCCTTACGCCACAATTAAGGACCCACCCATCCTCACCTGCAAGCTTCCAGAAAGCAGCTACGTAGAAATGAAGTCGCCTGTGCACAGGGGGTCTCCATACACAGATGTGCCATCCTTGTCGACATCTAATAAAAATATATATGAAGTTGGTAGGTGTCTCAAATAAGTAACTTAGTGAAATCAGGGCACTAGTGCAACATCTGAGATAAAAACAAGCCCCCTTTAGTCCCCCTCTTTTGAATACACTCTTCTTTTGTTGCTTTTTAAGGAATCCAGGGTAAACTGTCTTTCCCAGGACTGCCCTCCTCTCTCATATAAGAATCAAATTCTTGTGCCAACTCCACTTTAAAAAAACACTAGGACTAGTAAGAAGCAGAAATACTGGGGATGGGGAGTCAGGACACATACACTCCAATCGGTTGTTGTGTATCAATTCCTATTTAAAAAAGAAAACAATCAGAACAGACATTTACAAGTGTCTAAATCACCTACTTTCTCCCAGTTTAACCCAGGTCCCTGGGCTCACTGCTAAGACCCCAACCTCTAGGATGTTCTAAGGCCCTTGGTTTTGACCAGAGCTTGGGATTCTGATAGCACACTCACTTAGGTTTTCCATCTCTTGAACAAGCTTCAGTCCTAACCCTCATACATTTATCATAGATTTATAAATCCCTCCTCTTCCCCCACCAAGTTAAATAGAACTCTCTTGCCCCCAACAAGGCAATGAAAGCTAATCTGTTCTCTGAACTCATTTTTCACTATATTCCTTAGAGCCCACAGTCAGTGTGGTCCAAGAAGGCCGTGGTTGTAACTCCAGCTTTATCCAGAATCCATACGACCTACCTAGGAACAGCCATATTCCTGGTCACTATGACCTCCTCCCAGTAAGACAGAGCCCTGCCAAAGGGCCCTCCCAGGACAAGCAGTCTTAAGAGGGATAAGCCTCTCTCTTGCAATGTGCTCTGCTGAATATTCTCAGACTCTGAAAGAAGACAATCCCTTGACTTGAAATAACGGTACAGACTGACTCCAGCTGCGTGTTAGTTGTAACGTTCACCTGGAACTAAAGAAGAGCTTCCAAGTGGGACTGGGGTAATTGTTCAAAAAGTACACTCACAAAGGCAAATTCTACCACCTACCCACCCCCAACCCCAAATGCCCTGGATTATGTGATTTTTTAAAACATTTAAGATACAGCTACTCATCAAAATCAGCTAAATATATATATATATATTTATATATTAAATTATCTGAAACATGATGCTTAGCATGCAGAATAGGTTTTACCAACTTTCCTAGGGGTGAAGGGGACTGGGGAGGGGAGGGAGGGAGGGAGGGAGATTACTTTGAAGCACCTGAAATGTATATGTACTTTTGGTTCCTGTTACATTCAACATGTTTTATTACCTAAGATAATTAGTACATAGACACAAACTGTGCTAATATCAATCCTAAAGTACACACACATATATGTCAGGTCAATCAAATTATAACAGCCAGGATTACAGAACTTAGCATATAGTCTAATGCTCACAGTTTTTTTTAAGTAAGACTTTAATAAATACAAATTAACTTTCCTGGGGGAAGGTATAGCTCAAGTGGTAGAGTGCATGCTTAGCACACACAAGGTCCTGGGTTCAACCCCCAGTACCAGTACCTCCTCCAAAGATAAATAAATGAATAAAGCTAATTACCTTCCCCTCATAAGACAAGGAAAACAAGCAAAACAATTTAACTTTCCCTCTTCTGCCCCTGGTGGTGGTAGGAGAAAACGTTTCCAAAGTGCAGCAGCCTTTTTGTCTAAAACAATGATTTCTAGGCCAGCTTTACCAAATCTTGCCAATTCAAAGTTCAAGAACATTGCAAGTCAGTCCTGGCCTTGCCTTAATCTGTCCAACACCCGAGTCATTCCATGTGAAATAGAATTCTCAGATGATGCTTTAAACAAGCAGTCACAGACTGGTAAGAATTAGATATCCCTAAAAACGGTTATTTGGCCTCCCAAATGTATTTGGTTGGCATTTCCTGACTCAGAAGAGTAGTTGCTTTCAAGCATTTCTTCATAAATCTTGAGCTCGATGTAGTATGGAACCCAAATGTGTAGAGGAATTAGACAGAAGTGGATATAGGAGGTTTAAGTTGTTTATAAAGTATATTATGCTTTTTGATGGAACTAAATGAAATGATCAAAGAAAGAATGGGCAATAATCAATTGCTGTAACATGATGTAAAAACTCAGCATATAACTATATGAAGTACTTCTACCTTCTAACCACCACCTGAGATGGCCAAAAATGTATTACTATGAGCTAAACGCTCCGGATCCCAGGATTTAGGTGCACCTGTACCTTCCACTACTAATGCATATATGTAAACTGGGGCTCAGATGAGTCAAAATGGAGCCACTTCCAAGCCCTAAGAGGACCTCCTCACAAGAATTAAAGACCAAAAGGGCAACCTGGGGAAACTGATGGCCACCCCTATAGTACTCCATTCTCTGATTAACAGTCCAGCCAGTAAAAAAACAAACAAACAAAAACCTGCCAAAAAGGTATACAGAAGAGGAACTAAATGACTGTAAATGACTGCAAAGCTGGAACAGCTGCTCCAGGAAGTGTGGGAGTTCTGAAGCCCTTGATACACATTGGAAGTCGGCCACAGAACCCATTAGTTTGGTCAATAACCAGCAAAAGCAAGAAAATAAATGAGTAAATTCTCCCTCCCCCACTTCACTCAAGGCTTAAGCAAACTTTATTGTTAGGGGAAAATATAATACTTACATGAATGCTGCATGTGTGCATGGGAGCAAGTGATCAGCAATAGCAAATTAACTTTCCAATAAAAGCCTTATTAAAATATAACAATAGAAAATTACTTTGTAGGCCCAAGTAAATGTTTCTCATATTTATGTAAAAAGAAATATAGATAAGAGACTTACCTCAGTATTTCGGGGCACCAAGTGCTCAAATATCTTTGTCAAGTAAGGATCAAGAGGCATGGTGAAGTCACGTCAGTGAGGAGAAACTTCGTCTCAGTCCCAGGTTTTTCCTTCCCATACCCTGCATGTACAGTAACTGCTGCCTGGCAAACTGCAAACAAGCAGCATCATGCAAGTTTCAAGCTTCACCTCTTTTTTGCCAACTATCTTCTGGGCAAAATTCAGCAAGAGATGGCAAGGTGGAATTGCTGAAGCACTGGGTCAAGAGATCTGTGTTACTTGCCCTCTCTGGGTTTTCCCCCAGGGTATTAAAAAAAAAAAGGAAGAAGCAGAGAGGGGTAAGGGGGCTCTAACAACCCTTCAGCTCTAGAATTCTTTGTTTTTTAAAGAAATGTAATACAGCTCAAATCAGGCAATACGGTGGAGAAGGGAAAGGCAGAAAGTATAATTAAGCTATTGTAACAACAGCTGCCTTCAGATACCTAAGCGTTACTGTTAAAGACATTTCAATCCAACAGAGCAACTATTAGCAACTTCCGTCTAGCACTGTCACAAACAGGTTCATGGTCAACCTAAACATGTGCACTGTGCATTTTATTGACAACTTGGAAAGACCTGTTCAACTATTTTACAGAAATTAAGTTTTCACTCCAAGTGATGTGTATGCAATTCAAATGAGTAAGAAAAGTACAATTACTGTACAAAAGCGTAACTATGAAATGGCAATACTTTTTTTAAACAACCCAGATTTGTAATATATTTATTCACTGTGCAGAGGGATTGTACCTTGTACAAAATAAAATCAATTTCTCAAACTAATTTAACAAGAATGCGTACTGTTGTGTTGCAAACTGAAAATGTGTCTAGAATCTACACCTTAGGTTTAAAGGTAGAACTAACCTACATTTTGTGTGGTCAGCCAGAGAAGTGAAAATCATCCCAACAGACGTTTGAAAATAAAGTGAAACGACTCTATCAAATTTATAACAAGAGAGTCTCTTCCTTTAAAAGTAATGAGTGGATGCAATACATTCTTATTCATGTCTAAAAATTATTGAAAAAATTTCATACACATCAGTATACTCAAAGAATTTCTCTGCTTTCACAGAGATTTGCACTCAGAGACAACTACAACTTGTGCTCAGCTCCAGGGGCACAAAGGTGCTTCTATGAAATGGAATAAAGGCAAGTTTAAGGGCCACCTAATTTGCATAAGTACAGTGAATAGCTGTCTGCCAGAAGTTATCACCCAATACAGTACTCTGGGTATAACTGTTTTAGGACCTTTTAAAAATATAACCTTGTGACCTAACTGGTAAAGAAGTAGGAGGACTGATTTTGTAATAAAGTATAGATGCTAAAAAATAGCTAACTGAATGCATTCAATGGTATGTTTAAAGTTTCTCCCTCATACTTTCAAAGTTTTGTATGTAATCCTCATCCTTAGGTTAAACTAAAACCTTTCAACTTGTCAGTTCACAAGGCTTACATGATACTCAAAAGTTATTTAAGTTATTTCCATTTAATAAAATGTTTAACCAAGAATAATGTATGTTTGCTAGTTACAGAATAATACTCGTTCAAAAAAAAGATCTTCCTAACAGATAATTCTCAAAGGCTGGGGCTTTGGCATCTGAGTGAAAGACAAAACATAATCAAGAGTTAAAAGGCTAAAAAAGGTATTTGCTGAGAATAATAGGGAAAGATTATAACTTACGAGACTCAGAATGCTACCTAGTATCATAAATGATAACCAAGGGCTGCAGGTTGTACACTCAATACAGAAGACTCAAGAATGATACTATTAGCCGCTCATTTGGCCAGAAGAGGCCCAATTAACCTGTATGTAGCAACAGAAGACAGAAAATCTATCTCAGAAGGGAGCTGGATACATAAGGGGTTCATTATCCTATTATTTGTACTTGTGTATAATACTTATTACATATTATTTATACAGTAATTTTATATAACAATTCGTATTTTTAAATGTTTAATCTGAATGGTAATTATCAGACTGTAGCTCCCCCAAGCTAAATGAACCCCGAGAATGAACCCCAAGACTAGCCCTTCATTCTTTTAGATGGTACTTCCTTAATGTCCTCCTACAAGGTTGTAGGAGGGGTAAATATTATGAATGTCCAACTATGAACAAAGCACTTTCCCTCCCCTTATGCATTTTACTACGTAGCAGTTACAAATGGGCAGGGATAAATGGAGGGCCCTGGTGATCAATGGGGTGGTGATTATACATTTTCTTCCCTGACTTGCAGAGCTAGGAAGACTGAGCAGTTGTCCAATCCAAACCCACAGAAGGTAGAAGCTCTGGTCTGTATCAACAGTTGTCAGATTATCTCCTCATTCCAGTTTCTGCCTCCCAAGCCATTTTCTAGCCCTCCAGAGCCTTGACAATGAGTGCTAAAAACAGTACACTTACTCATTAGGATGCCGATAACAAGGTCTGAGTTTCTGTGGTTTGGGGCAAGGTTAAGTTTCAGTGACTCAAACACAGGAAAGGAATTCTGTTAGTTATTAATTTTTACCACCATCACAGGGACTGATTACACAGTAGTGAAAATAGCCAATATACATGACATCCATGCCAGGACCTACCAATCCCATGCTTAATAATGTTAAATAATTGAATTCAAATGTTTAGACTACTAATAATTAGATTACTGTATTAATAGCCAAATATAAATCTATACACTTGGAATTAATGATTGGTTCTATTGGTGGAATCCGTCCCCAGACTGACCACCTCACAGTAGATTCCTCTTAGAGACAATTAAAAAAAAAAAAAAAGCTAAACACAAAATGTATTTTAAAGTTCTCTCTCCCATGCGTGAATATATCTTAAAGTATATCTTAAAAGCCGACATTATTTTCTTTTAACAGTAAAAGCCAAAACACATGAGTTCTCGGCTCATAGTTGACAGGGCAGCCCCTTGAGTGCTCCTCCCTCCTAGTATATATGGTACACTTTGATGCATATTTTTGAAACTGATGGCAGTTTTGCAAATGTACTGAAAGTTTTCATTTTACTTAATGGTGTTAATAGGGAAATAAAGATAGCATTTTAATCAAGTTACTGTTAAGACCAAAAACATCTTGCAAAGTACATACCTGATTTTTACTTTCTATTAAATTTTAGTTAGAATGTATAATAATTTGGCTCTAGTACCTGAAGAAAGTGTTCATTCATAGAATTATTCAATTAAAGCTGGGGTAAACCCCAGAAATGACTAATCTAGTCCCCTCATTAACTGGAAGAAAGTGAGGCTCAAAGATGACTAGAAGAGCTGTGCCTAGAATCCACATCTTTGTCACCTAGTCCAGCGCTCTATTATACCTGCCCCTTTCAGTCTTTTAACACGGAGTTCAGCATACTTCTAATATATTCCTAGTACCAACTTCCTTTAAAATATTTCTCTATCCTCCAATCAGTTTTCAGGAAAATGGATACTTCAATTAAAATTCTCTCTCGGCCTAATCCTAATGGTCTCCCTTACATAAATCGTGATGACATTAGTATTTTGTATTATTTTATTGTTACCATCAGCACCTACAGTTTGGGGGGGGGCGCGAACATTCTTTAATAAAACATTAGAATGACAACTCCAGTTTATTTGGCATATTGTACAGGGGAGTGGAAAAGATGCCATCAAATCCCATAAAGGGATGCAGCACCAGCACTGCCCCAACCAGAACAAAATCAGCAGTCGTCTCTTTAGCACTAGTCTGACTGTCACGCTAACCCACTAAATGCTGTGGTCAAAGAAGGCCCTTTCGTGGTCTTTGTTCATTTTTTTTCACCTGGGGAATGGATATCCTTATGCACAGTCCTCATGCAACATTCATACTTTGTTTTGAAAAAAATTTTTTTTCAGGCTTATGTTCGTGAGACATCAGAAAACCAACCTCCATTTTTTGCCTTTGTTTAATAATTTAAAAAAAGCTCCTTAAATTGAAACCTAACAGGTTGCAATAAGTGTTTAATTATCCACCCAGCCTTTGAATTATTCTGCTTCTGATGTTGGCCAAAATTGTCTTAAATAGTAGTTTTTTTCTCTTTAAAGTATGTGGAAGAGATGATCACAATAGCTTGAACCATGGAAACCATTTGTATTTTGTAAATACAAGTCACTGACAACAAAAACTAAGATGTTTATTTCCCCAATGATGAAATAAGTATGACTAACTCTGGTGGGCAATCCAAACTCTTAAGAAGTCTAACTTTCTGCAGAACCCTCTGGTCTAAGTCACCAGCTACCACTCTTTAGAATCTAGCATACTCAATGCAATGGCTAAGAAACTTACCCCTACAGAGTAACAACTACTATTAGAGAGAAATCATAAATAGCATTTGAGAACAATGAGATACAAGTTTAAATCAAGTCAAGACGGCTAACTGATTTTTCAGGACAAGTTTTTTTTTTTTTTAAATGCAAAAGTTAAAATAACTAAAAGGCAAAATCACAAAGCAAAATAGTTCTAAACTGCCTTGAGCCTTAAATTGTCATATTTGAAAACTTAATGTCTCTTAACTTCAGAGAGTCTGTGTCCAGAGATACTATTCAGAATGAAGACACTTGTTGAAATGCAATCAAATTCACTTTCTACTACTACTACTTCTTGGAATTCTCCCAAGATCCAACTATGCCCAAGGCAACATTAAGCCTACATTTGATAAAAATTCAAAGTTACTTTATTCACTTTCAATTCACTACCTAGTTTTACCTTCTCTTAAATAATTTTGTAAAAAATTTACTACCGATATTGAGTCAATTAGGGGTGGAACCTCTGCCTGGGGCTGGTGACACTGCTACATATCAAATAGAGATTACTTTCCTCATGTTTTTGGTAATACTTTTTCCAAGAACAGCATAATTGAACTACATGCCTAAAATCAAAGCTGAATTCACACAATGATGCCTCCAATTCAATTATTTACTCTACAACCCAAGGCCCTATGCTTTTCCTCATCAGAATCAAGTATTCCACGGCAGCATCCAAAACACTCAAAGGAAAAATATCATCTGACAACATAAAGAACAGTCCCCCTATAACTGTTTATTAGAATGTGAATATATTCCAAATCAGTAACTAAAAAAAAAAATTAAGTTACAGAGCATGCATAAAATACAAAGTAGTGATTTACAAACAGATAATAGTATCTTCATAACCAATATACTAAAATAATAAAATGGCTACAGAAGAAAACTCAAATGACGAACCACAGCAATGCCTTCCGTGCGTGCACCCCACACGTCATGAGCACCGCAAAAGACAGAAGATTAACTATGAAACATAGTAATCTATGCAAGCCCACACACATATGTATATTTTGGGGATATTCCATCATCCTGAATAGTATCACTTCAGTTGACACAACTTTCAGAACACTGCAGAGTTAAGTGCTTAATATTATCCACAAGAAAATAAAACTAAATATTAGTGTGCACATTTCTGAATGAGAAATGAGTTGCTCCAATGATTTCAATAATGTAGTGGAAGAAAACTTTCAGGTTTGTACAATGCCTAAATGCACTCTATTTAAACTCAAGGTACTATTTCATCTTATGTACTAAAAGAATACATGCCTTTAAGTGGTATTACTTGAGCAGAAATTAACCTCTCATTGTATTCTTCAGACATACTGAAACCAAATACTTAACTGGACTATATTCCATAACATACCACAAAACTCAAAAATCAGCACTGTTAAAACAATTATCCATGCCTGCTGGTGGATATGGTGAGAAAACTAGGTTGCATTTCACTTACTGGAAGGTTTTAAGACAAAATTAACACTTCACAATCTGATACTAAGAGCATTAAACCAGTTATTGCCTGAGCAATAAAATGCCACACAATCTACTGCTGGGAAATTAGGTAAGTTAAATGACTTGGGCTGCCTGATCAATGTAACAGAGGCACCTCAGATGGAACTCCACCAGTCTCTCCAATTCCCAGCCTGCCAGGCAGCATTGTTCAACATATGGCCCCATAACCATACTGCTACTGAAATCATCAGTCTTTTATGTTTATTAAGATAATTCTTGTCCAGAAAAAAGTGCCCCCCATCTAATCAACTTTGATGTTTACAAAAATTAAAAAACAAAATTTACTAAACTACATAACCCTATTAAGGCATTTTAGAAATTGACTTCCAGAATAATGGAAAATTTTCAAGCTCTCAAAATTCTGCTATGTTTATAGGGCAATTCTTCGATTTATGGAAATATACACTGCACTGAGAGAAGAGTGTATTAATTTATACGCTGCTCTGTGGCAAAATAATAGCTTATTTCTAGTCTTCTTAGTTTGATTTAGTCAAGACCAATAGGCCTGAGCTTCAAGGGATCAAGTTTATATTATGTCCTACAGTGACAGCTTCCATGATGAAAAGTAAACAATAATTGAGGAATCCAAACATTCAGTTTATTAAACTAAGGCTAGTGAAGCCATAGCACAAAAAAAAGCTGCAGTCATTCGGGACAAGTGGATGATTTTATAAAGCTAAAATCAAAAGACTTAAGACATGGAAAAATCTGTAAGTATGAGGAAGTAATAAAACACAAAAGTGACCACAAGAATTACAAATATATTTAAATCTCAGACCTGGGAATTGGACTATACACAGCCTTCTAGGGGAGAAGAGAAACGCCTTATATGTTCTGACAGCACTGCACCTTTGGCTTGTTTTCAGTGGTTGGTGGAACGTGAATAGGAACCACATTGTTGCTTGGAGACATGTCGTTTTCACGTCTGTCTGACATTTGCTTCTGGGAAACAATGCGGTATATCTCTGAGTGAAAAATGAGAAACAGCAATACTCAGTGTGAAAAGACCCATCAATAGTGAAAGATACACAGAAGTTATATCGGCCAAAAAAAAAAGCCAATAACCTAAGCAAACAACACATATACTCATAAGTTTTATTTTCAAACAGTGACTCATTAGAGCCAACCGATTATTTTAGCAATTTCCCTTAGGATAAGAAGGGAAATAAAGGTTTTCCATTTCAGAGTGAAAGGTTCACCAATCAGTTAATTGAATCTTGTTTTAAAGAGATTACACATAGTTTATGGACTTAGATCTAAATTAAACTATGAGAGTATTTTCAGTCTACCCTTATCAAAAAACCTACATACACCGACATTGTACCACAGAAAAATAAAAATAAATTTGCACGATCAATCACATTAGGAATTTCTGTTGGCTATGTAGAGAAGGATACAATTTCATAAACCAGTCAAAATCCCAAAGGACTCTTGGAAAAGGAGGGAAAGATACTAATTATCAGTGCTTCTTGAAATAAAGTTAAATTGTAATTAAATAACTACTCAAACAGGCAACTTAAGATTTTCTATGACACTTATCAGAACTAATTGTTAAGCATCTACCTCTTGCACTACATGCCTGTGAGTGAGAAATGCTGCCTGCTTTATCAGTAAACCAAGAATGCTGG
This sequence comes from Vicugna pacos, assembly GCF_048564905.1. Lineage (NCBI taxonomy): Eukaryota > Metazoa > Chordata > Mammalia > Artiodactyla > Camelidae > Vicugna > Vicugna pacos. The sequence continues at coordinate 3,780,939 of NC_132992.1, forward strand.
GGCCATCAAGTCATCAGCCACTGCAGCACCCTCAACCCAACAGTGCACCCTGAGGGGACTCAGGATGAAGAACAGGATCCTAGTCCTCCATAGTAAAGGTGCACATCAAAGAAATGGTTTCCACGAGCCCAGACTTTTGCATCTTCCCAAACATCTCAAAGCACTAAACTCAACTGGCGTAGAGATGTCTGGTTTTCTTCAACTATCAGGAATCCTTTGATGTTCCAGACTACCTGGTTTTTTGTTACAAAAACTCCTACATATCCTGGCTCCTCCCTTACCTCCTTGGAATAGACCCTCAGAGCTATGTGAGAGGCTGCCTCCCAGGCTTAAGCCCTTCAGCAAGTTGGCTGAATAAAACATAATTCTCAACTTTTAGGTTTGCACTTTCTTTTTCAGTCGACAAACTATAAGGACCAAAACTGTATCTACAGCATAGAGTAGGGGTTTGATAAATAACTAAGTATGTAAATAAATGTTATTAAATTCCTCTACAGCAAGTATCTTTATTTAATATATTTTAATTGGTCTTAAATTGCAATGCCTAAAAGTACTTCCCTCTGACTATATAAACTCCTTACAAAGAATGTATCTTATCTATCTTTGTCCTCACAGTGCTCCCTCCAAAACAGCCTCAAAAAGGGAATTCTAAAAAATGGGATAAATCCCTATTATGATATACTATGAACAATACAATGTATTCCTATGAATGACATGGAAAACACTTAAAATGAATTTATCATGAGGAAACAATTAGGTAAATCCAGATTGAGGGACATTCTACCAGACAACTGGCCAAGACTCCTCAAAAAAGTTACTGTCACAAAATACATTGAAAAGATGGGAATAAATGCTTTAGATGTGGGCTATAGCCCACCTACTTGTATTAAATAAACTTTAAAATCCAATTCTCCCATCTAGTAGCCATATTTCAAGTGCTCAATAACAACCCATGGCCAGCGGCTACTCTATACACTATCCAGATATGTAACAATTCCATCAATGCAATGTGTTTTCCTTGACCAGATCCTAGTCTTAAAACTTTAAAAATCCAATCTATAAAGGACATTGCGCATACTTGGAGAAATCTGTACATGAACTGCACATTAAATAATACTGTAAAAACTTAAAGTTCTTGGATATGATATACAGTAATGTGATTAGGTAGAAGAATGTCTTATTCTGAGGAGATAAAATGCTCAAGTATTTAGTAGTAAACTGCCACAATATCTACAATTCACTTTCCAAAGACTGAGCAAAGAGGAAAGAGTATATTTACTCATGTAGAAATAAACCAAATGTGGCAGAATGTTAATAACAGAATTTTAGGTGAAGGATACATGGGTATTCACTGTACTGTTTCTGTGACATTTGAAAAATTTTAAAATATAAAGTTATGGGGTTAAAAAAAGAGAAAGTGAAATTGTATTTCCAAAATGCTCCAAGAACAGAGCAACCAAATGCAATGTTATCAACATCATTTGGATTCTAAGCTGAACTGTAAAAATTTGAGACAAGAAAATTTAATATTGTTTAGATAACAGAGGACAATAAGGTATTACTGCCAACTTTTAAGTGGTTTTGTTGCTACAGGTTTAAGTCCTACCCTTTAGATATACATCATGAAATGTGTACAAATGAAATGATGTAATAGCTGGGATTTGTTTCAAAATAATGGGGGAAGGAGTAAATAGAGGAAGACACTGGCCCTGAACTGATGCTTGCTGGTGGCTAAACAGGAGTTTATGATACTATCCTACTTTTGGTATGTTGGAAACTTTCCCTAAAGAGTTAAAGAAAAAGACATGTATTAACTAAATTAATATTTTCTCCAAATTAAGAACGAAGCTCCCTAAAGGTGAACAACAGCAAGTTGAAATCAACTGAATATGCAAACTAACAGAAACACTGACAGCTAGTGTACCTTTTCTTACACCTTACGTTGTGGAGAGAGGGGGCAGAGTGCTGAAATTTATGTTTGAGAAGGCTGACAGGAGTTCAAAGGTGAAGAAATACCAAGAGAAAAAATTAGATTACAATAAAGAAAGGCTACTGACTAGAGTTCAAAAAGAAGAAAAGGGTATGAAGGATAGAGTCTTCATTTAGATTTTCATTGAAAAGGGAAGGGACAAGAGCGTCAAGGGTAAACAGAAAGAGTTGTTCAATGAGCCTAGTGGCTAAAGGAGTAAAGATAATCAACAATTTACTGTGAAACTATACCATTCATTGTTTGTTCTTTATGTTTTCTCTCTAATCTCAAACTGGATGGCTCTTCTTTTTCAAATGCAAATGATTAAATGTGACCTTCTACAAATTTTAACTTCTTTATAAGTGGTTTTGAATATTGAGTTAGGGGAACCAAAACAAAAAATATTTTGCAGGCTCTTACATGAAAAGCAAATGCTGAAAGAGGAAAGAGAGGAAAAGGCAGAGTTCTCAGAGAACATACAAAAGTAAATAATTAAAGAGATCTCATTACAAAGAAATTTGAGCAGTGTTTTAAAACTGCCTGCAAGTACTGCATACTGTTTTATAGAAATGGATTACTGCTACATTTATGCCAGTCACCAAAAAGATGTTCGCTAATAAAAATGCCACCCAAGGCAATAAAGAAAAAGGTAAGTGTTGGCCAGAAAATTAGGAGAAAATTTTTCTTTCAGTTAGAATAGGCATTAAGAGGCTACACAAGTAATTTACCTAAAATCTCTCATGGCTGGGTGTGTCACTTAAAAAAAAACTTTGATATGAAAATAGGAAGCAGGTAACTTCTAGATGATATCTGATTAGAGAAGGCTATTTAAGTAGGGGGAAGGAACAGGACTTGCAAAATCTGATGCAAATATTTTCCTCCTTCAAGGGTATGTTCTCCTTTAGAACCAAAAGTATGCGATACACCAATTCCTGTGCAGTCCCTTTTCAAGAAGTCCAAACGATAAGTAATGTTAGAAAGAAAAGGAATCCTGCTTTATCATTCTTATATGATGATCCCTTGTAGGAGGTCTAAATATAAAGTAAAATATTAATATAAGACAGTTTTAAACACAATCAGGTAAAGTTAAATAAAAAAGACATATGGCTATTTCTACTTTAATGGAAGTGTGCATCAAGTTACAAAGTAAATTCTAAGAAAGTTTAAATGCAATAGTTTCAAACTGGGGAACAAAGAGAGCCAAAGTTCTTCAGTCCCTCCAAAAATTGTGAAAATGGCAGAAGCCTGAGTTATTCCACTACAGCCTAGGTCAGAATTTGTTAGACCTTCTTCAAATCCATTTCTCACAATGTAAATTTCTTGAAGGTCAAAAATGCTCTGGTTTGACATACTGATGCATTTAAAAGGTTGCCACAGGCCAAAAGCAAAGCTACTATGCCTAATTAAAAGATTCTCACTACTTGGTAATAAAATGCCTGAAAACTCAATCCCACTTTTAAGAGTCAATATGCTCCGTAAATTAAAATTCTTTCAATCAAGAATTAAGAATTAAGTCTTCATACTAAAAAGATGGGTTGGATTTATAAATTACCTAGAGAAACATGGCAGATACCATCTTAACCAAGTTTAACCTCACCAGTAATGAATAAGACAAACCAAAATCATATCAAAGATATGGACTGAGAACACTTTTCGTGGCATTCCTGCTGAAAGTATAAGCTAAACTGAACCATGAGGAAACATCAGACAAACCCAAATTCAGGGACACTACAAAATAACTGACCAGTACCCTCCAAGAAATGTCAATAAACAAAAGACAGACTGGAGAACTATTTCAGATTAGAGGAGACTATGACAACTGAATGCAATGCATGATCTGATCCCAGACTGTCTTTTGCTAATAAGGACATAATTGGATCATTTGATCATTGTACTATGGTTATGAAAGACTATGCCCTTACTTTTAGGAAAAAAACACTGATAAATACTTAGGTATAATGGGTAAATATCTGTCACTCTCAAATGGTGCAGGAAAGAATTATTTATATATTTAGAGAGGAGAGGATGGCTCAGTGGTAGAGCGCATGCTTAGCATGCATGAGGTCCTGGGTTCAATCCCCAGTACCTCCAGTAAAAGAATAGATAAATAAATAAGCCTAATTACCATTTATATATTTAGAGAGACGAAGAAAAAGAATAAAGCAAATGTGGTAAAAGATCAACATTTATGGAATATGGATTAAGGGTATTTGCAAATTCTTTGTACTATCACTGCAATCTTTTAAGTCTGGAATTTGCCAAAATTGAAAGCTGAAAGAAAAAAAATTATAGAATATGTAAAGTATGGATTAATATCCCTTAATGAACTTGAGGATAAAAGAAAACAAAGCTGTACTGAAATGCAGAGGCTGAGCAACGTATCAGGCTCACTCATGCACTGACTACCAGCTCCAAAAAATACCGTCAGCAAAATCATGTCATGGAGTTATGGTCAAATTCATGGATGTTGAGAATAGCATAGGTCTATTCTAAAATAAGCAACACAATTAACTTTGAAGGAACAACAAAAAATTTCTAATACATAATTTTGCATCTTAAAAGGAAGCTATTTTTTTCTTCCAGCAACATCAAAATACAATTTTAATGCTCCCTTAATACTGTTAACATTTAAAGTAGAATTAAGCATAACGAAGAATACTGTTCTATTTCCTGTTTTTTCTATGCATTAATATTTCCATAAGTATGTAGAACAGCTTAGAACAAACATTCTAACACTTGCAAAACACAGATGTCTGCTGCCATATGCAGTGATCTCTGATCCCACAGATCAACAATGAGATTGATGCAGGAAGCTGAGGAAATAGTGACTCTACAGAGAGGAAAAATGGCAGTGAGTGAAGCTCAAGCCTTGTTTGCTTTCAAGCAGTATTAAGTAGTAACAAAAGTTTAATCTGGAGTGAATTTTAAGAGAAACAGCCAGATGTGCTTCATCATTCAGGACAAAACAGCTCAATTTAAGCATATATCACTGCTATTGATTAGTTCATGTTCGAATGGATCAATTGTCGATGTTCAATGCTACAAAATGATACGTAAAATAGTTGAATGCAGATGGAAGAAAACACTTGGGCTCATCTTCACTTAGTATCGAATAAACAGGCTATAAATTGAGATCAGAATAGGCTAGAATTTGCTAAGACTTGATGAGACATAAAAAATAACCAAAGAATTGACTAAAAAAGGCCTTAAGATCAGAGGCCTTTGAAGATTGATTTATAACTCAAACATCTTAAACGTTCACTCACTTTATTACACAGGGAACGGGAGCAAAGTGACAAAAAGTAAAAACCTACAACTTTTGGGCCTCACTTCAGTATTCAACACACGGACTACAGAATCCACACAAGTGCTTATAAGGAAAAAAATAGGATTTGCAGTCATACTGCACATTCAATCAGATCTTGCTTGCTGAAACAATCTGCAATGAAACTTGACACAAAGATTCTAGAAGAAAACTACCATGTTCCAAAGACTGTTAATGCAACCCTAGCACCAGTCCTTTATTTACTATTTTTCTGATGACAGAACTCTAATAAAATAGGTATGTAAATCATTAATATATAGTTTACTTTTAATGAGTTTTTTTTCATACTTTAACTGCGATTTAGCCACTAATTTATCAAACATTCACTAGGTAGCAGGGATAGCTAAATATTTTACACTTATGAACTCATGTACTCATTTCTGGAGTCTAGAACAGACATCCCAATGACAAACAATTTTTCTGTGGATTAGGTTCTAGAGACAAAAACCTTTAAGACACAACATGAACAGTCAAATCAAATCATACCACGAAGTATTTATAAATGCAAGCCCTCTCTCAAAAAGAAATTAACAGAACTCCCCAAAACATATTTCTACTTTACATATGAGGAAATTGAGGCCTGGAAAGGTTAAGTAACTTGCCTAAGATTAGAGAGCGAATTAATAAGTGGAGGAGCCAGGACTAGAACCAAAGTCAGGCTTCTAAGTCCATGCTCTTGGAAAACCTAAGTTTTATTCCCTACATTTTTACAGTAATATAAGATAACATTTAAAAGCCAAAATCTGCGCCTCTAATACAAGTGCTACAAAGAATGAAAATCTTGTTATATCATCATTGGAAACTCATGTATTTAACCATTCCTCTATATATACTTTTTAGAACACCAAGTAAGACTATTATATAGTGAGACTACACTCTAAATTATGAGCTCTTAAAAGTAATATACATTTTTAAAATACTTAAAAACTCACTGAAGTGCTTATTAGAGGATTAAGATTAAACTTCCAGATAAATTGTTCATTCTAATAAAGTCAGGGTAAATATGAGTCAGCACAAATAAAATGCCTTCCTATCCCTGAGGCTGACCTGGTCTATACATCCACATACCAGAACATGAACTTTGTTCCTTTCCCACTATTTATTTACATTTTTCAATATGTAATCACTGGCTGATTTTCTCCACAGGTGACACTTTGCTTCTTATACAATATAGCACGGGAGAATTTTACTTTTTGTTTTTTCATTTAGGTTTCTAAGTATATATTTTCCCCTAGGTGTTTCTATAATATAGCAGAACCAAGAATGCCTTTTCTTTACTGAATTTCAAAAGGGTATTCATTTTTCCATAGATGGAATTTCAATATTTATCTTACTATAAAGTACATTTAAGCACTGCTTTGTGCTTATGATCATCAAGTATGGAATGCATGGACCAAAGTAATAAGTGAACAAATTATTTTGAAAGTACTTCTCCCACTGTAAACCAGATGAATTAGGATGACCAAAACTCCACAAGCAAGGGCTTTAACTAATTTTGTAGTCTAAGTAGCTCTTGCTAATAGCAGCTCTCAAATGATAGTCATTCTCAGATAGTGTGATTCTGTAGTTTAGTTTCCTCATTAATTTGTTTAAATGACCTTCCCAATACTCCCAATTCCCACTGGTATAATCTAAAAACGCACGTCTTACCTGTCAAGATTGTCTGAAAAGCAGCTTCTACATTTGTAGAGTCTAGAGCAGATGTCTCAATGAATGACAAACCATTCTTTTCTGTAGGGAGAAACAAAAACTTCAGTCTTGTTCAATTTTAATACAAGGGATGTGATACACTCAAGCCCTCAAAAGGAAAATAACAGAACTTCCTAAAACCTAAGACCTCCCTAACTTCTTGAGTAATAAGAGCACCATTCTACTTCGGTAAATTAAAAATTAGAGAGACATTGTCATTGGCCTCTTTAATTAACATAAATATTTGTTACATCTAAATACTACCACGAACAATGAATAACACTAGTCATAATGCAGTAAACTGGTCAAACACCCAGCTATTTCCATCCCTTACTGTCCTTCCCCTCATGAACTACACAGCTAGGGCAGGAATGTGGAAGGGTATATGTGACTGGCTTAGAATTCCACAACTATATTGTTTGAAATAAAGCTTCTCGCCTGGAAAACTGAAAGACCATGACAAAAAACTGTATTCACAGCACAATCAATAGTGGAATGTCACAACTTTCTCTAGTCAAGAATGCGCAATGCTGCCTTCTGTAGGCTGCCCCTGCCAGTAGGGAAGCAAGACAGAGGTGGGTCCTCCATGAAGCCAGGAAAGTTTTCATTGCTAAGCAGCTACATCCCTGTTGGTCCTTGACACTCCCTGAGCCACTACCTTTCAGACCCACACAGAACAGCCTTGGCAAAACTCAGACATAATGTGAAAAGGGACAGGAAGCACAGAATAAACAGATTTCATCTACCCCTTACAAGGAGAGAACGACAGAATTTATCTTCAATGTCTGGCAGCAAAAACTCGAAATACTGGAGTTCTAATAACTCAAAGGTAAGCAAGGGTCATACAGCCATCATACACTTTCAAAACGACAAAACTTGCCGACCGTCCATGTTTACCTTTCTGAAACAACTGTAACCAATTATCCTCATGCAAAGGGTTATCAAAACTGTAGATCTAACAGTAAGAAATACAGAATCACTGTAATATCATGGAATTCTCATCACTAACCTGCAAAAGCTCTTGCTTCATCTGTAGGAACTGCCCTGAGGTGACGCAAATCACTCTTATTGCCCACAAGCATGATAACGATGTTACTATCAGCATGATCTCTCAGTTCTTTCAGCCATCGCTCTACATTTTCGTATGTGAGATGTTTAGCAATGTCATAAACCAATAAGGCACCTACAGCTCCACGATAGTATCTGAAAACAGAAGCATGTATTTAACTATTAGAAAACAATCACAAGATGGAAGGGAACACCAGAAAAAAAAGCTAAGTATATGGATTATATATATTTTTAAGCACCCTTTTAAATAAATTTTAAAATTCTAATACTGGAATTCTTAAAAGTAAATACAAAACAGCACCATTTTTCCGATACCAAAAGTCAGCAAATTGACTTTAGCAGCCTATTTCACAGAACCGAAAAATTATGAGACTTACGCTGATGTTATAGCTCGGTATCGCTCTTGTCCTGCTGTGTCCCATATTTGTGCCTTTATTGTTTTTCCGTCAACCTGGATGCTTCTTGTTGCAAACTCTACTCCAATGGTGCTCTTGCTTTCAAGATTAAACTCATTTCGAGTAAATCGAGACAGGAGATTACTCTTTCCCACACCAGAATCTCCAATAAGGACAACTGAAAAAACAAAGAACTTAATGTCAGATGAGCAAGGCAAACACATTCAGAATACCACCATGCTTTAAAGTAAAAAAGATAGGGCATCTGATTTTTAAAAAAGGATGAGGGTAGGTAGGGAGTTGAGTAGCCCTTGTGCTTGACCTGCTACCAATCAATAAAACCAATTTATTCATTTTAACCTCTTTCTACCTGCATAGTGACCACCACATATCATGTGCTTAGTACAGATATAGTACCTGGTCTTACACATGCAAATTTTAATAAGTTCACTAGGCACTGATGACCAGCTAATGCATCAATTAACAATCAATGCTATACCAGCCTTACTACCTTAGAAGGTAATAACTTGAAAGATAAAATTCCAAACCAAATGAATAATCTGTGATATTAAAAATGTATCAGACATGAAAGCAACAAAGGATGTTAGTGGGTGATGGACAGGGAAAGGCTGAGTATATTCTACTTTGACTTATCAGTCTGGATGTGACCTCAGGACTCACTTAGGCAAAATGAAAGAATTAACATAGAGGCACCAACTTTATAAAACCTTGCCACCCAGATCACAGAAATTACAATGACCCTTTCAGTTTTATCAGATTGTTTCTGGAGGGCAAAACACCTCTGCCAAACACCCTACTAAGTTTAACAGATGCCCTAAAAAGGTGACTAATAATTCTGACTTACTCTTGAGTCAGGGCCAAAGCAAGGAAGGCATACACTTTCACTTACAGCTTAATGAATTTTTTAAAAACAGGTGTGGTTAGATGAATTTGTTTCCTATGATTACTATAGGAGGCAATTTATCTACTAGCTAAATACATGTTGATTCTTTTTCACTAAAGTGATAATTACACTTTCAAAACAATGGGGAAATAGGCTGTTAACTTGTTTTAAAGCCCTTCTATCTGAATTTAAAGAACAAAATGAGTTCACAGGTTTACAGAATCTGAGCTTGACTTTTTTTCTCCTTGGTAAAAATTTTTATCAGCATTTCAGAAAATATACTTAACTGTTAACTACTAATGCTGCTTCTTCATTCCTACTAGCTAACTGATTTAGACAGCAGCTAACTGATTTAGAAAATCAAACACGCCAGAATAACGCCAAAGAATAAGACTAATAAGACTAGAGAGACTGGGATTTGGTGGTGGGGGTGGTGAGGGAAGTAAGAACTGTGAGCTCATTTGTACCCTGGTCAGAAGGCAGAGAGTCCATTGTGCATTCCTTCCTTGCTACAAGAGCGGATATAACCTGGCCTCTGAACAGTCTTGGAGACAGCACATTATCAAATGCATATTTTTCTGGCTTCCTCTATGAGCTGATTCAGCAAGAAATCATCCAGGCAGCCAAGACTCCATGCAGCAAAATGCATAGTTATTTCTAGCTATACAGTCAATTAGAGGTGTCAAAGGTATTATGGCAAGCACAGATAACAAAGTAAATGCTTTAATCTGGATACCGGGGAAGAAGATGCTAAGGTCATGAAAGTAACATACAAAAACAACGCACTTTCAATTTTACAGGACGGTTGGTTGATACATTAGTTTCCAAGGTCTACCATTCTAGATGTGAGGTGAAATGCCAGTATCAGTAATAAAGTCTACCCTTTTAGTACGGTGTAATCACTGTCGCCTCTTAGTGCAAAAGGCTGGATGTTCTGCTGAGGAAAACCTCTTTTGGTTACTTTCTGGGCCCACACTAGCACTGAGGTACAAAAGCCTCACTTGAAGTAACAGAGAAATAGGAAAGAAGAGAAAAACCAAAAAGTTGAATGCTTCTACTTCATACATACTCAGATACCTCAATTTAGAAGCCAGTCATTTAGTTTAAAGCCAAAGAGCAAGACATCTAGAATGCCTTTGGATAATAAAATAAATAAGTCAAAGAATACTTTCCCCACCAACAAAAACTCTAGTACTTCCAAGTTTTAGCTTCTTGCCTTTTGATTTCCACTTTAATGATTACGTCATCTCCTCATCCACAAACCTTTAAATCGTGATAAAGACAGTGAGGGCATTTTTTTCCCTCGATGTAACCGATTAATTTTAACATAAAAATTAACACCCTTATATGAAAATAATTCAAGACTCATGAATGCTTTATACAGTATAAAATAGCTCTCTCAACTAGACATGGACAAGGTTGCCAGAATTATGACTAGAAACTTGTTAAAGGATTATATCTTAAGTGACAACAGAAGATAGTTGGTTCTTTAAGAATAGGGCTGCCAAGATGAAGTTAAGAAATGGCACAGTAAGGAAAGTTGCTTCTATTCAGTTATCAAATGAGAAACCGTATCAAGAAGGGTATTTAGGCTCACCAAAAATAAACAAACCAGAATGGATTAAAATACCTAAACAACGGAAGAGCATTTACTGGCTATGATTTAAAAGACAAATCAAAAAGCTTAAAAGTTCTTGGACTCAAACTTAATTTCTAATCAAGACAGTTTCTCTCATTAAGATGACAATACTTAATTGCTTTTTTAAAAAGTGACAAACTATATGGTCACATCCTATAGTTCAAGGAAGGAATCTGCAGTGACTTTCTTCTATTTTCCATAACTATTATCTTAGATTAAAAGTACCTCCACTTTAAACATGGTATAACTATAGCCATCTACATGACGTATATAAAACATATACATACATAAATTAAATGACAGCATCTATATATGAAATACCTATAGCATTTCTAAAGTAACTTGATAATACTTATTACCACTTGGTTAACTTCATCTGCTGAATTTTAAGTATCATATGTAATACCTAGTACTAAAAATCTGATTATCAAATATTAGGCTGTTAATTGCCATAAAAACAGAATATACACATTATCCATTATTTAATAAAAATTTGCAACTCTTCATCCACATTTAGTTTTATACACTCTCTTGCAAACTCATGTACTAGACTAAAAGCTAATTCAACAAATCAATATAGTACATTAGCCCAACAAGTTATCATGTGAAGGAGTAACTGATAATTCTCATTCTGGTTTTTGTAAATAAACTTGGAGATCTATCTATTCTTTCAACTATATTCATAGTCTAACCTCACCAAGAGTCTTTAAAATAAAATGCATTCAATAAGGCTGAAGTCTAGACAAGTTTTTCCAGATTCAGCAGAACCCAAATTGCTCAACCAAAAATTGTGAAAGAAAAGCTATCAAGATGCAAGACAGCAAAGTTCCTATAATCAGTTCCAATGACAATCAGCTGATGGTTAATTACTACTGACCTTCAATAAGATTGAGAAGAAAATGGTGTAGACCATGTATCCAGGTATTTTCAGAAAATGTGACTTTGATTGGATTGGTGTCTACCACAAAATTTGTAAATAGGAACTACTGATGTTTACTTGACTTATGTGTCCCACAAGGCCTTAACCACAGTGAGTATAAGTATTTGTTGAATTAAGTTTTTAAAATAAAAAGTCAAGTTAAAAAAAAATTAATCTCCCACCACCACCACCAAAGGTCTCACTGTTGATCTTAACTAAAGAACAACAATTATTTCGGGAACAAACACATAATTTACAATAATTCTCCTGCTCTCCCACATTACATTCCCATTTGGACTGTTTCATTCTACACCAACCAAAATATTCCTTCATTTTCAACTGGCTAGAGTTACAAACTAACTTCCAATTCCTTCAACTATTAAGTTTGCTGGGTAAGCCCTCTTCCAAGTAAATAGCTGCAGTTCGTCTCAGTGAGTAAATCCATGTAGAATGAAACCATTTTAAAATCAAATTACTGTTGCTTCGCTTTAAATTCTAACTGTATAAATAGGAAATTGGCTAAATAATCATTACTGAAGTTAAAAAAAGTGACTCATATCCTGTAAGAGCTTTAAAAAAGTGGAAATCTTTCTCAGCAAAAATTTTAAAACATCCTATCTTGAACAGCAGAATGTACAACAAATGAAACCATAGCCCATGGAAATATAAAATTATTTAGAAGGTCCTAGTTTTAAGTTTCTTTACTAATACTTAAATGCTCTTATGTTTATAGATTAGAGGTTTAAAAAACAGACAAGGACCATAGCAACTTCATATTATTACCATGTTCTGAGTCCTTATAGAAGCTTAAATTTTACAACCAGCCTCATTTAATTCTCAAAACAGCCTGAGGGGTACATTTCTTTTTTATAGATGAGGGAACTGAAGCTCAAAACAGTCAACTTTCCAAAGGTCATGTAGCAAATTTAACACCTGAGTTAGGATATGAACCAGGCCTGTGTGATTCCAAAGCCCTGCGCTCTTTCAGTTAGTAGGATGTTCTAAGTTAAAATTCCTTAAGCCAATCCAGGGTAATTGATATTCTTAGTGAGACAATAAATGGCTTCTATAACCAACATTCAGGTTCTAAACCAAAGAGGGGAAATACTCTGAAAGTCTATCTTGTTCTAAATTAATTACTTCAAAAATAGCTAGCTGCCCACTGCCTTTGTACCTTATTTGTAAAAACAAACCTCCCTTTACTGACTAAACCTCCTTCTCCAGGGTCTCAAAAAATTTCACCAGACCTCAGATGCCCTCAGCCTACAGTATGTAAATGAATCCATGCTTCCTTTCCGTATTTGTAAAATGAATTAAGTACTCCCCTTCTGTGTAAATGACTTTCCACTGTGTGGGGGTGGACAGTGAAGGGACTCACCCTACATGAAAATTTTCTGGCGCAGAAGAGTTAAGTGGTGGTAAGGGCATATCATCAACTAGTCAGACAAGATTTGCAAAGTACTGGTAAAGTAATGGTTCCTGCTTTGTTTAGTCAAACATTCTTAGCACCCAGTGGCAAAGTCAGAAACAGTCACCAAGCTTAATACTTTTTTTAAACTCCACCCTCCACTTTAATGGCAATGGCTTCTTCCTCCCTGGTAATGATCTTTGTTCAGCATACTACTGATGGATGCCCTCCTAATTCAGGAACATTGAAAGAGAATTAGAGAGCGCGCATTCACTGAACAGAAAAAGCATTTACTGTACTCTTTCTTCATTGAAAACTCTACCTTTTATCTTTGTTAATTAAAAACAAAAACTATTTGGATTTTTTTCCGGACTAACCAACGAGCAATTCTTCTTTTTACTCCCCACCCTCAAATATGTTTTGCCCAAGGGCACGACATATTTCCGTCTTGTAAAAAATATTTAATTTGACCAGAAAGCACACAACTTCCCCATGCCTTCCCCACTACCTTTGGGGAAAGGTATGTGGCCAACTAGGACTCTTTCCTTCCTGTTCTAAAAACACCAAAAGGTTGGATCCTCCCAGCATTGCAGCAGGAAGCAACCAGTCCATAGCGATAAAGCAAGCTAGTATTTGTGCAGCGTACAACCTTTCCTGCTCAGGAACTGGGCCTTCAGGTCTGGCAAGGATAACAGCCACCACCCATCCGCAACCCCTTCTCGCGAGCAGAGTCAAGTTAGCCTAGGATGGTTGCCGCTGGGTAGGGAGGGTAGGAGAAAAGAGCCCAGGTGGGAAGTCACACCGGTCTGCCGGGTCACTGCGACAAGTGCGCGCGTGGGTGATGGGACAATCCCTCCTGCCCTACTCCCCACCGTCGGGGTCGCACAGGAGACGTGGGAGAGCTCTTAAACTATACGGGGAGGGAAGGCAGAAAAAGAGCTACCCATCCCGAGGGCAGTGCGAGAAGGTTACCGACCGCGAGAACTGTGTGGCGGGTGGGGGTGGGGCCGCCGGCCCGCTCGGATTTTAACCAGGGCCTGGCCCGGGGGATGGGAGAAGAGGGCTAGGAGAGGCGTCTGGCCGAGGGCAGGGGCGGTAAGGGGACGCGCAGGAGAGGCTCGCCGGAGGGGAAGGGGAGGCAGATAAGAAAAAGACCCGTAGTGGGATGGTGGGCTGAACGAAAGATGAGCAGCGAAGGGAAAGGCCTGTCAGAGGGGCTCAGTGTGTATACTGAGGGGGAGGGGGCGCCCAACCCAAAAAGATGGATGGTGGGAGGGGCGCCCCCTTGAAGGGGCCTTGGAAGCCGGGGAAAGAAGGCGTTTTGGGAGAAGGCAGCCGGCCGCGAGAAGGGCGCGCGGTAGGGGCTGTGAGGCTTCCCAAGGCCTCTAGGGAGGTCGCTAAGAGACCGGTGCACGGTGAGGACCCCCTCAGTGAGGGGAGAAAAAGGGGCGGGGCGGGGCTGGGAGACCGCAGGACAAACGGCACAGAGAGGAAGGGCTGAGGAAAAGCGACCTCTGGGCAGGGGCAGCCCGCGGGCGGGTCCCCCGGGAGTATCCCGGGCCCCCGAACCGGGACTTGGTGGAGAGTTCGAGAGCCCGTGGCCTCACCTTTGAAGAGGTAGTCGTACTCGTCGTCGCGGGTGCCCATTGCGCGGCCGAGGAGCGAAGAGGCGGGAGCAGCAGTGGTATCGGTGGGACCAGGGGGCGTCGCTGCAGGGGTAACCCGAGCGCCGTGCTTCAGCTGCCCGACCGGGTGAAGAACCCCTCCCTGCCGCTACGCCACTTCCGGCAGGCCCCAGCCCCTTAGGGGAAGTACTTCCGGGGAGGTGGCGCCCCGCCCCTGACCCAAGAAGGGCGGTGCGGCTTGTGTAGTCTGTCTTCAATTTCTCAGCCACTTCGGGGCGGTTCGGAGGGGTTACTGCGCCCTGGACTCCCGGCTGACCACATCCCTGGCGGCTGCTTACCATACTTAATGGTCTCTTCCTCGTTCCACTCGCCGCCATGCGGGGCAGCGGGGCGCTGGGAAACGTTTCAGCACCGCCTCTGGTGGTGGGTTTGCGGACGGGGGCGGGGTTCTGTAAGGATTAAAGAGTCGAAGGCGGTACTGGGAGCGTGGCGGTTCCATGGTGTAATGGTTAGCACTCTGGACTCTGAATCCAGCGATCCGAGTTCAAATCTCGGTGGAACCTGCGTGTTCACTTTTTCTTGTCCACGCTAATTTATTTACTTATTTACTAGGTGATTGTTGAACTAAGGTATATATGTCCGTACACTAAGTAGGGAGGGAATGTCACAAAATAAAATCTTTGCCTAGCAAGACCCCCCCCCAAATTTTCCTCTACAATTCTGTACTTTCTCCTAGCTGTCTCTTAAGTAGCCTCTGCCCTTCTCCGTTTTTTTAACCTGGGCCCTCTGACTCAAACCTTCACCAAAAGCTTCTACGAAACTTGACTCCTTTTTCTACAATTTTCAACCTCCAACTTCATTCAAGGGCAGGCACTTTTCACTCACTCCTTTTCTCCAAAAATCTCTGCAACTATCTCCAGATGTCATTCAGAGTACCTCGCCCACCCTCCTCGTCAAGATTCATCAAGAACTTCTTGAACCCTATTTGTCATCCTCTAAGATAAACCTGATTATATAACTAATTTAACACGCAGAGGAAAGGATGGCAATTTCTATTTTAGCAGAAATGTGGATAGGGAGACTCAAGAGATTAGCCAAAGATCACGTAGCAGGGCCTCCTTGTGTTTGAAGAGAGTTTTGTTGTGCCAGAAAGCTTTCTCCATTTGTCAAACCCACCTACCACCTATCTGATTCAGACTTTTGGGTAAGGATGCCTGTAGTAAGCAGGAAAGTGGCTCCCCAAAGATGTCCACTTCCCAATAGTGGGGAACTGTGAATATGCTAGGTTACATGGCAAAGGGGAATTAAGTTTGCAGATGGAATTAACATTGCCAACCAACTGACTTAAAATAGGGAAATTATCCTGGATTCTCCAGGTGGGCCTAATGGCCTCTCAAGTGTCTTTAAAAGTGGAAAAGGGAGACAGTGGTGGCCAGGGTGATGTGAATGTGAGAAAGCTTCAACCAGCCCTTGTGACTTTGAACATGCAGAAAGGAGGCCAGGAGCCTAGAAATGCAGAGGCTTATGGAAGATGGAAAAGGCAAGGAAATGGATTCCTCCCTAAGGCCCCCAGAAAGAACACAGCCCTACTGATTCCTTGATTTTCGACCAGTGAGACCCATGTCAGACTTCTGACCTACAAAACTATAAAATAGTAAGTTTGTGTTGTTTTAAGTCACCAAGTTTGTGGTAATTTGTTACAGCAGCAAGAGAAAACGAATACAGTGCTGTTTCAATGCTTTCTGTCACAGTGTAAAGCAACAGAAGGTTTACCTAAGGCCTAGAGACTGCCTTGTGCAAAGGTGAGCATTATCCACACTGCGGGAGATGCATAATATTACTCAGCAGCTAAATATTACATGTACTACAGATTATAAGACACAATCCTAGCATTACTCAGGTGGGTAGACAAGATGGACTCAAAAAAAAAAAAGAGAAATATCAATAACTAGACAGTTCTAGAGTTAACTAATGAGAGTCCTGACAACATATGCCACCATTTAGAGGAACTGAGATAATCAGGAAGAACTCTGGAGGAGGAGGAACTAGCATTGACCCCTGAAGGAAGATGCAAGTAAGGAAATTTATTTTGGGACGTGGAGGAAATTAGATGATAAGAGCATGTAGAGTAAGGCCATTAATGCCAGGGGAACAATTATAAACTTCTTCCCTTAAGTCATTGTTTCTCAACATGTGTCCTGAGAAGGTCCATAATATTCCTCAGAAGAAGGACTACATGCTCAAATAAATTGAGAAGCACTATACACTGTCTCCCCCACCTTAGATGTTCCCCTAGCACATTGGTATTTTAAAGTCTAAACATTCCACTAAAGAATTTTTTTTAAACTGTGTCAAATACAGCATTTCGCAGATTCACTTGTGAACAAAAATAAAGAACCAAGAGTATCATTCATCATCCAGTTATACATGGGCTAAATCACAACCCATTGCACTCACCCACCCAACAGTGCACAGTACAACAATGTACCCTAAGGAGAATTCACAACAAAAATAAAAATAAAAAAAAACTGGATGAGGCATTCTGTGCTTTGGATAAACACCCCTTCGATAGTTAAGATGCTTATCTCAGGAAGAATTTCAGTGGCTCCAGATTCCTGCATCTTTGCATAGAGAGCAAAGCACTAAAATCACTAACTTGAGATCTGCTTTTTGTAATCAGCAATAATCTTTTACCAAGATGTATGTTTGACTACATGTATTTCTCAGCCAAAAAATTCATGTATATACTGATTCCTCCCCTAATTCTTAGGAGCAGTTTCTCAGAGCTACTGAGAGGCTGTCTTCCTGGCAATAGTTCTCAGTAAGACCCTAAATAAAATTGAAACTCACAACTGTCATGTTGTACATTTTTCTTTAAGTCAACACACCAACCACAGGACTCTTATCCCATGGAACACCTGTTAGCACCCCACTGAACACTTTGGGGGAGCCATAAAAGATCTGCCATAAAAGAAGGGTGATTAAAGTAAACCTAGTCTTAGGAAAAGTAATCTGGCTATGGCCTGCAGGACTAGGGTAAAGAAAGACTGGACGTGTGAGTATCCATTAGAAGGCTATTGTAGTTAACCAGGCACAAACTGGTGTAGAAATAGAAATGGGGTGTAGCTATGGGAATAGAGAAGAAAGAAAAATCAAAGGCTGTTGTGGAAAAAGTGGTAAATGGATTCTATGAACAAAGAAGAAAATTAGAATTTTACTTTGTTGTTTGGGGGAAGAGGGATAGTAATTGCTTGATATACATTTTTTTTTGTAATCTCTCAAGAAATACAGGAACTTAATGGAAATGACTTAGACAATACAGAATACAGAGTAAATCCTTAAATTCCTCAACTTCAGTTCCTCCTTCAACCCCAGAAATAATTGCTACATTTTCTTTTAATGTAATATAAATATGTGTACCGGTTCCTCATCTTGAAAAATCTTTCCACATTAGTCCCTACAGACTTAACTCATTTGCTGCATAGTTCTCCTGAGCAAGGATGTACTATAGTTTTTACAACCATTCCCATTCCCTTACTCATGGATACAGAAGACAGTAAGGGTTCACTAAACTAAAACCTGTTCCTAAGCTATTTCTTCCTTGCCCACTTCCTCCTTAAAGGCTAGAAAAGCCAAATATTCATTTTTCCCAGCTACTCTGCAATATTTTTCATTTTTGCCCATCTGGCTTGCCCAATAACTTCCACTTCCCTGATAACCAGTGAGTTGTAAACTTTTTCTCCTATATTTAATAGCCATTTATGTGAATTGCATGTTAATATCCTTGTCCATTTTCTTTTGGGGTTGTTTATCTTATTGTTGTGGAGGATCTTTCTATATATTCTACCTTTTAATCCTTCGCCTGTTATATATGGCACAAATATTTCCCCCAAATCTATCACCTGACTTTTAATTTTATTAATGATGCTTTTTTCCCGTACAGAAGTTTAAAATTTTTATTTAATCAAATCTCTCTCAGTCATTTCTTTTATGGCTTCTGGGTGTTGCATTTTGCATAAGAAGCCTTCTTCACCACACCAAAATTATTCAAAAAATGTTTCTCCTCAAATATGTCTCTATTTTTTTTCTCCATATGGATTTTATTTATATTGAGGATGGCATGAAGTATTGATCTAAATTAATTCTTTCCAAATGGACAGTCAATTGTTTCAACATCATTTATTTGAATAGTCTATCTTTTTTTCCACTGATTTGAAATGTCTAATTTACTATAAATAAATTCCATTTATATAAATAAGTCTATTCTTGAATCTTCACACTTTACGTCTGACTGCCACAGAGAAATACTGCTCGGATTTCCCCTCAAGAAAGAGCCCTTTGTGAGAAGTGGAGTTGGCTGACAGCCTCCCGCTACCACACCTCCAAGGTCCACCACCGTGTTCACACTGATGCCACACTCCCTCCAGACTGTTCCCAGACAATCATTGAGCACAGTGGGGGTACCAGAGCTGGACCAGTTCTGTCCAAAATGGGGCTCTCCCAATGGGCAATCTTTGCTCTGGAGCTCTCCTTTGGCTTGGCTGAGATTTTTCTCAGAACTGCGTTACAGTCTAAGGCTCTTCCTACCCAATGTTCCTTCCTTCCCTCTCTCCTTGCATAGGTATTGGACCTAAATTGTGGTCTGAAGGCCCTACTTCTCCCATTTATCCCTTACAGGCATTCCCCCAAGTGAATCTAATAAATCTGGTATCAGCTTCCAGAGGACCTGATCCTGATATAGTCCCATTGGTCAAGTTTTCTATTTCTATGCCAGTATCACAGTGCTTTAATTATAGCTTTGTAGTCTATTTTGATGTCTCGTATGTGGTACCAAATGAGTAAATATTTGTACAGGGCTTAGAATAGTGCCTGACAAGTAGAAGGAACCATATGCATTTGATAAATAAAAATAAATATGGCAACTTCCTCACTGTTTTTTCTTTCTAAATTTTGGCTATTTTTAGGGACTTTCTTTTTCAGATGAAACTTAAGAGTAAACTTCTTAAGTTCCAAAAAAGGTTCACATTGGGGTTTTGATTAAGGTTTTGTTACTAATCATTAATGATACCTTTTCTAGAAATGAAATATAGAATTTGGACAGGATGTACAAAAATATGAGAATTTTGCCTATGAAGATACAAAAAGAGAGAGATCCGGAGTTTAATGGCTATTTGGATGAATGATCAATAGAAAAAGGGAAGTAAGGATAAGAAATAGAAAAAGAGCAAAAATGTTGACTTTAGTGTCAAGCATGTCTAATTTAAACAGTTGGTAGGAAAACCAAAGGGAAATAGTCCATAAAAAGCCTGGAAATATAGAAAAGCTAAGGCCCTGGAATATGTGGAAGCAAGATGTGGACTATATCTCATCTTCCATAGCCTGGGAGGCAACATTGAATGGTTGTTGAAAACAAAGTGGGGACTGATAGGTCCGTGTTTAAACTCCAGCTCAGCCATTCATTTGCTGTCTCACTTTAAATAATTTACCTAATCCTGCTAAAGCTCACTTCCTTCTCTGCAAAATGAGGACAAACATGAATACTGGAATAATATATGTATAGCTCACACCATGCCTGGTGCATAGTAAGTGTTCATCAATTCACTGGGTCTCAACAGTAGCCAATTTTGCCCCCAGGGAATTTGATAACATCTGGAGACCTTTTTAACATACAGTTGGGAGACACCACTGGTGTCTCCTGGATAGAAACATCCTACAATACATAGGACAGCTTCCCTGTCCTGTGAATAAAGAATTATCTGGCCCCAAATATCAACAGTGCCAAGGTTGAGAACCATGTGTTAATTGTAAAGATTATCCAGAGGGCAGGCCAAGACTTATGATGAGAAAAAGGCAGGATGCCAAAAGCATCACCTCTCCATCCTAGCACTTTTTTAAAAGGTTGAACACATTCCCTAGACCTCAGGAAGGATGCCCAGGACAGACATACCTCTGTTCAGTCTCCCATATATGGTTCCTATTTGTTAAGTAAATATACCTCAGTTTTCTATTTCTTGACCCAAAAGGATTTTTACAGTGTCATTCACTTTACAACTACTTGTTAAACTCTATGTTTCATGTACTTTTTTGTAATGCCATTATTTCATAATAAAAATAATTTTGTAAGAGAGAAAAGTAAACAGACCCAATGAAGTGATTAAATAAATTTTTTTTCTGTGCTTTTTATCTTGTGTATATTGTAAGGTAATAAACTGTACACGAGATCAGGAAATGCTCAACTTTTACCATCTAATTACAGTCACTAGAGCACCAAATAGTCCTACAGAAAGAAATGGTTAAAATAAATATGTACATTTACATATAAATAGAGTTAAATTATAAATATATATTTATATATAAATGTATAAATTACATGTATATTAAAAACAACTTAATATTTATAACTAAGTGCTGTGTAGCTCAATCACAGATTTTTTTTCCATATCATGAAATCTGAATCAAAATAACTTCTTTTAACAGTTTCCTCTTTACATACTCTTAGCCTTTTATGTTTGCTACTCATAGAGCATAAATTATATGGCTCTGACATCTTTCAAAAATTAAAAGGAAGGACACTAACAAGGGAGTGAAAGACAGCCCACAGAATGGAGAAAATACTTACAAATCATATATCTGATAAATGATTAATATCTAGAATATATTAAGAACTCCTATAATTCAACAAATAACAAAAAACAACCCAATTCAAAAATGGGCAAAGGACTTGAATAGACATGTCTCCAAAGCTTTACAAATGGCCAGTGAGCATGTGAAAGGACGCTGAACCTCATGAGTCATTAGGGAAATGCAAATCAAAACCACATGAGACACCACCTTACACTCACTAGGACGGCTTTTATTAGAAAACAAAACAAAACGAAAGGAAAATAAGAAAGGTTGGAGAGGATATAAAGCAATTGGAAACCCTGTACATTGCTGGTGAGAATGTAAAATGGTGCAGCTGCTGTAATGAACGGTTTGCTGGCTCTTTAAAAAGTTACACATACAATTACTATCTGATAGAGCAATTCTACTCCAAAGAAGTGAAAGCAGAGACTCAAACAGATACAGGTCAACAACATTCATAGCAGTATTAGTCACAGTAGCCAAAAGGTGGAAACAACACAAGTTCCATCACAGATGCATGGATAAACAGAATGAGTTATATGCCAACAATGGAATATTATTCAGCCTTAGTAAGAAATGAAATTCTGATACGTTATGACATAAACGTACCTTGAAAACATTATGCTAAGTGAAATAAGCCAGGAACAAAAGGACAAATACTGTATGATTCCACTTGTATGAGATACCTAGAATGAGTAAATTCTTGGAGACATAGAGTAGAAAGGAAATAGGGAGTTATTGTTTACTAGATACAGAGCTTCCATTGGGGATGATGAAAAAGTTCTGGAAATGGATAGTGGTGATGGTCACACAACATCAGAAATGTACTTAATGCCACTGAACCACATAAAATGGTACATTTTGTGATATGTATATTTTAACACACACATAAAACTCAAAGGAGCTGGATATCAGTTTTTTTAAATGGATGAAAACAGGAAACAGAAGGTTAGGATAAAAGGGCAGAGAGTTGCAGAAGACTGGGGTGGGCTACTACGAGTGCCTCAGTCTTGCCGGGATCCCTGTCATTCTGGGGCTGTTTGTCTTTTTCCCCGATAGCCTTCCAGAATTCCTGTGGGCTAGGCTGGCTTTCTAGACCAAAGTTAGCTTGTTCATCCTCATCCACACCTAACCCAGAAATGACACCTGCTATGGCCTCTGAAATTCCACCATTACAGAGCGATTTTTTTGGATGAGTACCAGTCCCCCACACTCCTACCCTGAGCCTGTGTGTGTTTACCATACTACTGCCTCCCAGAAGAGTGAATGGGCTTTGGCATTGTGAGACCCCATCAAGTCCATCCAGTCTCCCATGGGGATAAGAGCTATGCTCACTCAAAAGAAAAGAAAAACCAAGTTGATCACTAGAGTGTCATTTATTGTTTCTCAAACATTTATTTGGAAAAAACTAGACCTTTTAGTAATTCAAACATAAAAATACCACAATACTAAATTGGTCAGGGTGAGCAAAAAAAAGAAGATAAAGGTGACACTTTTAGATGCAGTGTCAAAGCTTAGAACAGAGGAATAACTACTATATGAACTAATCAACCCACTCCTGGGTTTATATCTGAAAGATATGAATGGATAAGCAAATTCTGGTATATCCACACAATGGAATATTACTCAGCAATAAAAAGAACAAACTACTGATATACACAACAAAGTGGATGAATCTCAAAATGATCATGGTGACTTCAAGAAGCCAGAGGGAAAAAAGAGTGCATAATGTATGATTCCATTTATATAAAATTCTACAAAATGCGAACTGACCAAAAAATGGAGAAGGGAGAGGGGTTAAAAGGTCGGAGAACATTTGAAGAATGATGGATATGTCTATCGTCTTGATTATTGTGATGGTTTCACAAGTGTATACATACATCAAAACTTGTTAGATTTCAAATTTTAAACATGCAGTTTATTGTTTTTTTAAAAAGAGATAGCAAGACAGAAAGCAAAAAGCAGGCAAAAGGTTCTCCCTTATCTCCAATATTCTTGAATGTAAGGTTACAATACAGATGGCAAAAAAAGAAAAAAAAATCATTGCTGCTCTTGTCCACACTAATTGTTAGTCAGCAGCATGTTTCCTTTACAGTGTCTCTGAGGTGTGTCCATTTCCATTCTCAGCAACTGGTCCAGTCTAAGCCCTCCTTCCCCACAGTTAATTTACAATCTAGCCTTACCCTCCATCCAATATGCAGGTGGCTGCCAGAATAATCTCGACAAAGGACACCTCCAACCATATAACTCTCACTATTCAGAGCCATCATTGGAAAATCTATAGATGTACACACATGCTTGAAAATGAAAGGGTATAAAATAAAATGCTAGCGGTGGTTATCCTTGGGGAGAAGGCAATCCTTATTCTCTTCTTCTTTTTCTATATTTTACAGTAGTTTTTTAAGTAAAAATATCCTTATTGGTTTTGCTTGTTACAAAAAGAATAAATACTCAGTATAAAATATTCAAATAATATGAACAATATGAGAGTAAGTTTGGAAAGTGAAATTTGTTTCCTCCTGGTTGTCAACGTTGTGGTTGCCTCTGCAACATCCACCCCACCCCTCCCATCCAGGAAACAGCCAGGCTGTTTGGGTGGGATTATCTCTACCCACAGCTTCAGGAGCAGCTTCTGGAATAGTCTAAACCAGCAGTTCTCAACCCTAACATCCAAACCCTGATATTGTAACAAACATTTCATAACCCTGCCTTACTATCCTGACTTGTAAAATCAAAAGATCATATTATGATGACATATCTTCTATTATGGTATAACTATAACTATGATGTAAAGGAGAGATAATTAGAAGACAATTCACGATGAAATGTTATGTGTTTCAATCTGGAAATGCTTGGGCACATAGAAGACATAAAGAAGTAGTTAGATGTTTACACCTAATGGCAGAGTCACCATTCATTTGACAGTTTTGAGCACTACGTTTCAGGCACGCTCCTAAGTTTACTGGGCATACAGAAAGAAATTTCCCTTCATGGAGCTTACATTCCAACAGGGTAATGGGATATAAACAACCGACAATCAATATAATACAACAGAATACATAAGTAAATTAGGTATTTCATCAGAAGGTGGTAAGTATTATTGGGGTAAAAAGTAAAACAGGATAAGGGAAAACCAGTGTTCAGAGCAGCAGGTAGTGGGTTGCAGTATTGTTTCTTTTATTTTTAATTTTTTTTTTGAGGGGAGTGGTAATTAGGTTTATTTATTTATCTTTTAGTGGTGATACTGGGGATTGAATCCAGGACCTCGTGCATGCTAGGCATGCACTCTGCCACTGAGCTATTCCCCACCCCCACAGTTTAAACTAGTGCTCAAGCAGACCTCACTAGAAGGTACTGTTCCATTTGAAGGAGGTAAGGGAATGAATCATGCAGATATCTAGGGGGAAGTATCCAGGTGAAGGGAATAGCCATGCAAAGGACCTAAGGCAGAAGCCTGTGTGATGAGTATATGGGCTATAAGTGACCAGTGAGGTTGTCTGGAATGAATAGTAAGAAAAAGCAGAAGTAAGAGATGGGTCACAGAGGAAACAGAGCCAGATCTCACAGGGCCTCATAGGCTACTGTAAGGCTTGTACTCTGAGTAAAATGGTGCAACATTAGAACGTTTTGAGCCGAGGAGTGACATGTTCTGACCCACGTTTTAAAAGGAAAAAATCTAGGTACTCTGTTGAGAATAGATTGTAGGCTGTTAAGCAGGGAGACCAGCTGGGGAGGTTGTCTTAAGAATCCAGGTGAGAAGCGAATGCAACAGCTACAAATGCAGACTAATATTCAGTACCGTATTTCATCTAAGATGTCACTGATTGTAGCATACATCCTGACTTCAGAGATAAAACATGCAATGTGAATTGCTTTATGCAGTATTAATTGCAATGTTCACAAGTGGTGTTGGTTGTTGAAAACACGATTTTCTGAAGTAGTGAACGACTCTTGCTCCAAATAAAACAAAGTACTATTTTCTCTCAATTTACCCAGAGCTCTCACATCTTGAAGCTCAGTTTATAATAAGACCTTGTAAAAATAGTTCATGTTTATATATAAAATGGAGTTAGGGTCTAGGTTCAGATTATCGTAAACAGGTTTTTAAAATCTACATTAATGTCAAATGGAACATTAAAAGTCATGCAAAATGTGGGAAAAGTCTGGAATGTATTGGATTGTCCTAAACATCATGAGAAATCTAGTATCTCTGGCCCACATTCTAAATGCTTGATCACTGTGACAACCAATATTGTTCCCAACATTTACAAAGAGGTCCTAGAATGTGATGCTAGTATAGTGCATGATTCAGGAACAGGCCCATGAGCATACTATTATGGTCCAATCAGAAGGAAGCCAGGGATGCTGTTTGACAAAGTGAAGAGAGATGCTGGGTAGCACCTGAAGGGCCTCATTGGAAAATCCAGGAACCCTCCCCCCAACCAAGGGCAATCAACCTGAGGATGAGGCTTTTTTTTCTAATGCAATGTTTTTTAATTGTGGTAAAATATACATGACATTTGCCATATTAACCATTTTAAAGCGAACATTCACATTATTGTGCAACCAATCGGCAGAATTCTTTTCACCTTGCAAAAAGAAACTACTCGTTAAACCACAATTCCCCATTGCCCCTCCCCCCAGTCGCTGGCAACCACCATTCTAAGTTCTGTCTTTAAGAGTTTGACTATTCTAGGTACCTCATATAAGTGGAATCACACAGTGTCTGTCCTTTTGTGTCTGGCTTATTTCACTTAGCATAATGCCCTCAAGAAGCTTTTACCTTTGAAGGCAAAGAGCAAGACAGAGGAAAAGCTGGCAGCTGAATGACACTGCAACAACCCTTCACCAAAGCCCACTTCACCCCTGAGCACTTTGGTTACTTGGCCAATATATTCCATTTATCTCTTAAGCATATTTGTGTCTATATCTTCGATTACTTGCAAGTGTAAACACAGTAACTGATACCCTCCCCTTTTCTCCTCAAACAGCATTCACAGTTTAGCATATATTCTTTCAGACTGTCTAATATATAAATAAAGATGCACATTTTATTTTTCGATTAATGAAATCCTATAATATTGTGAAGCAACCTAATTTTTTCTCTGACTTCTTTCAATGTTCATAAATACAGATCTAGCTTACATTCTTTTTGAGGTCTACTGTATAGATGAACGATAGTTTATTTAACCAATCTGCTACTGGTAAACATTTAGGATCTTCTTAGTGTTTTGATACAATAAAACATGCTGCAGTGAACATCCTTCTACACATTTACTTCCTTTGAATACATTTCTAGAAGAAATGCCTTCACAATGGTGGCAATAATTTCCATTCCTAATAATAAGTATGAGAGTTATTGATTCTCTGTCCTTAAAAATATGGAGTAGTGTCCATCATTTTCATTTTTGCTAACACATAAAAATAGTATCTAGATGGGAGAGTATAGCTCAGTGGTTAGAGTACATGCTTAGCATGCCCAAGGTCCTGGGTTCAATCCCCAGTACCTCCATTAAAATAACTAAATAAATAAACCTAATTAACCTCCTCCCCTCAACACAGAAAAAGCAAAAAAAAAAAAAAAAATCTAACTTTTATTGTAATTAGTACTCTCTTGCAAGTGAAGTTAAGAATTTTTTTAACTTTTTTTATTGATTTATAACCATTTTACAATGTTGTGTCAAATTCCAGTTTAGAGCACAATTTTTCAGTTATACATGAACATATATATATTCATTGTCACATTTTTTTCTCTGTGAGCTACCATAAGATCTTGTATATTTTTCCCTGTGCTTGAAGTTAAGAACTTTTTAAATGTTTTTTGGCCATTTCCATTTCTTTTTTGTGAACTGCTTGTTCAAATCCTTTGTACATTTGTCTACCAGGGTATTCATTGCTTGCCTAATGATTCATAAAATCTCTTTATGTGAATTAAGGATATTAAATCTTTGTCAATCAAACATGTTGCAAATATTTCCCCCAGTTTATTATTTGTATTTTGACTTTTTTAATGGAAACTTTTTCAGATAGAAGTTTTATTTTTTTTTTACCATTTTTTTCTTATGTGAATATGCAGTTGTCTCAGAACCCTTTACTGAAGAATTCATCTTTCCCCACTGTTTTGAAATGTCATCTTTATATTTTAAATCCCCACACTGAAACTCCAGAGTTCACGGATCTGCTGTAGGGCTTTCTATTTTGTTCTACTGATTTTTTTTCTACAACATGTGCCAGCTGTTTCTTATAATTCTTTTCTTTCTTTCAAAACTGTCTTGGCTTATCATGTTTTCCAGGTGAACTTTATAAACAATTTGAGAAATTCTATTTTTGTTTTGTTTGTTTGTTTGAGGGGGGAGGTAATTAGATTTACTTATTTATTTATTTTTTGAGCAATTTGAGAAATTCTGAATCATCTACTGTGATTTTGTTTGGAATTGCATCGTAATTACAAATTTCCACGGTGCCTAGCACTACTTCTTGCCCATAGTAGAACCTCATTAAATATGTGTAGAATAAGTTAATAAGTACCTACTCATTAATTTCAGGATCTTTAGATAATTCTGGACAGAAAAGTATACAACATAGTCCTTACCTGTGGTGTGCTAGTAAATTTTTAACAACTGGTTCTTGGGAGTACCGATTTCTAGTGTTTGTTGATTTCTGAGGTATAAATATACCCTCCATGGTCAATTTCAGTACCCACACAATGTTAACCAGGATGCAAAATCCCTGAAAATTTAACGATCAGTCCTCTCAATCTGATACAATCTATTTCCAGCACATCACTGTTCCTTACCTTCACAAAAATTTTTTTGTTTATTCTTTCCTTTGGATTTTTATTTATTGAAAGATAAAATCAGAATAATATCAAATGAAAATTTAAAAAGTAATTCACCCATAATTCAACTATTTAACATACCAGCTAACATAGCTCTTCATTTTTCTGTGTTCTCTCCCAGTCTTTGCTTTATGCATACGCATTTTAACTACTAGTTGTAATCATCCAATTTTTAAAAAACTTTTTAGCGTAGCAAATTATAAACATATACAAAGTAGACACAATAAAATAGCAAACCCCATATGCCCTAACCCAGCCCCCTAAAACACTAACTTGAAGCCAACCCTGCCTCATCTATTTCACCAGCTTCTTGCCCCCAACCCACATTTTTTGAAACAAATTCCAGACACCATATCCTTCCATCTGTAAATATTTCAGTAGTAACCATTCAATTTTTCATTCAGCTTTTTTCACTTGTAGTCTAAGGAAGACAAAGATATAAATAATTCAACAAACGAAACATTTAAGTATTCTGATGTTGGCAGTGAGGATTGATTTGAGGTGCAAGAGATGAGTGCCTAAAAGCTACAACATCTGAAGAACTTTATTAATGAACCTTTTCATTTTCCCCCCATTCTTCTTTTTGTGTAAAGTGCAATAGAACCCAATTAAAATTCTACATGTGGTCATCTATGCACCAAATCACATATAACCTGGGCCAAATCACAGTGTCTCTGCACATGAAAAATGCTCATCAAAACAGATAACATTTGATACAACTAAATCCCAAAGCAGTTATTAGTCATCTTCTCCAGTACTGGCAATTTTTAAGAACTTCACTATAAACCCCCTTGGACATATTTTAAGATTTCAATCTGATTATCCATTGGTTCAACATTTCTTGGAAGGCAGATTACTGTCTTCTTCCCTTGTTCCATTTAATTTAAACTGCAATGTCATGAATGGTGTCCCCCCTTAGCCCTTTAGAGAAGAGCAGTAGAGAGGAGGCAGCATTGAAGACCACTCCCCAAAATTTGGCAAACAAGAAATCCTTCTTATTCCCGGATTTACCATATATGGCGTTTGAAACTCTAGCAGAGTAACTCACAGTGTAAACTGGGACGGGGGTGGGGTGGGGGTGGGAGGAGCTAGGGACTCTTCTTTTTAGTTTTATAACCCGTTTAGACTATTAGTTACAATTCTGAGCCAAAACACTGTCTCTTACCCTGCCTCTCCCCTGGAGGGTAGATTTTATTGTACCAAAACTGCAAATGAGAAAACCAAGACTCAGATCTGAACCCTAATACATCAGTTGGGATTATCTGGTTGTACGCAAAAGAAACTGGGCTACGTTCAGCCCAAAAGGGGAACATTAATTACCGACATACTGAAAAAATGAATGGGAAGCTAGCTGAAGGAGACAGCATGGAACCAGGGCAGCAGGGATGACTGCATCCTCTAATCTGGAAAGTGTGAACCTCAACCTGTTTTTCATCCTCCGTCATTTTGTTGAAGATTCAAAGTTCATGAAAAGACTTCAACTTCAGAAAGAAGACGGGACATGTAATTTACCATCCCATGCAGAAGCCCACGCTGCAGAAGTAATTCCTGAAAATGAATTCAGGGCACAGTTTTGAAGGGTGAAATAGGTGCTGGGTGGGAAAAAAAATAAGTTCAGTGGTGACATCTTGAGTGCACTGTACGGATGTCCCTTCAAGGACGGAATTGTTGCCCCAGCTATAGAAGTGTTGCCCATAGACAGCCTTTCAGGAATTGCCTTTGCTGCAGAGAGCCACTTCCTCTATGATTACACCCTTCCAGGGACAGATCACATCGCTGAAGTTGGGGTATCAAGGCCTGGCCATTTCAGTTTAATGCAGGGACAGCTCTGTAGGGACATTTTTGCTCCAGAGCTCCCTGAAAGCTGACTGAGGCTGTTGGAGAGTCTGCAGCAAAGCCCAATTTTCCCCTGTACCCACTCCTGCTTCCCACCTCTCCCTTCCACAGGTATTGATTCAAGAGAATTTTAAACAATAAACATCCTGAATGGCTAAACTCAATTCCTGAAAGAACCCAACCTGTGACATTTCCACTCACCAATTCTGTCTGACTCCAAAGTCCCATACTCTTACCCCACCGTATGTAATTATTGTTCATTATGACTTTATTAGATTGTTATGAAACATACGTAACATAAAATGTACCATTTTAAGCGTACTGTTCAGTGGCATTATATTCATTCACATTGCTCTGCAACCTCTTTATAGCTTTTTCTGAACCTTTAGAATTATAGATTCACAGAATAGTAGAACTGGAGAAGAGAGAGATCTTTACATACTGAAGTATGCAAATTCAACTCCAAAGTTAGCAAACATAAAGAGAAAGAAACTGAGAAAGATTGATGGGCGGTAAGAGACAGAAATAAATAAAGCAGGCATGCCCCTCTCTATCTCATGCAAGAAAGAAGTGTAGTCTGCAGCTCCCACAGGGACTCCAGTTCCCTCCCACCTCTCCTAGACAGGCATCGCTCCATGCTGAGTGTGATGTGGATTTAAGATTTTTATTTTTCTGTAACATAGCACCAAATACAAACCAACTACTTTAACTGGTCTCAAAAAACAAAAACAAAAAACAAAATCAGAGATATGCTCTGATACCGGAAAAAAAAATTGTGGGACTTAATAGAAGATGGTGTGTGTCAGGTACAGCTTGAGACCTTCCTAAGGGATCTGCAAGGGTAATTTTGACTAAATCCAATTGTCACCTTATATGCTGACCTTAGAACCTCACCCAGGTGAGATAAAACCCCTGCATTTATCCTAGCCTGCATTGTGGTAGCACAGCATTAACTCATTGCAAAAATCATGGTAGCGTAAAATTAAAAAAAAAAAAGTTTAAGGTGAATGGAAGTACAGGGTGAAAATAAACTGAAATAAGTTCTTGTTAGAGTATTTACGAATTTCTCTGTTTGTAAGATTCTACAGCAGCCAGCAGCGCTGTCTGATAACGCTAGCCGCATGAGTAATAAAATTTTCTACTTAGCCACATTTTTTTAAAAGTAAAAAGAAGCAGGTAAAACGAAAAACATATTTCACTTAACTCAAAACATATTCAAAATACTCATTTCAACATGTAATCAATGTAATAATTATTAATGACATATTTTACTTTTTCATACCGTGTATTTTGCACTCAGAATGCATTTCAACTTGAACTGACCGCATTTCAAATGCTCAGGGGTGACACGTGGCTCGTAATTTCCTTATCGGACCATGCAGATCTCGAACATATTCCCTGATGACAGGGAAATCTCTCATTTCTCTGGGAAGTTTGCTTTACTTGGTTAACATCTGAGGGGAGGATGTGGAAATTCATGTAGATCTGTATCAAAACTTTACCTGCCAGAACCGCAGATATCCATGCATACTAGATCAAAAATTAGGCAATGGTTTATTTGTTGGCGAAGGGAAAACCCAAGGCCAGCCCTACAACGCACCCTTAGCAGAGAGAAGCAACATCTCCTAGGGCAAAACATGAATCAATAGTTTCCGACTCCCCAACAAGCAGTGAATCATTGAAGTTTTGCAAGGATAATTCACAGTGCATTCCAATCAAGTCTGTAAGTCGTAGACAAGAAGTCTATTCTTCAAGCCTCACTGCCTTCCATCCCAGAGGAGAAAACAGCAACAGCTAATAAGAAAGGCATGAAAAAATTACCCAAGTATTGAACCACTGATTTAATTTTAAACAACAGACTCTACTTTTTACAACAATAGAAACGAATGGAAGTAAGAGCTCAATTTTTACTGCTTTGAAACAAAATTGAAAACAGCTTTAAGAAAAATGAGACAGATTTTAAAACCTTTAACTTTATTCTGCTAATTCTGTGCCTACATAATACTAAAGAAAGGACTAATTTATTCACATATCCTTAGGCAAGCACTACACACATACACACACAAGCAGGCACCACACACACACACACACACACACACACACAATTTGGCATCTGATGCAGAAATCTTGAACTAAAAATTCAACATAAAAACTCTTCCATAATTAGTGAAATCTTGCCAGCAGCAAACTGTGAAGATGACCTGTTATAAACACCTTCAAATCCAAGGCACACAGAACTCCATGGGAAACCCTCCTGCACATAAACACAAAGTCAAAAAATCACAAATTACGTAAAACACTAAGAGGAAGACTAAAAGAGGGAGAAGCAGAAACGACAAACACGAAAAAGGGTTCCCCCAAAACTCAAGATAATCGAACAATCTAAAGAGATTTTTAAATAAGTTTCTTTAACATTTTCAAAGGAATAAGATACCTAATGGAAAAACAGGACACTATATTAAAATACCAACATGGTAAAAGAACCAATTAGAAATTTCAGCAACAAAAAATATAATCATTGTGAAAAACACTTAATGGACAGATTACACAGAATATTAGACATGGCTGAAAATAAATTAACAAATTGGAAGCTGGGTATAAAGAAATCACACAAAATATGGCACAAAGAGACTTCAAAAAAAACAAAAATAAGAGACATGGAGGAAAAAATGAGAAGATCTTATATGCATTCAATAGGAGTTACAAATAAAGAAAATTGGGGTAGGGAGAGAGAGCATTTAGAAAAATATGGGTGAAGTTTTGACGATTTGGTTTCTTTTAAATTGAAGAAGCCCACCAGCTAAGCAGGAAAAATAACACCACACCCTGATATAGACACACTGGAATGAAACTGTGGAACATCAAAGTCAAAAGGAAAAATCTTAAAACTACCAGAGAGATGATAAAGCTTATTTTCAAAGTCATGACCATTTATTAGATGTATAGCAGACTTCTCATAAGCAAAAACAGGTGTCAGAAGACTGGAGTATCACTTCCAAACTGCTGAGGGACAATGACCTAGAATCAGATGTCTATACTCTCATGCAAGACATTTCCAGACATAAGAGACTGAGAGTTTACTCTTTACTGGTTCTGCCTGAAAGAGCTATTAAAGGATATACTCAGGAAGAAAGAAACTGAACTATGAAGGAAGAAGTGGGTGCCAAATGCAATTGTGAGCAAAGGAACAGGTAAACCTACAAACAGCTTGAAGAAAAAAATAACTAGCTGAGATAACATAGTAGGAATTAAAATAAAAAAGGAAAGTGACAAATTCTGACAGATGCACACCGTTATAAAATCACCCCATGGTGCAAAAAGTTACAAACACATAAACAAGTGAGAAGACATAATTTTAATTAATTCCTCATTTTAATAAAATTATTTTCTACCAAATAGTTTTTTAAGATGTCTTTAGCCCAATCACTAGGTATCCCCTATCACCATCCTTATCTCCAAAGACCTTTAGTTATAAAGGAACAAAAGGAATCAACGGTCTCATTTCAAAAGCCTACATTTTAAATATTCTGGGTGTTGCAAAAAGCACATTACCTAGCTACAATCTGAACATTTTAGGAAAGGGAAGAAGAACTCCTTTCTACTCCATGCCAGGTTTGGCTCTTTTC
The DNA here is from genome assembly GCF_048564905.1 of Vicugna pacos. Taxonomy (NCBI): domain Eukaryota; kingdom Metazoa; phylum Chordata; class Mammalia; order Artiodactyla; family Camelidae; genus Vicugna; species Vicugna pacos. The sequence goes on from NC_132992.1 coordinate 3,814,804, forward strand.
TTAACTTCATCTAATACACAGTAAATATCACACCAGATATCATGACTAATAATCTCATTAGTGGCATCTGGCTTTAAAAGTCTTTGTTAGTGATATTCTAAGAACTCGCAAGAGAGGAACGATTTTCTGGGACCATTTACTCCTATGGAATGCCACATTCCATAGGAGAACGCGGCATTCCATAGGAGAATGCGGCATTCCATTGGAGAAAATCTTCCAAGAAGAACAGTAGAGATTTTTCTAGTCAAAATTCAAGAAAACATGATTTTAAGAACATCTGTACTTTCCAAATTGACATAGAAATAAAACTATTTTAGCTGATAATTAGCTGTATTTACCTTTGGGATTACTAACTCAAAGGTCTACATTTTTAAAAGAGGGATATCTTTGTGCAAACATCAGTCAGCTTCCGTGTATCTGTCTCTGTGTGCAAACCTCCAGGAACTACGTTTGAATTTTTTAAAAGTACCGGTCTCTATGCCTTTCTTTCTTTGTACAAACTCCATGTTTCTATCTTAAAGCAAACCAACCAAGGTTTTCTCTATTTGTTCCTGTCTCCCTTTCCCTTTCTTACTCTATTTCTATCTCTTTCCTCTCTTGTTTTCTTTCCTTATCTTCCCTCTATTTCTTTCCCTTAACTCTCTAATATTGAAAAAAACATTTTTAAACAGTGTGAGAAGTGGTATCGAGGGAAAAAGCACAGGCTGCAGATCACATAGATTGGGATTCAAGTTCTAGTTTCTCACTTCCAAGCACTGTGGATCTTGAGCAAATTATTATTCCTCTAAACTTTACTTTCCTTAACTGTGATGTGGAGAAATGATATCCATCCCAGAGTTGCTGTCAGGGTTGCCTGAGATAAATAAATAAATGTGAAACAGCCAACATAGAGTAAATATCCAATAGAGGTGGGTTCACCTTCTCACTTGAATTGAGTTTTGTGATCTTTGTTCTTAATTCTGAAAGCAAATAAATGAAATATTGTTTTCTGTTTATCTCCAAAAATTGCTTTCTGCTTAGCAGAACTGAACTTACTTTCTTCCATTAATAATGAGTGTGTTTTTGATGGAAAACCACTTCCCACCCATCACTGTTTCCCAAATTGTGTTCCACAGAACACTAGTATCCTATTAGACATTAATAGAGGCCATATCAGTTTGCATATGAAATCTTCATCTTGTAGATGCATGGTTCACATTAGCCTATTAAAAGCAACTCTTGAAGCACTTTAAATCAGTGTTTTTATCATTAGTTGACCATACTCATTTTTCAGGTAACCCTTAATTAACATCCTGCACAACATCCAATCAACCACTTTTAACAATGCTAATTTAGAGGGAAGGATGGACTTTTTATATACTTCAAGCAATTTTCCATAAATATAACTTCTTTCAACAGAGGGATAAGAGCTAAATGGCATCCAATTAAAATTACATTATTTGGCAAGGGCCTAAATAATTTTAACTTGTTCTGAATTGTCTTGGTTTTGACAGTTTTATTCTTTTTTTTTTTTCACTGTGGCTATCAAAGGACACCAGCTGAGTGCACCCACAGAGCACCAATCACAAAGACAAATCACACGTGCTCTTGCTTTAAACCTCAGTTTTCCTAACGTGGGAGATGAAAGGCTTTTTTACAGGCTTGCTGTGAGGACCCAATGAGATTACCCGCATAGCTTAGACTGGTTAAAAAATCATGTTCTTGGGTTACCGGCAGTTGTGGAGGTGGAAGGGAGGGAGAGGCATTTAATGGTTCTAAACAGAAAATATCATCACTGCCCAATTGGGCAGGAGGAGCTATTTGGACTCAGACCCAACCAAGGTATGATTCTTCTTTCCAAAGGAATTTAAGAGTACACAAAACCCTCAGATTAGATGACTCAGACCTGGAGATACGGGCACATTGGAGGAAGGGAAGAACACACACCACCACATACCTCATAGGAGTGTTATGAGCTACAGCAAACATACAATAAATGTCAGTTATTTTTAGAGAGCAGTAAATACTGTACTATTTGAGAAAGATATATCTAGGTATATAATGAAAGGCACAAATGTCCACTTACAGAATTAAAAGCAGGCAAAATTACCCTCAAAATTATCAGAAAGAAAACACAGAGAATCTACTGAAAAGTAGAAAATAACAATTTGCCAAAGCAGCATAAAAACAGAAAACAAAATCAGATTAGAGAAGTAAAACTATCCATAATAATTAAAATAATAAACAAGAATGAGATTAATTTATTGAAAGAAAAATACTCAAATTGATCAAACAAACGGTATCAGTCTCCAAACCACATCTAAAACCAGAAGTCGATAGAATCTAATGTTGACGGCAGTGGGGCAAAGATGTTTTTAAATTCAGCGTTGGTGGGAAAATAAATTGGTATAACATTTCTGCAAGGAAGTTAGCCTACTTGCATCAAAATATAAAATGTACACATCATTGTACTGAGCCAGTTCACTTCTAAAAATTAGCCTGAGGAGAAAACTGTACAAAAGGGAAAAGCTGAACACAGGATCACTGTGTAGAATATGGTATCAAAAAATGCAAACAGGAAGGGTCGAGCTCAGTGGTAGAGTGCATGCTTAGCATGCATGAGGTCCTGTAAACAAACAAACAAACAAACCTAATAACCACCCCCAAAAACAAACAAACAAAAGCAAACAGCCTAAATGCCCAACAGTAGGAGACCGGGTGAGTAAACCATGTATTATAAATATCCTGAAAGCATTAACAATCACGGTGTTAGTCTATAGTTACTGACTTGGAAATCTACCCATTGCATATTCTGAATGAAAATAGCAATTACAGAATCACATGTAAATTACGATCCCATGTGTATGAAACTGTCTACGTACCTGAATGTGTATATACAGCATAGAGATGTGTAAAGGATGCTCACCAAAATTGTTAAGGCTGTTGTTCTGGGTGGTGAGATTGGGGGGGGTGATTTTTATTTCCTGCTTTGTACTTTATCTTGGGTAAAAACATTGTTTATGAGAACCCCATTTGTGGGTATGTGCATACAAATCTATAAGCTTTGATAGCTGCCAAGTCAGCCTCCCAAGATCCCAGATGCCTATGTTCTTCATTCCTATCATTCTCCCCCGTGATAAGCTCTAGGGTGGCTTAAAACAATGGGTGGCTATCGGGAAAGCCAGGCCCAGAAAGGCTTCCTGTCCCTTCCAACAGGGACTAGTCATGTAGATCCAGCCACCATGTCATCTCTAGGGCAGTACTGAAAGAAATTCTTAGGATCAGCATTGAAGAATTACTAAATGCATTCCCTTCTCCTTTTGTTTATGTGTTTGTTTACAAACATTTCTTAGCTTCTCTGGTGTCTATAATAGAGCAAGTAAGGGCTTTCCCCCCAGTTAGAAGTCTACATTGACTAATTTTTGACACTTCCTGAGGCTACTCTGTCCACCGGGCACCTGCACAAGGTGGCTGTCTAAACGGCAGAGGGGTCTTTTTTTTAAGTCAGAAAACCAGTTTATTTTTTAAAGCTCTGCCATGATTCTAGCAGGTACCGATGCTCACCTGCCACACTCGCACCAGGCTGTCTGTGTAGCCAGCAAACAGTCTAGCCATCAGCAGATCAGGCCAGAGAGGTACACTGGGGTGGCTTAAAAGGCAGAGGGTTCTTGCGATGGTGGCTCTGTCTGCAGCAGTGAGACAGGGCCAGCCTAGGAGGATCCTCCTAATGCTTATGCTTTTAAAAAGAGCATAAGTTATATTTGTTAAAACATCCAAACAAAGGACCGGGTGGTCAGTGGTGTCAGACTGTGATAAGGCCTGAGATGGTTTCACTGGATGTAGCAACGGGGAGGTCAGTGAGTGACCTGGGCAAGAACAGTGTCTGTGTGGCAGGGGGAGGGGTGGCTTTGATAGAGAGTGGTGGGGAGTGAGGAAGTGGAGAGAGTGAGTTTGGACAATTATTTCTAGAAGTTTGGCCAGGAAAAGCAGGCAGGGGAAAGAGCACTGAGTGACCGAAGGGAGGAATGGGGAGGAGGCAGGAGGAGGTGTTTAATTTTTTGTTTTGTGTTTGTTTGTTTTTAAGATTGAAAAGGAGCCTGTAGATAAGAAGTGAATGATTCAGCAGAGAAAAGGGCCTTAAACAGAACGAGGAATGTTGTAACTGTGCGGAAGGAGGAAAAGCCACACAAAGGTCAAATGGAGAGCTGCCTCTCAGATGATAACTGAGATTGAAACAGAGATGGCCCTGCAGGGGCCAGTGCCACTATTTTGAAGAAGGTCTTGCTTTTTCCAGTGAGTTTTGAACTGGGAGCACTCACGCTGTTTGACCCTAAAAAAGTTGTCTGTGATGGAAATATTCATTCTCTTGACTGGTGGTTTCACAGACATGCACATGTTAAAACTCATCAAACTGTACCCTTTATTATTATTATTTTTTTTAACTTTCTTTTTCCCCTCCATCAAGCTACTTTATTTATTTCGGGGGTGGGTAATTAGGTTTATTTATTTAATTTTTTTAAAAAATGGAGGTACTGGGGATTGAACCTAGGACCTCGTGGATGCTAAGCACGAGCTCTACCACTTGAGTTACACCCTCTCCCCAAACTGTACCCTTTAAATAGTGTAATTTATAGTACATCAGTTTGACCTCCATAAAGCAGATAGTAGAGAAATTCTTTTCATAGTTTAAAACTGGCACATCTAAGCCAACAGGGGGCGTGGTTGTGCACGGCAAGATGGGAAATGGTTTTCCTGAGTTTCGGTTTCTGTGGTTCAGTTTTCCCCCATCTTTTCTTAGATGACAGAGCTCTTATTTGCAGGCATTAAAAGAAAGTAATTAAATAATTACAGGCATAAAGACATGGGCAACTGGATGTACAAAGGTTAAATTAAAAACTGGAGCTACAGAAATATTCTTAGTGCCTGAGTACAGACTCAGCCAGAGAAAGGATGAGCCAGCAGGACTAAAGCATCTCTTCTCAGTCATGTGGGAGCTGTGTACAGGTTTCTTGGATGGCAGAGATTACAGTTGTGGCCTCCCAGAGAACAGAATTTTGTTACTTGTTTTTGTGAATAGGTCAACAAGAGGACAAATATCACACTTCTGGCCAATTGGAGAGGAGAAGGGAACAGAATTGATAAGAGGCTCTTCTGCACCACACACAGGTTTGAGGACTTTTCCTGCAGCCTGAGACACAGTGAGCCTTGGCCCCTGCCCCAAGGGGGACATCACTGTCTCCTCTGTTACCTCCTCGGCGTAATATTTGGGACAATAAGTTTCTTTTCTCCCAGTCTCTGTTTTCTCATGGGCAAAATGGAACCCATAGTCTTTGCCTTGACTGCTTGTCAGAATAAAAGCGGAAGACTCCAATTACTCAAAAGGTAAAAGGAGGTGTGAAGGTGAGATCCTCATGCAACTGCTACAATTTGGCAACAAAGGTGTCAATACACAGTTCCCTGGTTTGTGAAAAGCTGACATATCCCCTGGGCCTTCTGGGCATCTCCCAGGTAACTTGTGGCCAGTTTTGCTGATTGAGCACACTGGTAAATTACTCCTTTCTCCCACTCAAGGGCCTTTCCACCCTAGCTGTCACAACACCACCATAAGGTGGACATTATCGGCCCCATCTCACAGCTGTGTAAAAAGAGGTACAGAGAGGTTAAGTGCCTTGCCTTGGGTTTCAAGCTAATAACATAAGAAAGCTGGGACTTGAACCCAAGACTCAAACACCAATGTCTGGCCTCCTACTTTCTCTCTGCTATTGCTGAAAACTCTGGTATCTCTAGTATAACTTTGGGTGTTTTTGGTTTTGTTTTGTTGTTTTGGTGGGGAGGGAAGTAATTAGGTTTATTTATTTTTGATGGAGGTACTGGGGATTGAACCCAAGACGTCATGCATGCTAAGCACACACTCTACTCTAGTATAATAGTTATTAGTCATATGTGACTATTTAAATTAATTAAAATTAAACTAAATTAAAACTTCAGGTCCTCACCAGCCACATATCAAGTGCTCAATAGCCACGTTGTTGCTACTATATTGGACAGCACGGATGAAGAAAATTTCCACCATCACAGCAAGTTGTAAGGGACAATGCCGCCCGCCTGCTGCTGTCATGCATCAGGAAGATAACTTTGGACACTTGAAATACTTACCTTCACCTGATTCTGCCCCTCTTTTATCTTTCTTGTCTAATTCTGAATAGTCTCCCTAGTTCCCCTTCAGTCTTCTGCCTAAGCACCCAGAGGGCATGCCCGGGGCTGGCCTGCTGGCTCTGCCAGGCACCCGGCACCCAGGCAGACACACAGGTTTGTGATGACAAAGACGGATGCCGACACTTTGTCCAAGCCCAGGAGACAGCAGCCCCGAAGCAATCTGCAGTGACAGCACCAGGGTGGGAAGTGAACAGCCTGTTTCTGCAAATCTGCTATATTTTTGCCAGATCTGTCAGAAGTAGACAGAAGCAGAAGGGATAAAGGGAGAAAGTCAGACATGAAGGGGGGTGGGGAATAAACGGCAGGGCTAAAGATACCCCAAGACTTGGTGATCAAACGGTCTTCTTCCACTTCTTCCGGGCACAAAAGTTTATCCTCCGAAACCACAAAGGAGGGAGACCTTGTGTGCCGTTTCCACAGTGGGAGGAATCGAATCGTCACTCACGCTCTTAAAACACCCACTAAACATAAATTTATACAATTATACAATCCTGGATTCACTTATGTGTTAAAACTACATCCTCCTGATGATTAAGACTCTAGAATAAGACTTGGAATAAGGTGTTGCTTTAAAGGAGAAAAAAAAAAAAGTAAAAGATCAAGGCCATGGGTGACATGGGTGACCTTTCTCCTCACCTGTCCCTAACAACACTTGCTCCTTTGTCTTCATGCTGTGTTGGATAGTTAGAAGCCCCCACTTTAGTGCTCCCCCTCCCCCAGAAGTCCTTTATACCCATGGGAGAGTTATTTGAGGACAAATAAAGGTTTTGGCACTCTTTCTGACATCATACCATCTAGGCCACAAACTGTCCACCCCCTCTCAGTGTGACAAGTTCTACCCGCATTGTTTTCTGGCTGTGTTTCTCCACCTCTTTGTGTAATTTAGGAAGTAGCATCTTCAGAACATTATAAAACACCCCTTAAGTAACTCGGAGGTACTCTTTTGCAAGGCCCTGCCTCACTCATGTGAGTATTCTTTTAAAATACTGCCTCTGGATTCGAGGTCTTTAATTTGAAACTTTTATAGCTGCTTCAGCACTTCCTTCCCAGAGAGAGACTGTGGCCTTGCTCCAAACAACACTACATGTCTTCCTCTAAGTATCTGGGTTTGTTTTGGTTTCCTGCAACCCAGCTGGCACTCTCTGAACTGCTGGAGTCAAAGCCCGCTGGGAGGAAAGCGGGAATGGGCCTCTGCGGCACCATACACAGGGCCGAGGAGCTTGGAAACCACTTGGAGGAGCAGCTGGGTGAAGAGGCAGGCCTCCCTGGGATTCCGGGCCCCACCCTACCAGGACACAAATGACACTGGAAGCCTGTGCTTATAGTTTCTCAAGGGCCTGGCACTTAGCTGTTGTCCCAGTGACTCACAGGATAACTTTTCAGCCTTCAAAGTGGGTCAACAAGCTTTATTTGTCCAGAGAGCTCCCCTGGGAGGTCACTCAAAGAAAAGCAGGCTGAATGGGGATGTTTGGCCAGGTGATTCTTTTTGCTGCCTCTTAGCCTGAGGAAATATTCCCAGTATGCAGGCCAAGAATTTGGAGAATTAAAAGCTGCTAAGTATTTGGGCTGGATCAACATATACCACAGTTATTAGTTAAGAGTTAACCATACTGCTAATGGTGACTCTCGCCATTCAAGAACCAAACAGATGCCTCGGGAAGGCCCTAAATCAGGATGTCTACTTCTCATAGATAAGACAGACAGCAAGCTAAGGCGGGGAGGGTACAGCTCAATGGTAAAGTGTGTGCTTTGCACCCATGAGGCTCTGGGTTCAATCCCCAGTACCTCCATTAAAAATAAATAAATAAACCTAATTACCACCCCCCAAAAGAAGCCATAGAGAAAGATAGCAAGCTTGTGCTATGAATCATAGACGCTTCCATTAATTCTGTGTGACCTGCTCAATTTCTTTATTTATTAAGCAGTGGAGTCATCCTGGGGCAGCATTTCTCAAATCTGAGAAACCACAAGCCCCAAGAACACATCTGAAGACTAACCAATCTGAATTTTTATAACCCAGAATTAAAAGTTTCTCATAGCAGCATTGTTTCACAATGGCCAGAAAGTGGAAACAAACCAAATGTCCATCAGCTGATGAATGGATAAACCTGGGACACAGTGGGAAAATATTCAGCTGTAAAAAAGAAATGAAGGGCTGTTATGTGCTACAATATGGACCAGCCTAGGAAATATGCTAAATGAAAGAAACCAGACTCAAGAGCCACATATCGTATGATTTCATTTATACAAAATGTCCAGAATAGGCAAATCCAAAGAGAGAGAAAGTAGATTAGTGGTTGCCAAGGGTTGGGGAGGAGAGGGTATGAGGGAGGAAGAAATTTTCCTCTACCCTTCCGGGTTCTTCTGGCTGGTCTAAGAATTAAATTGACATAAGACAGATTAACAGGAGAAAATCAAAGTTTAATAACATGTACACATAGGAGAGACCCAGGAGAACTGAGTAACCCACTAAAACGGCCCCAACTTAAATACCATCCACAGCTAAAGACAAAAGACACTGAGAGTGGGGAGAGTCACCAGGAAAAGCACAGCAAACAAAGGCGGCTGTGATGCAGATTTAAACTGCTACCTTCTCCACTGAAGTTTCTAGAGATTTGGTCATCCTTTTCTTCTGGATACAAGAGGGAGATCTCCCTTACAAATGTAAATGTTTCTCACAAAAGGGCAACTCCTACTAGATCTTCAGAGCTCTTCCCTATCTGCTGTTTCTCAGAAAATAACCAGCTTAAAACAATTAAGATACCAAAGAGACAGATTTTAGAGTGGCAAACTTTGCTCCCCTACAGGAAGAATAGGTAATGACTGCCACTGGGCATGGGGATTTTTTTAGGGGTAATGAAAACGTTGTGGAATTATCTAGTGGTGATGGCTGTGAATCATCAATCTTGTGAATATACTAAAAAACCACTGAACCGTACGCTTTAAAAAGATGGATTTTAGGGTAGGTGAATTATATCTCAATTTTTTTAAGTTACATATTATTTTAGTTGATTACTGGGTACCAAGATAAACACTTTGTGGGGCACAGTAATTCCTTGTGTCCAGATTTACCTATGAGGTGGCTAGCCAGGTGATCTAAAAGGCATTTATGTCAACTTCAGATGATCACAGAAGGGTATCTAAAATTTTAAATATTCATAGGTAACTTCTAGGCCGCAAGAACTCATCAGTGGAACTCCTAAAAGTCTTTGAACCCTGCTTTCAGAAACACTGGCCCAGGTACCCTCCCAGGACTTTTTACCCTTTTGCAAGCTACAATGATGAGGATTTTTAATAAGTTGCTTTCCAAAGACAAAGGCTGGCCAGGAACAGCATAGGATTTATAGGTCCTTTGGCTAAGTCTTGGTGACGTAAACAAATTACTCCACCTATACTCCAGGTAATGGATTAAATATGTGCTCTGTAAAATTGGAAATGCATAAACCCTATCATGAGATGAAAAGGAGTTTCACGCCAGTTAATCTAACATGGAAAATCCTCTAAGGAAGGTATCCCGCTTGGGGCCTCACTTGGGTCATGGGTTGATCACCCCTAATTTAAACACTATGACCTTCTAAAAGTGGCCCCAGCAGTGGAATAAAGAAAGACGCTGCTAACTGAAGTCAGACGGGAAAGCCAATGGGAGGTTAAGTAAGCAAGGGGGCTTTCCCACGCGGTCAGTTTAGGAGTACAGGATGTGGCTCACAGCTGGCTCTTTTGTTTATTTAGTTGGAAGGCAACTGTCTCTACTCTTTGATCTTTTGTTTCCTCACCTGCCACAAAGAAAAAAAATCAGAAACTATTGTTGGGCTAACTGACATCCTTCGAAGTCCAATGACCCCCATTTCTGGGGTCTCAGATAAAGTACATTCTTTATTGGGCGTGTTTCCCCAACAAACTAATAGCCTCAGGTAATGCCTTACCTTATCAGAGTCAAACCCCAACGCCCTTCACAGACCCTAACCCTCTTACCTCACCTACAACCAATCAGAGACTCCTGTATAAGCCGATCAGGCACCTTGTGACCTGACCTTATAAAACACCCCAACAACAGGCCCTCAGTGCTCACACAGGCACCTCTGGTCTGTGTGGCTCACTGTTGTCTATGGCAGTGTACCCCTAATAAACTCCTTTTCTATTCTCTGGTAAATTATTTCACCAACCTGCATGCTACTGGCTCACTGACTGGCCGCCCCATTGTGCACGTAACTATCCCGTCTCTTGGGGTGGTTGTTCAGATGAGTTCAGTTCATCAGACTTTTACTGAGCATCTGATTTTTATGTATTAGACACTGAGCTAGTGCTGGGAGGAAACTGGAGTAGCCCCCACCTTCGGGAGCCCACAGTAGGAGGAGACTACTGTACCGAGTGTTATGGAAAGAAACTTTATGTTTAAAGGACTCTGAAAAATACTCAGTGCTAAAAAGCACGTGGTAATAATGTATGTTGATTATCCAATATGAGTCAAAAGTTGGTCTGATTCCTGGCTCTGGGTATTTCTCTAATAAGACTACTTTTTGTAGAAGTAAGCATTGAATATCACTTACCTGGGTATTGACTGAACTCACCATTTTCCATAAAGATGTTTTCATGTTGTGCCCACTAGGTGTCTCAATATTTTGCAAGAAAATAGAAAAGCAATGTTTCCACCTGTGTGATGAGTCAGCTGTAGTATAAACATCACTTGGCTAAAATCTCAACCACTTTCTAGCAACCATTGTGTAGATTGCCAGTAAGTATAGTTGCCTTTCATTTGAGACGGGACGAAGATGCCTTTGTGGATTTTTTCTTTCTTCTCGTAATCCATGTACCTGCAAACTGCTCTCCTAAGAAAGCCAGGACTAGGAAGATCAAGTGGAAATTCTTCTACCAAGTGAGTACCAACACCCTACAGGCAGCAGCACTGCGTCCCCACTGGTTTCCTGGCCTAGTGTTTGGCTGTCATCTGCATATAAGCTGACATCCCAAACTACACCTTACTGTCTTGTGTCCCTGGGAAGAATGCGTTCTTCCCTATTCACAGGTGTCAGTCAAAGGAGTCATTTTCCCAATACAATCCAGGGTCTCTTGCATTGTGAATTTCAGGGTTGTAAATGACACACAACTGCTTACCCCAATATTTTCACCCTTGTCATACATGACTTTAGATGGCCTATGGCAGAACACTTTGCCTATGAGTGACATCCAAAAGGGGGGTAACCGTTACCAGGAGACTGGATGTCTTCAAAAATCTATTGCAACTTCAAAAGCTCATCTCAGGGGGGCGGTAGAGCACATGCTTGCATGCCCAAGGTCCTGGATTCAATCCCCAGTACCTCCATTAAAGAAAAAAAAATAGAATAAAATTATTATTTTTTAAAAAGCTCATCTCATCAGGCTTTAGCATGCTACTAATGGAAGTACAAATGGATATAAACTTTCTGCAATGCAATTTGGCAACGTCTATCAAGAGCATATTTTAAAAGTGTGTGTCTGTCAGGATCCCAGAAGGACAGGGATTTTTACCCAGGATGGTTCAAATGAAGAGACTTTAGTAATACTTACAGATGGGTAGACCAGGTCATGGAAGTAAACAAGGGATGCTGAGGCACCCAGAGAATAGTATTCCTAGAGACAAAGGGACAAAGGGAGGAAATAATAATCTTATGGAATTCAGGAAGAGCAGAAATGGTGGAGGAGGAGGGGGGAGTAGAGAGGGTGGGGGAGGCTGGGCTGGAGGTGGGGAGCGGCATGCAGCCTCTGTCTTCAGGCAGGAAGAGAAAGAGGAGGAGACACTCGACTTCTCTCTCTTCTTGCCTCTTGATCGCTTCCTGGTGCCACCAACTGACTGAATCTCAAGGAAGCCAAAGGACTAGAGATCCTGGATATGCAATCTATGAAGACAAAGAGCAGGATGAAGAAAGACAGAGAAGGGGTGAGAATAGGAATGGAAAATAACCAGCACAATCTTGTAATTCCATTTCCAGGGATATATCCTAGGGACATAATCAAAGATGGGAGCAAAGAATCTTATGGAAGGATGTTCTTCATAGTTAGGTATAAAAGTGAAAAAACAAAAGAAAACAAGCTAAATATCCTATAATAAGAGACTAGATAGATAAATTGCAGTGTATCCACACTTTAGAATAGATTGTGTCATTATAAACATTTTTGAAGAATCTGTGATGATACGCAGAAATGCATACAATAAAATGTTAACTGAGAAAAAAGAACATAACACTGTATGCATAGTATTAACTCAATTTCATGAACACCTATATGCAAAGGGAAAGCACCTACGAATCTTAACAGTATTTCTTTTTGATGATGGGGCTATCTTGTAACTTTTGCTTCACAACTTCCAATATTTTCTTTTTTTCTTTTCACAATAAGCATATAGTACTTCTGTGATCACAGAAAAAGTCAGTGCCAAAAAAGACAGTCGATCTCACTGAAATGTACTCTGTTCCATGTAAAATATTAATAAGGAACACAACAATTGTTTAAGTAAATTGAAACCAGGGATTTCACGAAGGGTGAACCTCAATCTGTGTCTATTTGATATCCGGACAAAAGTGAAAGAAAAATCATCAATTTCTACATGATATCAAATATCCAGATATATTAGATGACTTTGATTTTTAACTGCATTTTCACCCTTCACTTCAATGACAGGCATCCTATTAATTCAGCTCTACTTGGACTCATTCTTATCTTGCAACTCTAGAAAATCTTAAGACATTTCTATAACCTAAAATCTGTTCTAAGATTGAAATAATTATGTTCCCAATTTTAAATTTTATAGTTTAGTCTTCAGTATCATTTTAAACTATATATATTATCAAGTATCAAGCCATACACAAATATATTCTTGTTTTAAAGATTCAAATGATACCAAAGTTTCCCTTGGCCACCTGCTCGTACTTGGTCTCCTTCCCCTAGGTAACCTGTTTTCAGTTTATCATGTAACTCTCAAGACATTTGCTTATTATTTACATGCATATAGAATATATAGTTTTATTTTCATTTTCTAAGTAAATGATGTTCTGTTGTACATGCTTTTCTGCAACTCACTTTTTTCTCATGTTGAAGCTCCACTTCATTCTATTACAGTGGTTACATAGTTTTCTGTGGTTTGGATATTCCAGTGTATCTGGCCACGCCTCCAGTTGCTGGTTATTTGGTTTGTTTTTAGTTATCTGCTATTTCAGACAACACTGTAGTGAAACCCTTGTACATGTCTCTATGTGTATATATGTGAGCATTATTTCTCTAAGGGAGCTAATGAAAAACGGTATTTCTGGTTTGAAAGGTAAGTGCACTTAAATTTTTACTTGGTACTATCTAGCAGCCTCCCATAAAGGTTTTTCGATGTATACTTCCAATAAAAAGATGCCAAGCCTCACTACTAATAAGGAAAATGCAAATTTAAATAAAGGACATGATTTTTTTTACCATTTTGGGTTCACAAATTTAAAAGGATTGACAGTGCAAAGCGTGGAGAAGGATAAAGATGCGTTCCCTCACATAAACATCTTTTTACAACCAGCATCTACACATTAGGTAAGCTTCCTTGGAGATTTATTAAAAGTGGGGATAAAGCTCAGTGGTAGAGTGCATGCTTAGCGTGTACAAGGTCCTGGGCTTAATCCCAAGCACCTCCACTGAAAAAAAAAAAAAGTAATTATGTTAGACTTTTGCGATAAATAAACAAAGGACATTTCTGTTACAGGATCATTGATTTTTATATATCCTAATAGTAGCCCTGCTGTGACATATTCACCCAGAGCATTTTCATCAGGTGTTATTGTTCTGTAATCACTAATTCCTTAACTTACTAAGCAGATAAGAATTTCTCCACTTTAATAATCACATTTTGGCTTATAATTTATACAGTATTTTCACTTTCTCATAAGTTACTTCAATTGATTTCTGCCTCAGTGATAATGTGAGGTGCTATTTCAATGAGGAAATTGAGGCTCAGAGAAGTTGAATGATTTTCCAAGGTCACAGTTATAAGGGGGGTGGGCTCAAGTCTGCTGACTCCCAATTCCATTAGCTTTGTACCTTCTCAATTGCTTTAAAAACCAAGTACAGCTGAAGTCTCTCCTGCCTCTTTCTTGGCATTCAAGTCATCCAAAAGGAGCCACAGGGGGCAGCCTGGTGCAGCTGAAGATTTGATAGGCTGGAAACTGAGAACTGGCTTTTGGTCTGTGCTACTCCCAGCTCTGTGACCTTAGGCAAGTCATTTAGTCTCTCTGGGCCTCAGTTGCCCCTTTTGAAAAACTGACATGATGCTCACTTACTAGCATTGAAAGAAGACATGATGCTGTGCAGTTTCTCCCAGTTATGAGATTTTACTTAAGTCAGACTTAGACTAGTTTTCCTTCTCTGCTCACATATTTTATGAAACACCATTTTTCTGCAATGGATTTATTCTTTGCAAACATGAACCCACAAAGGAAAAATTTACCACACAATGCTTTCTTTGATTAAAGTCTAAAAATGTTCCCTTATCTTTTTTCTTTCTTTCTTTTGAAAAAACATATTATTAGTAAACCTCTTGCCGAAGGCTAGGGAAATCCCCAGGGAACAAGAGCAAATGGTTTCTGGTAGCTGGCTGAGTCTGAAAAGATGTTTTCTGCCTGGATCTCTTACTACTTGGCACGACTCCAATTCCACCTACATTTTTTATTGCCTATTATTACAGATTTTTAAAGCGACTTATTTTCCCAATCTACTTCCAATAGTGGGAAAGCTTTAACCCGAGTTGTTCTTTATAGTTTCAAATTCCATAAGCCAAAGATTTTAAGAGCTGGAAGGAGTCTTAAGAGATCACTCGAACTTGTCCTCTATCTTTGAACAGATAAAATATTTTTCCATTTAACAGAGGAAGCATCCAATGCCCAGAAAGCCTGTGACTTATTCAAGGTTTCACAGCTAACAAGTTTTCTCGTACAGTACTTATTCCATTCTTAGCGCATGACAATTTATTGGTGATCCTGGCTCTTCCAGAAAAATCACAATGAAGTCAAAAGGAGTAAACCATATGCTCATTGGTTGTTTTCACTTCATCACACACCACAAATTCTTCTATTTCTAACCATATTTTGATGCATTATTTATGAGGGCCATCTGATCACAGGTTTGCCGAGGAAACTCTGGAATTTTAAAAGTGTGCCTCTTCTTCCAGGAAACACATTTATAGCTTGGATTTATCCTTACCCTGCTCATTGGTGATTCATGAGGTAATCAGATTTGTTAACTGCATTCTTTAAAAAAAAAAAAGAGGTATAACCTACCTACAATAAAGTGCACAAATTTTACATATAAATGAAAAACATTCCTACATGTACATATAACATAGAAAATTACCAGCACCTCTGAACAACCCTTATGCCCTGTACCGGTCACCACTCTCCAAGGGTAACCACTATTTTAATTTCTATCACCACAAATTAGTTTTGAAGTTTGAAAAATTCTAGGTTTGAATTTCACGGACTCATACAGTACGGACTGTCTTGTGTCTGCTCTCTCTCATTCAACATTATGGCTGTCGGACTGTTAACTACATTCTAAAACTGCAGTTACTTTCTGGCTTAGTTCCTGAGGGAATCTCTCAAAATTAGGAACTTAATATACCAGCTGTATACAGGTATATATAAATTTTAAAAAGAGCAGTAGAGAAAAGAACTTTTTAAAATGACTATACTGCTCATGTCACTTTCTCTTTTTTTTTTTTTTTGGTGAATACTATTTTATTTAGTCATTTTTGTTTACAACTCAAACTCTGGAAATTCAAAATTAACATCCTTGCCCGTGAGCTTCTTATAGACACCAGAAAACGTTTCAACCTTGTGCTCCACGTTGTTCTGCTGCGCTTTGTCCAAGTGCACCTTTATGAGCCGGCCGCCGTCCAGCTTCTCGCGGATCCTCTTGCCCACGATCTCACTCGGGAAGCCCAGGTCCTCCAGGACGGCGGCGTGCACGGCCGTCAGCGTGCGGCTCCTGGGACACGCTTCTGCTTATTTTTGGTTCGGCTTTTTCGAGTTGGCTTAGGCAGAGTTCTCCTGTGAGCGATGAACACGACGTGCTTCCCGCTGAACTCTTTCTCCAACTCGCGCACCAGCCGGACCTGGATTTTCTGGAAAGATTTCAGTTGAGGGACCGGGATGAAGATTATAATAGTTTTCCGACCACCGCCAACTTCAAATTCCTTGGCCGCCGTGATGTTCAGTTCCCGCAGCTGCGCCTTGTGGTCCGAGCTCATCTCCAGCTCCAGGAGGGCCTGGGAGATGTCGGACTCTAATTCGTCTGGCGTCTCTCCATCGGGCTTCACGATCTTCGCGCTGGAGCTGAACATGGCCTCGACCTTTGCGGGGCAGGCAGCACTGGCTGCCTCGGCCGACACTTGTCACTTTCTTACTCTTGCATCATCAATTTCCCTGTTCTTTTAAATGGGTTCTGCTTTTAAACGGGCTCTGATCCATCCAAGTATTCTCTTTCTTCTCCCACTAATGGATAAACAACTTATACGCTTTTCTTTACTTATTTATATCCAGCATTCCCCATCAGTGCTCCAATCATTGGTCTAAAAGCTGGAAATGGCCTCAAGCTATCAACTGACAGACCTCCTTCTTTAGCAAGGAAAGCATTGATATTCCTTATTTTCAGAGTTGACAAATATTAACTGAGCACATATAACCTCCAATGTACTTTTCTAGGTAATATGGGGGGGGGGCTACAAAAATATAGCAGGCATGAGCCCTACCCTCATGAACTTCCATCCTAGCAGAGAAGCAGCATAGTGTAGATATCTACATAAAAGATCACAATGTAAGCCATAAAGTGTTGAATGACACCACTGAGTTAAAAGAGAAAACAACATGTGAGATGAGAGGGAAAGGTAACTTCTAGCTGGGGAAGCTTGGTAAGGGAGTATTTGTCTTAGGTAGATTATTGAGAAGTAGGATGCCATGGCGAGGTAGGTTTAGTCACGCAGTGATGGGGAAAGCATTTTAGATAGAGGACTGTAAGGACAAGGACACTGAACTGGGAAATCATGCAGCATATATAGGGAGCAGCAATGCAGTTTGACCCAAGAGTAGGGGAAGGGATGAAGAAACTGGGGCACAAGGTGGTTGTGGATTATCCAAGGCTATAGCACACAGGGGCCCTAGAATGGGGACTGAATCCCAGGAATCTTCCTTCTTTAATGTTCTTCCCATAATTTGATCCAAGCAACATTTTAGCCACTGCGTGCTTTCCTTACAACTGCCCATTACATATTAGCCATTCACAAATTGATTCAACAAACATCTATTGAATATCTACTCCATAGACTTGTGGACACAAATGGACTTGTGGTCTCCAAGGCTGATTTGTTGTGTTATAAAATAATTTTTTTCCAAATGGGGAGTCAGGCTAATATAATATTGGGCTAAGACAGATTTCCTTTCCCTTTAATTGCTAGAACTTTATTGAGTTATGCTTCAGAGCAAATACTATAAATAACAGAGAGAATTAAATAAACCACAGAAAAAGGATCTCTGCATTATGTTTTTCTACATGACATCAATACACGGTGTCTTAGCATTGACTACACATATGTTTTTTCCATAACTACTTTTACTTACGTTTGAGCAAGGAGTAACACAGGAGGATCTGAAACCTTCCATTCTTGACCGAAAGCTTAAAAACATACCATATAATCTAGTACAAGACTCACTTCCTTTTAGCTTATCAACCACCGAGAGACATTTCCTCTTTGTACTTGTTATGTTTAACGTAACCATGGAGACCCATCACTTGCTATGCAACTGACACACATGATTCTGGGTTAATGTACTCATTTTCTGAGAAACGTTAAAAAAAATTGTGGTCACTATTAAACCTTTGAATCACTTTGGTATTTCAATGTAAATCCAATACACTTATTAGTAAAATTCATGAGGATATGGTTATGTACCAGAGACTATAGATTCTTTATAATTCCATTGAACTGTTCCTAATTAAACCTTTGGTGCCAGAAAAAAAATAAGGTAATTATTATTTGAACAAATTAGGTTATCAGATATTTCTATAAATTGTGGTGTATATAGAGTTTTGAGGCTATGGCAGGCTAGACATTCAGACTGCCCTTCCTATTGGAAATAGTTGAAGTCTGAATTAAAAACAAACAAATTAAAAAAAAAACAACTCTAAACCTCTTAAAATAACTGAAGCATGGAGTAGAAAGCTAGGAATTATCAGCTCAAAGAGAAGTGAAGTAGGGACCCAGACAGATAAATCGACAACATTGTCCAGGTGTAGAACACCAGGAGGCACCATTTACATCCTATTCATCAAAATAATGCCCCTGGAGTTGCTCAATCCTATGTCCTGAGATCACTTTTGCCCTAAAGGCATTTGCCCAGGCAGGTGAACTTCAGCCTTGGCTTCAGTGGGGGTGGGGAGTGAGGGGTGGAACAGAAGGTAAGGCTTGGAGGATCCTATAGGAGACTTCTCTCCCAATAAAGCTTGGACCTTTTAGGTAGGGATGAAAAACCTACATACCCAATCACCCTCAGATAACTGCAAGGCAAATTCCTGTGGTGCTAAGCAGAACTGAGGGCCAAAAAATTCTGTCCCTGAAAAACTGCAACCTCGTGATAATAATCTATAGCCAAAATAGGTTCAAGAAAACCATTACTGTCTATGGCCATACCACCCTGAACGCGCCCGATCTCGTCTGATCTCGGAAGAAAGCCATTACTACAAGTTGAGTAGGCCCCAAGGGTATGGAAGAAACAAACGCAAACCTTCTTTGGAGGAATGTACCTCAATAATATATAAATGATTTTCTAAGGAAAGTGACTGGCTCACAGTCAACAAACACTAAGCACTCCAAGACTTAAGTTACTATTGGAGGACCAGTGGAAACAATATTTAAGAGAAAGAACAGAAAACTCTCACAGACTTCAGACATTTCAATAGACACAGAAGGTAAAATAACTATGTTTCAATTTTTGAGTGGAAAACATCTACTCAAAATAAACTATAGAATATAGCTTAGTGGATTAAAAAAACAGAACTTCTAGAAATAAAAAACACAGTGACTGAAATCAATAACACAATGGACAGGCTTAACAGCAAATTAGACACAAGTGAAGAGAACATTAATGAACAGAAAAAGATGACTATCACAATAGAAATTGTCCAGCATAGACCAACAAGGACTTCATTTCCAAAATATACAAACAGCTCATACAGCTCAATAACGAAACAACAAACAACCCAATCAAAAACTGGGCAGAAGATCTAAATAGACATTTCTCCAACGAAGGCATACAGAAGGCCAATAGGCACATGAAAAGATGCTCAATGTAGCTAATTATTAGATAAGTGCAAATCAAAACTACAATGAGATACCACCTCACACTGGTCACAATGGCCATTGTTAAAAAGTCTACAAATAACAAATGCCGGGGAGGGTATGGAGAAAAGGGAGCCCTCCTACACTGTTGGTGGGAATGTGAAGTATTGTAGCCACTACAGAAAACAGTATGGAGGTTCCTTAAAAAACTAAAAAGAGAGTTGCTGTATGATCCAGCAATCCCACTCCTGGGCATATATCCTGGAGGAAACTCTAATTCAGAAAAATACATCCACCCCAATGTTTATAGCAGCACTATTTACAATAGCCAAAGACATGGAAGCAACCTCAATGTCCACTGACGGATGATTGGATAAAGAGGGGTGTGTGTGTGTGTGTAATGGAATATTACTCAGCCTTAAAAGAGAATAAAATAATGCCATTTACAGCAACATGGAGGGACCTAAAGATTATCATCCTAAGTGAAGTAAGTCAGAAAGAGACAAATACCATATGATATCACTGATGAGTGGAAACCTAAAATATGACATAAATGAACTCATTCATGAAATATAAACAGACTCATAGACACAGGAAACAAGTTTATGGTTACCAAAGGGAAAAGAGGGTGGGGACGGGATAAATAGAGTTTAGGATCAGCAGATATAAACTATTATATATAACATAGGTAAACAAGAACGTCCTCTGTATAGCACAGGGAACTACATTCATTATCTTGTAATAAACCATAATGGAAAAGAATATGAAAAAGAATATATATATGTATAATTGAATCATATTTCTGTATACCAGAAACTAACACAACATTGTAAATCAACTATACTTCAATTAAAATAATAAATTTTTAAAAATTTATATTAGTTTTATTTTTTATTGACGTACAGTCAATTACAATACAATAAATAAAAATTTTAAAAAAAGAAATTGTCCAGCATACACTAAAGAGAAGCAAGAGAAAGTAAACTTGAAAGAATGGTTCATAGATATGGAGGATAAATAAGACACACACTCATCTAATTGGAGTTCTGGAAAGAAAGGAAAGAGAAAATGATGCAGAGGCAGTATCTGAAGAGACAGAAGCTAACAATCTTCTAGGACCAATCTGTTTCAAAATCCAGATTTAAGAAGCCAACTGAATTCAAGCAGAATTAAAAACAAAACAATTTCACTTTAACACAACATAGTGAACCAGTAGAATACAAAAGACAAACCATCTTGGAAACATAATGCTTATTTCTTCTCAGGGGAAAAAAATGACTGCCAACTTAGAATTTTGCCCCCAGAAAAAATATCTTTCAAAAAAGAAGGTGGAAAAAAAAAAAGAGAGAGAGAGACATTTTTAGACAAGCTAAGTGAATTTGCTTCTATGATGTTCATAAAAGGAAATTCTAAAGAATGTACTTAATTAAGAAAGAAATGATCTCAGATGAAAGGTTTAAAAAACAAGAATCAAGGAAGAGCAAAGAAAGCAGTAGAAATGGGTAAGGCTAAACAAATCTTGATTGTATAGAACACAAATAATGTTTTCTGGGGTGGAAAAAAGACTTAAAATACAAGACAACAGTTACATAAAACCTGAAGGGAAGTAAATGGAATTAAAATATCTGAAGTGCTTGCTGCCTGGAAGAAGGGTGAAACTCTGATTAAGTATGTATGTTTTAATTTCAGTGCATCTTAAATTTTAGCATGCATCAGAATAATTTGAAGGGCTTGTTAAAACACAAGTCTGATTCAGATGTGGGGTGGACCCAAGAATTTATATTTCTAACAAGCCCCCAGGTTGATACTGATGTTCAAGGCCACACTTTAAATAGCACTGTTGACTAGCCATGGAGGGAAAAAAAAAACTGAGTGTAAAAACCAAACTAGTAGAGAAGGAAAAACTGAAATGAGGAAAAATAATTCAAAAGTAGGTGAAAAATGAAATAAAAAGAGAACCAGAGGAACAAGTGGGAAGCACAAAACACGATGGTAGGTACAAATTACTTAAATATGAAAGGATTAAATGTTCCAATTAAAAGACAAAGATTGCTATAAAAATGAACTCAAAATGGATCATAGCCCTAAATAAAAACTTTTAGAAGAAAATAAAAGGAAAACGTACTTGAGACCTTGGGTTAGGCAGAGAGTAATTAGACACAACATCAAAACCATGATCCACAGAAGAAAACTTGACAATTTAGACTTCATCAAATTTAAAATTTTTTAAGGGTATGAAAAGACACAATTGACAGAATGAAAAGATGAGTTATTTACAGGGAGAAGATATTTGCAAATCACATATCTGACAACTGATATATGTCTAGAATATATAAAGAACTCTCAAGATTCAACAATAAGAAAACAAACAGGCCAATAGAATAATGAACTAAAGATCTGTATATTTACTTCACCAAAGGAGAGGCATGGATGGCAAACAAGCAATGAAAAACTGTTGAACATCATTAGTCATTAGGGAAATGTAAATAAAAACCATAATGAGATAGTACTACATATGTTAGAATAACTAGAATGAAACAATCTGACAATACCAAGAGCTGATGAAAACTGGAAGCAACTGAATTATTTCATACATTCTCACCCATTGCCAGAGGCCAATGCACAATGATACAGCCCCTCTAAAAAACCATTTGGCAATTTTCTATAAAGCTAAACAAAGAATAACAACAGATGAAGCAATCTCACTCCCAGATATTTAACAGAGTAAAATTAAAATTTATGTTCATTCAAAAATCTGAACACAAATGTTTACAGTGGCTTCACTTAAAATAACCAAAAAATTAGAAAAAGTCCAGATGTCCATCGACTGGGGAATGAATACAGTGAAATACATTCATAAAATGGAATACTCATTAGCAATAAAAAAAAAAAGGAATACACTCTTGATACACACAAGAACATGGATGAATCTTAAAAGCATTTTGCTGAGTGAAAGAAGCCAGGCTCAAAAGACTACATATTATATGGTTCCATTTCTGCGACATTCTAGAAAAGGCAAAATTATAGGAACAGAGGATAGATTAGTGGTTCCTGGGGTTAGGGTTGTGACAGGGTCTGATCACAAAGGGGTAGCATAGGGGAATTTGGGGGCGGTTGTGTTCCATATCTTGATAGTAGCAGTGGTTTTACCACTCGATGCATTTACCAACTTATTCTTACTGTATGTTAAATAATTCTTTTTTCTTTTTTAAGGACAAAGATTTTCAGACTGGGTAAAAATGTAACAGGGTCTCTGACAGCTTCTGTTAGCCAAGAGCAAATTTTGCCTAAGAAAAAGCAAGTTCAGTTCTCATTCTAGAAACTCTTATGAGATTATGTGCCAAACCTCATCAAAAAGTGAACAGTATTGCTATTTTTAACATATAACAGCAAAAAAGAAAAGAAAAAATACATAGCAGGAATTAAAAACCAGTACACATCAGACTTCAACACACTTTAACGTACCATAGTCTTGTGTATTTTGTACAACTGCAAAACATATGGAGATTAAGAATCAAAGAGGTGTTCGAGTTTGTATGTCTGAAATAGCAAGATGAGTCCTTGCATTTTTTACTTTTCATCCAGCTGTTTTGCCATCATCAGAGGGCTAATTTTAGAACAAGTAATCTTCTTACAAAATACAGTGTAATTAAGAAAAGTAGGATTTTTTTGAGACTTCTAATTCAGAGTTGTACAGGGTGCTTGGTTTTCTGAACCAAGCCAGCAGCCTGAGAATAACCTGAACCATAAATCTAAGGCTCAGCCAAGAAAGTTTTGGCTAAAGAATCATAGTTAGCTTCTATAAGAATTGAATTCCAGCTCCTTTATATCAATGAACTTTGAAATGAACATAAAGTTGCAAATATAGTTTTTGCTTTGTAATGCATGGAAGAGAAATATGCTTGCTTACTCTTGCTGAAGACTGCTTCCCTTGCTTTCTTCTTCTGATGGGAATCATCAGCAATGTGGAACACGCTGCCACTTTCTTTGAGCAATGATGTATATTTTTAAATGTAAAGAGTCAAACCCAAAGATTCTAACCCAAACCAAATAATTCAGATCACAAAGTCCAAGCTAATTTTCCCCATTTCTCAAAAACTGGAACTGAGTGCACACCAAATCTTTACTTTTTTCTTTTCTTTTAAATTGAAGTATAGTCAGTTTACAATGTTGTGTCAATTTCTGATGTACAGCCAAATATTTCAGTCATACATATACATACATGTACTCCTTTTCATGTTCTTTTTCATTATAGGTTACTATAAGATACTGAATATATTTCCCTGTGCTGTATAGTAGGACCTGGCTATTCCTCTGTTTTATATATATAGTAGTTTGAATCTGCAAATCTCAAATTCCCAATTTATCACTTCCCACCCCGTTTCTGCCCTGGTAACCATAAGTTTGTTTTCTATGTCTCTGAGTCTGTTTCTGTTTTGTAAATAAGTTCATTTGTGTCATTTTTTTAGACTCCACATATAAGTAACAAGGTATTTTTCTTTCTCTTTCAGCTTACTTCACTTAGTATGACAATCTCTAGGTCTACCCATGCTGCTGCCATTGGCATTTTATTCTTTTTTATGACTGAGTAGTATTCCGTTCTGTGTGTGTGTGTGTGTGTGTGTGTGTGTGTGTGTGTGTGTGTGTACACTACAACTTCTTTATCCAGTCATCTGCTGCAAATCTCCAGTTTTTGTTGTGCTATGTAGACACTGACACAAATGTAAGAAATTCTTCATTCTTCAGGTCAAAATTATGCCATTCTTTTCATTCTCTTAAATGGGTGAACAATGACTTTGTTTTTGAACAACGATTTTTCACTAATTAACTATGAAACAAAACAGATTCAGAGAAGACAATTTCATGCAACTCCTCACAGGTTCAACAGCTCTATGAGGAATGATTTAAGTGTGTTGATAACAGTTTATTCAGTGTGTGAGTTTCCATTAAACTACTTAATAAAAATCTTTATTTTTTAGAATAATTCAACCAAGCCCAAGGTCACCAAAATAATTATTCCAACTAGTCAAGAACCCAAGAAATTTCTATAGAAAAAAAAAAAGGGCCAAAGGAAACTGGCATCTTATATTGCCCTGGAATCAAGGTTTTTCTGAGGCTTTAGTGTCACCTAATTATCATAAGATAGTGCTGCCAGTCACATAAATAAAGTCGTTAGATAGATCATGAGACCACTGACTGGCTGAACAAACTTTTGTGTGGTTAGGAAAACCATATTACCGAACTGTTCACCGCTGGCTTGTGACATTTTACAAGAACCCTGGCAATTTACCGACAGCTACTGAGAAAAAAAATTTTTTTCTTTTAACTTTCTTCAAGTTTCCACAGGAAAACGATCTTAAATGTGTAGGAATGGAGAAAAATGGGCCATTAGGTTGGCTTTGAGTGGATATACCATGTTTACAAAATGTCTCGAGACCGTCAGGTCAGCAGAGTGACAGCATATTATACTGTTATCACGAGCCATGTGCAGCCTAAGGAGAGTTTTCAGTCTATCAGAGTAGCCCATATGTTGCTTATTTATCATTTCAATTTCATGTCGGAATCAAAATTGAAAAAAAGAAAGCTCTGAAACCCAAGCAAGTCATCTATGGGTTACAAGTCAGTTATGAGGTTTCTTGCAAAAAAAGAAAAAAAAACTCCAACCAACAAATAAACAAAACCCCCAAACAGAGATTAACACATTTTTGAGAAACAAGCTTTGGTTTCAGAGCATTATTGCAGCTGTTTAACTCATTTGCTGATGCAGCTCAAGTATGCAGACATTTACAGTGAAATTTTAAAGGGTTTACGTGCCCTCAGCGATTTTACCATTTTTAAGAGAAATGAGAAACACTATGGTAGTGACCAAGTAGTAGCAACTACTTATTTTTAGAAGCTGTATTTTAGTAATTAAAGCAGCACTTGTAAACAGTAGGGTTATTTCTTAGTTGCAGTGCTGTAGCTATGTCACAGCAATTGAGAACTCTAATATAGAAGGGTACAGGGTCACTTCAAGAGTAACATTCTCTGGAGGGGAGGGTATATAGCTCAGTGGTCAAGTGCATGCTTAGCTTGCACAAAGTCCTGGGTTCAATCTCCAGTACCTCCATCAAAAGAATAAAAAATTTAAAAAATAATAATAACATTCTCCTAAAAATGTGATAGCTTTCCTCTTAAGAAGGAACACGTGAAGTCTAGCAGGCCCAGGTTCATTTATTCCATTATGATTGCCTAAGCTTTCAACTGGGCAGTATTCTATTTCAAGGCCATTCTGTTGCAAAACTTTGGTGGGAGGTTGTAAAATAGCTGTGTCTGTTGTAAACCGAAGAGGACACGAAAAAAAGAAGAGGAAGAGGAAGGAGAAGCGATCACGGGAAAGAGTACTCCTTGTAACTTTTTCACGTGAAGGTCTTAGAATGGGTAACATTTTAAAAACAAAAATGTCTAAGTTCTCTGAGCTCTCTGAATGAGCCCTGTGTTCACTAAAGATTAAGGTGGTTCCTGCAGAGACTCTCAAGCGTGGCATAACTTTAGATTAAGGACAACTAATGGTCAAAATAAATGATTGTCATCCTTATGAGAATTACGAAGACCAACGCACTAACAGTTGATCATCATTTATTGAGTACCAATAAGGTATGTAGTCCTATGTGATTCTGTATGAGGTTTCAGGGTTTGAGGTGGGGTTTTGTGATAAAATTGGAGACCAAAAATTTATCATACAAAGTAAGTGTCTTGTGTTGAGGTTAGTTTTGGCTGATGGAAGAAAAAATTGTGTCTGAGGACTTTCTTTTGTAAATGCCTACCTGTGTGGCTCTATGTAGACACCTGAATGTCTTTAATAATGATGAAAATGAACAATCACTCTACCCAAATACATGGGTTGTTATAAGCCATGTAATTAAGAACTAGGACAACATATAGTCACAGAATGAATGATGAAAGCCCTGGGAAGTCCTTCAAATAATTATAGTCTTGATCATAAAATACTCAAAAGGAGAGAATGATTTAAGATATAGCTGGGGTTGTACTTGGAGTGGGAGGCACATGGTTAATTGAAAATAAAAGGTCAGGGATGTCCTCCCCTGTATCCACAAATTTGGACTAGGATTAGCTAATATCTTAATAGTTTACCAGTTGTGAATGAGAGCAAACAAACAAATGGTCCTTCCACAAGCCACCTCATGCCCAGGCCTTCTGTTCTAGTCTTTATGCTACACAGAAATTTCTTTTCCTGTTCCCTCTAAATTTACCAATTTTAATTAAGAAAAAAATTTTTTGAGGTATGGTTGATATAAAATACTATATGAGTTTCAGGTATACAATGCAGTGATTCAGATTTTTTTGTTTTTGTTTTTTTAATCTCTTTTTCTTGATTCAAAATTTTTATAGATTATCCTAAAGTTTCAGGTATTTTTTAAAGGGACTTACAAAAGTTTCTCAGAGGCACCTGCACAGTTTCTGAGAAAACTTGTATCATAACTTCCTATTCCAAGAAATTTAACTAGGCCAAAAAAAAAAAAAAAAAAACCACCAAGTGAGGTTTCCTGGGCCCTGGATATGAAGTTTCCCTGGAACTATAAGCTAATAATCATGGTCCAAAGGCACAGTTTTTTCACAAACAAAACACACATCACAAGTGTCGTTCCTATTCTAGGTGCATTTCTAGTAGATCTCACGCTATACTTGCTTAACATCTGGAAAAAAATGTGTTTCATAGACGGTGTAATCAAGCCACAAATCTTTTTCTCACAATTCAAAGTAGTAGTAATTATTTTGGAAGATATTTTCCGATCCATTTTAGTTAATAGCATAGATGTGTCTAGCCCAGATGATATTCTTATTTATCCAAATCAGCTTCTGGTCCAGTTATTCAAATTCTCTGAAATTCTTAGTTCTGAGGACTGATGTGGGCAATAGCAATTCTTCCCCAAACTTTTATCTGCAACTATTTCTAACAGACTCTGACCCCTAAATATGCTTCTTTCAACTTCCTCGTTTAGGTTTATTTATTTATTTATTTATTATTATTTTTTTAATGGAGGTACTGGGGATTGAACCCAGGACTTTGTGCATGCTAGGCAGGCACTCTACCACTGAGCTATACCCTCCCCCTCAACTTCCTTGTTGCTTTGGAAACCCCTACATATCATCATTTAGAATCTATTTTGTATTAGTGTAGTTTCCCTATAAATGGACTCCTTGTGTTCTCAAAACAGGGTGCGAACATTTGTTTTATATCGATTGTTTTTATACATGGGGCTCACTAATATTCTAAAATTTTGCTTTTTCTTAAATATATGCATTAGTTGAAGTATTAATGAAGTTTCTACATTAGATTTTGTAGATCATATTAAATCTACAGAGGCAAAGTGTTACACTTTGCACATGTACTGCAGAAAAATAAAACCAAACCTAAGTAAGTAAAATGAAGGGTAAGTAAACACTCCAGCAGAGACTCTCCCAAAGCTGCAACCACTTCTTACCCTAATTTATAGTTTCATTACTGACCATACTTTTATTCTGCTGACGTTAGTTTCTTCCTTAGATCTATCTGTTACATAGGCTTTTGGATAATAACACTAACCTCTACTGAATTCCTCCTTCTAATGCAACTTGGCCAGCTTCATTTGGACTCTAGGTGCCCTATATGACACAAAAGGAAATGCCCTGAAGACGCAGGAATGTCATGATAATGATATCTCTATTGTCCTTTCTCATCCTCTATCCCATCACCACTAACATGAAGCTAATGTGAAGCTCCTAGTAAACTATAGGGACCCTACTTATATATAGTCAAGTAAATACCCCTGCTTTTTTTTTTATACCCTTTTTTTTGCCTTTACAGAGTACAACAGACATATTGATGAACTCCTAAAAGATTCCCGTATTGTTCTCATTACATGAAACTTGGTAGTAATGAAAACAGAAGGTAAAAATAATGCATAATAAACCAGCCAAAGAATTATAACTGGAATGTCTGGTCTCCATGAGTCATTAAAATTTGACCAAATTTCTTGTATAAGAGGAAATGATCTTGTTAACTGTCTTTTCACTACTTCCTGATAGTAAGATAAAGTTACAATGCTTTGTCTTTTTATGTAGATTTGCTGCAGTAATAATTCATTGAACAAAATTCAATTTTAAAATATTTTAAACATACAGAAAAGTAAAAAAAAAATCCATGTACCCACATACATTTAATAAATGCTATAATTTTGGCATGTTTGTTTAGATGCTTCTTTAAAAGGCGTACAATGCTACAGCTGAAGCCCCAATTTCATCCCATTTCCCACACTCCTCCTCCAGAGGTAGCCACTGCCATGAAGTTGGTAAATATCCTTTCATTTTAGAGATTTGTCCATGTTGACAGATGTTAGTAGATTTTACTAATTTTAATTTTTGTATAATATTCCATTGCATGACTATGGACA
The DNA here is from genome assembly GCF_048564905.1 of Vicugna pacos. Lineage (NCBI taxonomy): Eukaryota > Metazoa > Chordata > Mammalia > Artiodactyla > Camelidae > Vicugna > Vicugna pacos. Next base: position 3,843,766 of record NC_132992.1, read on the forward strand.
TTTAGTTTTTGTCCAGTCATTACTATGAATAATACTCCAGTGAACATCCTCATAGTGTCTCCTGGTGTATATGCACAAGAATTTCCCTAGATGCAGGAGTTTTTAAACTTCTATGGCCAATATGCAGGGTGAGAAATAATTTTACATTAAGATCCTATACATGCGTACATGCATATATCATCACAGGCTGAGTTGCTTGGGATGTAGACCTGAGACAGAAATTTATGTACAGGATGTTTATGGGGGAGTGTCCAGAGATCGGCACCTACTGGGGAGTGAAGAAGCAGGAATATGCACAGAGGGAGTTTGGGGCTCTCATGAAGCAGTAACAAAGGCTTCAGTCGATCCTGCATTGGCTGCAGTGATTATTCAGAGTAATTTCGAATGAGGGCGAGGGGATCAGTATGTCCAGAAATGGAATTTCTGGACTGTAGGGTATTCGCATTTTTAATTTTACGAAACGTTGTCAAACTGCTTTCCAGAAGGGTTGGGCCATTTGACACTCCCACCAGCAGAGCAAGAGTGTTCTAGTTTTCCTGCAGTCTCAATAACCCTCAGTATTATATTTTTTTTAATACAAAAATACAGTAATACAGTAAAGCCTTTGAAACCCATCCTTTGGTGAAAGTGAAAACATTCTCAATATTTTACCACACCGAGACTTACTTCCTGGTAGCTTATCAACCACCAAAAGGCATGGGCATTTCACTGATAATTAGGTAATGTTCAATTTTTAGTCTCGCAAAATAGAAATCTAGTCTTGCAAAATAAATCTTTTAGGCTCATAATCTTTTCTATGGCACCTAGCAGGGTACCTAGCATGTAACAGCACAAAGCAAAATACCTGTAAGCTGAAGGAGTGAATTCTATGCCTAGGCACAGGGCATTTAAGATTTCACTGTGGTTTGGTAGAAGCCCATTCGCCCAGGGATTGTGAAGCCTGGGCTTTGGTCTAGCCCAGCCATAGGATTTGGTAAATCCATTCTACCTTACTAAGCCTCAGCTTCTTCATCTCCAAAATAATTTTCCTACGTATCCAGCTCACTTCATGTGGAGTTTGGAATACCGAGTTCTCAGGGCTGATTGGATGTTCATGTAATAAGAGAAAGCAAAGAACTTGGAATCTGGGGATCTGGATTTTAATCCTGGCTCTCCTCCCACTGTTGGATGTATATGCCCATGGACAGATTGCAAGCGGGCAAACGTTTGCTTTTTGGAAAATGAAACGGTCATTATACGATCCCTAAGGTTCCTTCCTGTTCAAAATGCCTGTGTTTTGAAAAAAAAATGCCTATGTTTCGGGTTAAAGAAACATGAAGTCAATTTATGAAGGTGTCATTCTCACAAAGCCATGATGACATAAATCAGAAGATACACTTTAAATCCATTCCTAACTTCCTGCCACACCTCAACTGCTCTATAATCCAATCCATTTAAACCCTGCCCTTATCTAGTTGCCCTACTTGTTACCTGAACTCCACCCTTGAGATTTTCCTTTGCAACTGACATCATTTTTATTACCTCTAGTATTTCAATACTTGGTTCCAACCTTGTGGCAAACAGAGCCTTGTGTTATGTGATCACCAGGAGAATTTGAAATGGAAGAAAATGCTTTTTATCTTTTTTCATGATGTCACTAATTCTCCATTGCCTTTTTGCATAGAGTTGGTTAAAAATGAGCTGTATCGTTATATACTGTTTTCAGCCTGACATCAAGAATTCTGCAGCTTTTCTTTCTTCACTATATGATCCACTACTTTCCAGACAGCGTTGCACAGAGGGCAGGAGCTTGCCAGCACTGCCCTAGGGTGCCTTCTTTAAAAGCCTTTCCTCTACTTCAGTTTTAATACATTTAAGTAAAAGCCAGCCTCATCTCAACTTCTTTCTGTTTCCCTTTTAGCATAATTTAAAACTCTGTAAGTTACGATTACAACATCTAAATTCTATTAAATCAATAAGGTGATGTTTATTAAATTTAAAATGCTGTTAAGATACTTAAACCAGATATGAAAACTCGCAGGGTTATAAGTGAACAATGCAGAGGAAAGATATCTGTTTATAGGAGATAGTAAAGTGATTCTGACATTCAAGGGCCTAAAATAAGCTCTGGAGATCTTTTTTGTTTGTTTGTTTTCTAATTTAAATCTTTATTACTAAAAGTCTATTATTCTCCAAATCCTGAATAAACTAATTGTTAGAAATCTTCCTTTCTGGATTAACTTTGCCCTTAATATAACTACCTTAATATAATTAAACAAATCCATCTCTGTCTGTATGCACGTGTGCTTATGGACAACAGAGGCTTAAATGCGTTGTCTCCATTAAGAGCCTCCGGTTATGAGTCTGAAAGTGTTCTGAATGAGAGGCTGTCTTGCCTATACTGGAGAGGGAAAGGGGAGAACCAGGCATCGGCCCTAATGCCCTGCTCCTCTGGGGGTAACATCAAGACTGGACATTGATGAACTTTTCCACCAAGAATAGATATAAAGGAAAAGAGGAAGGTAGCAATTTCAAATTACCTCTGGAACAACTGATCACATTTCTTCTTTAGAAAGATCAGCCTGGCAACAAAGGGAGCGACGGATCTAAGAGGGAAAGATGGGAGACAGGGAACCCAATTAGTTGACTGCTATAAAATTTCAAGTAAAAAAACAGATGTGGGTTTGAACTAGGTCAGTAGGAATGGAGATGGGGAGGTGAGGAAGGATATACTCGGTGTTAAGGAGGTGGTACAAATTGTTCTGATGATTAAGTGTTAAAGAATAAGGGGGATAAAGAGCTGATTACTCACAGGTTTTGACTTTTGTGACTAGTGCATAGTGACTACTATTCAAGAAATTAGAGTATAGGAGAAACAGGTTTGGGGTGAAGATAATGAGTTTAACTTTGAGAATGTTGACTTTCAGGTGCACTTAGGACTGAGATGTCTGGAGGCAACTGAGTATACAATCCTGAAGCGGAGAAGAGAGCGGTGGACTAAAGAGGTGTCTGTCTCCTAGTCTGAGGGATTATATAGAAAACTGAAGTATTTTAAAGTTTTGTTATTTTTTTCAATTGCAGGTGTTTCCCCTTGCCAGCAGGGTTCCTTCACCCTTGACAATAAAAAGGGCGTCCCTGTTGTCTATCCTTGCAGGATGCATGTCTGGGCCAATCAGTAACAAGGGAAGACTTACAGCATCTGATTTGTTTGGCTTCATGTTTCCCAAATGTCCTAGCTGTAACAACAGTGCTGAGTACATGAGAAAAGCTGACTCATACTTCCTGCAAGTCAGCCCAGATATCCATCCTTCCAAATTATTTAAACCTTTGGCCACTCCCAAAGAGAGTCAAAGTATTGGAACAGTTTATGGGCCTCTCTCTCACTGAGAACAATTCTAATGCATCTGTTATTCATTCATTCATTCATTCATTCTTTATTTGCAGGGAGGAGGTAATAGGTTTATTTATTGATTTGATTTTTCAGTGGAGGTACTGGAGATTGAACCCAGGACCTTAGGCATGCTGGGCATAACACTCTACCACTTGAGCTATCCCCTCCCTTCTCTGTCTAATACATCTGTTATAAAGATTCAGAGAGAAAAAAATTAAGAGCTTTTCCTATCTTAAATCACCCCCATCCCCATGTCCCAATGATGCCCCCTGCCTTTTATAGAAAGTCTAAGTTCTCTCAGGATTGGTTCAAATGCCATCTATTCCTCACCTTCAATGCCGACACTCAGAATTAACCACTCAACTCCCCTAGGCTCCCAGAGCAACGAGTTTAAACATCCAGTGCAGAACTTCTCATGGTCTGATTTTTTAAATTAAGGTTACATGCCTGGGGACATACTTTGTGCCTCTAATATGAGCTTCCCTACCTTTGTTTTCCTTCTGTGCCCAGCATAGGACTTTGTGCATAAATGCTAACTGAAGTGAATTTGATAAAAGTTATGAAAATCCTTGATTGTGGACAATGACAGAGAGATACACTATGTAAAAATATCTTCCTTTTGCAGATCATTTAAAAACTAAAAATTGAATTTAGAAGGAATTGTTGAGAGAGGTAAAAGCTGTGACTTGAGGAGGATGTTGAGGTGTTAATTCTCAAATTGGTGAAAAAGTACTGATTCAATGATATGACTTCTCAGCCCCAAAGGATAAAGACAGCAGTGGCTCCGACTGCTGCAGCCCTCCTGTCCCTGGACACCCCTCTCAAGTATCAGGTTCAGAATGCGATTTGCCACGTGACATTTCTCACTATTATTCTTGCAAGTTGTTCAGATAATTTGTCTCTGAAAAGGATTTCAACAGAGTTGTGTTTTTAAGAAATAAGATGATAGTTTGACAACACTGCCAGTAAGTTTCAGTGTGTGGATTAAATACACTGGAATGTCATTCTAATACTTTTTCACGATGAGTAGAATTTGGTACCATGGGTTCTGTTTTGGGACACAGTCAAAGGGTTTCTAAAAGACCATAATCCCCTGGTAGAAGGCTTTTTCACCCATAAGGAAGCCATAAGGGTTGGATAGGAAGAACAGCTTTATAGAAGGCTTTTTCCAAAACATGAAAAACTTCTGGTCCAGCAATTAGGTGAATAGATTTAACAGGTGGAGAGGATTAGCCTGTATAAATGCTTAAGCTTTCTGTACTTTAAATTCTTACTGGTTTCATAATTTTCCTTCATGCAATGTTCAAACCACAGTATTTGAAAGTACTTTTTAAGAAATAGAGCTCCAGGTGTAAAAGAGGGCATAATTTCAGAAAAGGCACGGGGCCCAAATTCCTGAGCCACACTCTTCTATCGGGCCGTGTCTGCATTGTTAGACTCCCTTGCCCAAATCTCATTTAGGGTTCGACTATGACTATAGTGATGTATGCCTGGGAGACTGACAGGACTCGTTATAGGACTGCTAAGGGCTAAGAGGTACTTAAAGGCATTTCCTGAGCATGCAAATACTGCTGATTGTTTTTCTATTGCTTTTTAATATGTTCTTTCAAAATGTGTTTTCTTTGATCAAAAAAAATATTTCAAAACTTTTCAACTTTTGGAACTTTTTAGAATTCCATTCTGTAAACTATGCTTGCAATTCTATGTCTATATTTTAATTGGTATTCTGTAAAGTAGATGACAGTATTTGAATTTGTTTGCCAATTTAAAGAGCGCTTTTTGTTCCTACTCAAATGTTTGATACATCAAGCTCCTCCTCAAAGAGGAATTGATCTGACAGGTCTCACAACAATTGAAACCAACAAAAGGTTAAATAAACGGTGTCCTAATGGGGAAAGAATGAGAGGTTCCCAATTGGACTTTTAATTTTTTTTTACAGCTTTATTGAGATATAATTCGCACAGTAGACTACACATGTTTAAAGTGTGCAACTTGATAAATCTGACCTACGTCTATACCCACGAAACCATCACTATGATCTAGACAGTCATCTAGATATCCAGCATCTGCAGAAGTTCCCCCGTGCTCCTTTATGCTGTAACCCCTCCCTTGTAATCACTGGCCTACAGCCAGGCCCTCGAGCTGGGGATAAAAACACTGTGGCTGATATGGGCAGCAAGGAGGAAGGGTCCAGCCTGGAAAAGAGATTCAACTTTTTGTTTAATAGAGTGAAAATGCTTCATCTAGGACGTACTTGAAATGCAAAAAAAGTTGGTAACTCAGTATATTCAGGTCAAGATCTGGATCTTTCGAGCTTTATAACTTTATCGAAATGCTGGGTTATCTGAAATGCGGCAAAAATATGCTTCCTTCTCTCTTGCCCTTTTCTAATCCATTCTTCACAGAAGAGTAGTTTTTAAAATTAAAGTTACCCAGAGCTGGAATCATTTATCTTTTAATGAAAGTTAATGGCATTAAAAAGATACATACAAAAGTAGCCATACAAAAATAAAGGGGCAGGTTGTCTGGGCCATCTTGGAGCATATATGCAAGACCACAGAGCACATTTCATGGCTACGTAAGACAATTTTTCAGTGTTAAAATTAATTGGTCCTATGTTAGTACTCCTCATTAGTATGATACGTTAGCCATCTGAGCTAAAAACTTCCACTAATCTTTATTTCTTGGGTAGCGATTTCTAAACTTATAGGGTATCGTCCATTAAATCCTTGAATGGAAGCAAACAATCCTACTGATCACCAAAGCCATTGCCATTTTTGGGGGAGGGGGGAACTCACCAGATACCTTTAAAAAATACATGTCTTAGAAAGTAGGATAGGAATTTTCATTTGCTGGGTCAGAGTTTCATTTTAGGGTGATGAAAAAGTTCTGGAAATGGACAGTGGAGATGGTTGCACAACCACGTACTTAATGCCACTGAACTGTACATTTAAAAATACTTAAAATGGTAAATTTTGTTTTGCACATTTTACAATTTTTAAAAAAATTCGTGTCTTGATAGCAAATTTCATGAGAAAGTGCAGAGCTAAGCACTTAAACACATTTGGAACTACAGCATCAATAAGCTACACATTCATAACAGTACATATTCTTTCCTTTAGGATCACTCTGCAAAAATGAGTAAGAATCACTGATTTGGATTACTACTTAATCAGTTAAAAAACCAATAAATATATTTATGAAATACCACTGATTTTGCAACTATACACGAGGCTAACATGACACAAAACACTTAGTAACAAATTACATTGTTTAACAATTTTCAGTCTTATGTGATGATCACTTTTTCTTTTATTAATAAGGAAGTTGAAGATCAGAACATATAATCTGACCAATTTAGTGTTGAAAAGGCTCAACCCCAGGGTTTTTTGTCTTGTTTTGTTTTACTTTAAATCCACTTCTTTGGCCCATATATTGCCTGAAATAGATATATCTTACCGCAAACATCTTTGTTTCCACCTCCTTGCTCTAACAGTCACGCCTTACTCAACAGTTTTCAGCTGCAATTACAATAAAATCCAATCTTGTTTCCGAGTCTTCCTAGGCTCTGAGGGAATAAACTTTCACTTACCTCTCCAATCTCAGGACAGGCTCCTCCTGGCACCACGGATTTCCCAGCACCATGGACTTTGCTCAGTTCCAATAGTCAAGTTCCTTCCTACCACAGGTCCTTGGTACAGCCATGCCCCGCCATGCCTTAAACAATTCCCCAGGGCATTTCTCACATTACTGGCTCTTTCTCATCCCTCAAATGGGCCCTTCCTGAATACTCTTTGTTTTTTTAAGCTATCCTGGTATTTGCTCCCAGAATTCTGTCCATAACCTTTTAAGCATATTTCCCTCAAAATATGATGAATTATTTATTGTCTCTCTTTTTCTCACTAGATAATCAGCTCCATGAAGCCAGACCTTTTCTGCTTCCCTCACCAGTGTGTCCCCTCAGCGTCTGTTTCGATTTTAGTGAATGTTTGTTGACTGACTGAATATAAAGGAAGAAGTGGAGACAGGAAATAGGGAGGGACTAATGCCTATTCTGCACAATTTTGGAAAGTTCACTTGAAACCTTTAGGGTCTTATTTTTCCCTTCACTTGTTCATGTAATAATATCTAACATTTATTGAGTATTTTCAGGTACGGTGCTAAGCACTTCACATGTATTATAGCATTTAACCCTCAGAGCAACCCTGCAGGAGTAACTAATCTTTATTATCCTCATTTTTTCAGAGGCAACTTGCCAAAAGCCACTAATGGTGGAACCACAGCTGGGCCATATCCCATTAATCCAATGTAATCTACACCCCTTCAGTCAACAATAGGTGTTTTATCAACGTAGTTTTCAGAGAACCCCCCTGAATTCCCCATTTTACCTGACCTTCAGCATCTTGGGACCGAAACCTACTAGTAGGAGGCTGCTAGCCCCTCAGGGGGTTTCCTGGGGAATCTTAGTGCCTTTGGTAGAGGAGCGGCCGCTCAGGCAGACGCGACGAGCTTTGGCTAGGCAATGTCAGGACTCCTGCGGCTGCTGGGGAGGAAGGAAGAAACAGGTCAGTTGGCCCAGGACGGATCCCTGACCCTCGAGGTGGTGAAAGGGGAAGGGAAGGTGTGTGTCACCCACGCTCTCCTCAGGCTCCGGATCTTCCAGCCAAAAGGGGAACCACAGCGCGTTTCCCCAACTAAACCGCGCGTCAGGAGAGAACGCAGCGCAGCCCCGCCCACCTTCTCCGCCCCGCTTACGATCAGGCGCTAGGACCCCACGACCCTCAACCCAGTCCTATCCCGCCCCCTCGGGCACGGGCCTGACCCGCCATTGGCGCCTGCAGGCCGCGATCCCCGCCTCCGCCCCCTCCGTCACTGCCAAGATGGCGCCGGTCGCAGCGGCGGCGGCCGCGGCGGCTGGAGCCAGGGAAGGAGGCGGAGGCAGCGGCGGCCGCGAGGGGAGGGGAACCCCGTCTGACTGAGACGGCAGGCCTGGGCGGGCGGGGGTGCCGCGCAGGGCGGAGCGCCGGGCTAGGGATGAGCTAAGCGGGTTCGGAGCGCCGCGGCATTCAGCCCCTCGTGTCCTGCCGCCGCTCGTGAGTGGACCCGGCACCGCTCTCAAACCTGGACCCGCTGTTCGCGCCGGAGCCAGCGGTGAGGTAAGTGCGGGGGCGGCGGCGCGGACAGCGGTGGCATGTGGAGCTGTCACTGCCCGGAGTAGTGACAGCCGTGGGCGCGGGAGCGGGGTCGGCAGGGCTCGGAGAGGTGGCGCGGATGGCCGCGACCTCCGCCCGGGGGCTTCTCGGAGCCTGGCCGTTCTCCGCGAGCTGGGTCCGCTCCGGCTGGCGCGGTGGTGCTGAGAGTAGCACGGGCGCCTCTGCATCGGATGCTTGAGGGGCTCCTGTGTTTTCATTCCGGATTTTCTATTCCAGGCTGGCCTGGGGCTCTTGTTGGGAGGTGGGGGTGGGGGCGGGGGCGGTGAGAAGGGAGGTCCTGGAGCTGGGATTTTGACAAGCCCGTTACGTAAGACGGAGGTGGCCTCCCGGAATCCCACCTGCTCAATGTTTTAAACAGGCGGCAGCGGGAGCCCGGCGGGCCCCCAGAAGCCCGATTCTCCTCCCAGGGGTCTGCATAGCCTACTCTGGCCACCGTGAGCCTGGTCAGTGTCCAAGTTGGCCAGTTTTTTTTTACCCCCGTCTTTTTTGGGGGTGGGGGGGCGGGGGATAAACAATTCTTGGTCGCCACCATTCCCTTTGAAGTTTATCGCTTTCTAGGGGGAGGAGGGAAAAAAGCTTGTGACCTAAAACTGGGTCGCAGTGACGGCTTTTCATTATCGTGCTTTTAAATGACAGATGTGCTGGAAGATTTTTGTTATTGTTCCAGTGTGGCTTTAATTCAAACGTATGGTTACGCCTGGAGACTCAGAGAAGGGTTTTTGTCTTATAGGACAGTTATTTCTTGTTTGCAACAGCAGGACAGGCATGTATTTATTAGAGGAGAAAACGCGTGTCAGCTAGCTGGAGTCTCGTGAGGGCAGAAATTGTATTACTCCGTGAATATGTTATTCTTTAAAATTCTACCCGTTAAGGAAAATCATGGTCCAAGTGTAAAAGGAGCAATTTTACAAGATTACAAGCTGTTGTTGGGTGTATATAGTCTGTTTTCTGCTTGCCCTCTTCTCTCCTCTTGGGGGAAGGAGATGCAGACACCTGTAAACAGTGTAGCCCAGGTTACACTAATTTATTGTAGTACATTTGAGATTATCGTAAAAAGTCGTCTCTGGGGAACCTAAAATTGGGTAATAAGTAAGGGCTCTTGGGCAAGTTATTCAGTTTATGTTTAGAGTAGATCCTGGGATTCAGTTCTTGAAAACCTAAGTATACATAATTTCTGAGCTATTTGAACCCTGTTTGAACTTAGAATGAAACAAAAGATTTTATTTGGCTTCTTTTTATCTGAACTTCGTTTTATTTTGGCCAGAATTAAACTTTTGGGGTAACTTTTACTTCATTTTCACATTTTCCCTTTGGACTGCAAGCTGTCAGTAGGAGTCTGGAATAGCTGATATCATCATCATCATCATCACTGCATATACTATATTGTTACATGATTTTCTTTTCCTGAATGCTTAGACACAGATTTAACTTCATTGTGGAATTTTATAAGAAACTACTTGTTAGGAAAGTCGGTTGATCTTGACATCAGCCCAGTTCTGGGAATAAATATACGTGAAATTTGGCCTTCACTTCAACAAGTGAAGGAAAAATTTAGAGTTTTACATTTATGTACACGAATTTACACTTTTGAAAATTGGTGAAGCGATGCCAATTTTTCGTTTGTGCACGAGAGCCAGGCAGTTGATGCTGATTTGTTCTGAACTTTTCCACATGAATAACCACTGGCTTAAATAGTTATTGATTCTTAAGCTCCTGGAGCTGTTGGCCTATTTATGGCAACTTGAATAAAATTCGGGATAATTGGGAGGCTGTAAGAAGAAAGAGATAGAATACATGATATTTTCTAATTAATTCAAACAATAATAAAAGCCATGGCAGAATTATAAAAGAAAACTTACTGTTTTCTCATTGAGTAATATTAGTTACATTATCTTTTTTGTTTGCAGAATTTCTCTAAGTGGTCTCCTTACTCTGAAAACCTGGATTTAAGCACCAATACAAATAGAGATGTTTGGTATATTATAAATCTTATTTATTCCTATTTAAGTTAATGGCTCATTATTCTAAGTGGAAAACAGAAGTGACTCTAGCAGGAAAATTGGCTTGTAATTCTTGTCTTCTCTGATATCAGAGACTTGTCTTTTAGGACTTTCCTCTTTCCTACCAGATGTAGATGAAGAGAATGACTGAAGTACAGTTGATAAAAATTTCTTTCCTAAAAAAAAAATTTCTTTCTTGCTTGCTTGTTTGTTTGTTCAGCGTTCTATTGATTAGTGCCAAGTAGAATTGTGGGTTGGGGGGAAGTCAAGCATTCCACACTGTGTATCATAATTACTGTGTATTGTAATTACCACCTTGAATTCTAAAACAGCAATGTAGAATTTTATACATAAGAAAGGATTAATTTATATAATGTAGTAACATAGTAGTGAAAATTTGTAATAATTACAATGCCATGTAATAGAGGATTCGTGGAATTAATGATGGTCAATCAGTGGGGTGAATGCAGTTGTTAGAAGTCATATTTTAAAAAATATTTACTAACATGAGAAAGCACAGTATAATGTTGAGGGTAAAATCAGAACATGAGGAATTATATACTATGTTATTATTTATAATAAATCTCATATATATGACAAAATGATTGGCAGAAAATACAGAATATATTAAAAGATGTTTTCTCGATGATAAGATTATAGATAATCCTTATTTTAGTGTTTATGCTTTTTTTTTTTTACTTTTCTCTCTTCTGTTTTCTGAATAGTATTACTCTAATAATCACAAAAATGGCATCAAAATATTTTCATCCCAGGAGAAAATCCTAAAAATCCCACATAACCTCTGCTCCAACTGAGGAACTACTTTGTGATACATTATGCAATATACACAGTAATGGAAACTGCTAATAATTTAGGTGAAGACATTCTCGTAGTTAGCACACCAGCCTGCTAATATTTTATATATGTGGATGCACCTGTTAATCCACATTGTTACTTTCCAACCTCTGTTCGTCTTACACCCCAGCTGTTCTGTATTGACAGTGCCACCTATTGATGAACTGCTTGCCTCAGACTTTCCCTCATTACCTCATCAGCAGAAGCTGCGGTTTTTGAATGTTTATAAGGTGCCAGGTGCTTTGCTAAGTCACCTAGGATACAAAGGTGAATGAATGTAACGTGGCTTCTAACCTCAAACTCTGGCAGAGAACGCTTTTCTTCTTGTGTCATCAGTACATATTGTGACTCTGCTTTTCCTGTCTCACGGCTCATGCCCTGGCACCTCAGGCAGTGTCTTTTTCCTGGTGCTCACATGCTCTTTTAACTCTCTTTAGGGGAAGATATGTTCTGATTTCCAGACAATCAATTTGCAAATACATTTTTGGAACACTTCTTGATTGTATGGGAATCTTACGTTCTGAAGGGCTGCTTATATGTTCATCTATGGCTGTTACTGTTATTTTTTTAAAGTATGTGACAATTCCTTGGTACCTTCTTGCTTCCCTCTTTTAGAAAGCACAAACAGATAGAAAGGAGCAGAAAAAAGAGGTAGGAAGCTCTCAAGCGTTTTCCTGCTGGTGCTATATGTACTTCACTTTCACTGAGAATGGTGAGTCATCAAAATGGTACAGTAAGAGTTACTGTTTCTGGTATACTTTCAGTATATCTCTTTTGAGTCATGTAAAAATGCATTTTCCATATGTAAATGTGTGTATATACACATTAACTCACAGTTTAGCTGTTTTCATTTCCAAGTAAGAGCTGAAATACGGAGATTGGAAATTTCTTAAATTTCTGTTTATTTTTCTTATAATATTTTATAGAGGAGATATATGTATCTCTTATAATGTAATATTTTTGAAAAGTCTCCTCTATATGTAATATTTTTCATGTTTGAAAAATACAGAAAATTACGGTTAAGTGGTAAACAGTGTACGTACCCTCCATACAAAATGTTGACGTTAAAAATTTTTTGCTTGAGATATATTTATTATAAAAGAACTATGTGTATCATAGGTATCACACTGAATTCTAAAAGAGCAGCATAGGGCTTTATACTTGAACATTGTTGATCAAATTAAAGTCCCTTTTGTTCTCCCCAGTTTTATCCTCTTTCCCTCTCTCCTGATATATCCCCTCCCAGAGGCACCTGTTGTGATGAATTTGTTGTATATCCTTCCAATTTAACTTTTAATCAACTGTATACATGAGTAGTACATGGCATTGCTTTGGATGCTTTTGAAGAGTGTGGACTTCGGAGCCATACTTCCTAGGTTTGAATCTTGACTGTGCTACTTAAATAGTTTTGTGACCTTAGACAAGTTTTAAAGTCTTTCCATACCTCAGTGTCCTCATCTATGAAATACTGATATTAGAAATGTCTACCCCTTAAGGTTGTTGTAAAAAGTAAATGAGTTTATTAGTATGAGGTGCTGAAAATTGTGCCTGGCACTATTTTTTAAAACTTTTTTCCTTCTATTTTTCATTCGGGAAGATTAATCACATGCAAATTCAGTTATCAACAGTTTATGTGTGAGGAAAAATCCTTGAAAATGTGACTTCTGTCAGACCTTTGTGATATTTTAATTTTTTCATTTTTTAGTTTTATTAGGTAGAATTGTTACAATTTGACTGCACACATACAATATATTGCATGTAAATACATATATACAATATACCGAGCATATTTTTAAAAAATTTACATATATGTACTGTTCATTGTTTCTAAAAAGAATTTAGAGCTTTAGCTCTTTTAAACTTACATAGTTGTCAAAGGCATAAAGCCAACCACAAAATAAGAATCAACAGAATACAGTAATCCAATCATAGAGGACAGTCAAATGTGCTTACGCATATTCAAAAAATCAATCATCTAAGTTATAAATAATAAGTAGTCATTTGTGTCCCTTTTTTAGATTCCACATATAAGTAATATACAGCATTTTTCTTTCTTTTTCTGGCTGTGCATGGCACTTAAAAAAAGTGTGCTCGTAAATTTTATCAGCTATTAATACGATTGTGTCATGGTATACATATTTTGAAACCTGGTTTCTTTATTTTACTTTTCTCCCCCCTCAATTCTTGTTGGCACCATAGGTGTAGCTCATTCATTTGGACTGGTGTGTACTGTTTTATTGAATAAATATGCTGCAATGTATCTCTTCTATTGATGAACATTTAGATTGCTTTCATTTTTAAAATACATTATAAATAGTGCCTAAAATCCTTGTATGTCCTCAAGCAACATGCCAAGAGTTTTTCCAGGTCATACACTTGATTGTCACATTACTGGGTCTTAGTATATAAGCCTTTTTCCCTTTATGAGATATTTATAGGATATTAATGATTTCTCTATATCGTTACCAGCAGTTGGTATTGTCAGACTCTGATTTTTCCAATCTGAGAGTTGTGAAATGGCTTTTCATTTGCGTTCTATTTTTATTTCCCTTCATCTTTTCGTATATTTGAACATTTTAGGTTATCTCTTCAATGATTTGCCTGTACCTGTCCTTTACACAGTTTATGCTGGACTGTCTTTTTCTTACGGATCTGCAAGAGGTTTTTTGTTTGTTTTTAAATATGTTCAACATAGTGACAAATGTTACTGAAGTTTTTTTTTACTTTTGGAGTTTCCAAATCTCTTGAACAATGACCATTATGGACCCAAGTTATTCTAAATTTTACATTGTACTTTATTGTTATTAGCTAACTTCCCAGTGTCCTTTCTTAAAATATGTGGTTATATTCCTCTCCTGAAATTCATGAGTAAATGTTTCAGTACTGTACTGTGAATATGTTTTAACTAAAACTGTGTAAACTTTATGGACTTCAAAAGCCCTGTAGAATTTTTGTTAATAATAATCAGCACCACAATTTTGCTTTAGTCTACAATTTGAGTGACCTTCTGCATAGAGGAGAGTTTTCTGCTACTAAAGTGCTTATCAGCTAAGAAATAAAAATATACACATTTGAAATTAGGCACTTACATGTGCAATATTATAAACTGTTCATCAGTGTGGAGATTGTTTTACATAGTACTAACTATTTCTGTTTTTGTCCAACCCACTACACATGACTTTAAGGACTAAAATCCGTCCGGTTAAGGTAATAACTTCCCTGTTATCATTGTCTTTGTTAATGTATTTAATTAAACTTTTAATATTAGAATAGTTCTGCATTTACAGAAAAGTTTCAGGGAGTTACCACATACTGTGCACCCTGTTTCAGCTATTGCTAATATCCGACTTTCCTGTTACATTTGTCACAATTCAGGAACCAAAATTGGAACATTGCTATTAACTATAGTCCATACTTTATCCGGATTTCGTTAGTTTTTTCCCTAATGTCCTTTTCAGTTCCAGGATCCCATTCAGAATATCACACTACATTTAGTGGTTATGTTCCCTTTGACGCATCTGGGCTGTGACAGCTTCTCAGACTTTCCTTGTTTTTGATGACCTTGACAGTTTTGAGGAGTATGAGTCAGATATTTTGTAGAAGCTCCCTGAATTTGGGTTTGTCTGACGTTCTTCTCGTAGACTGAGGTTATAGGTTTGGGGGGCGGGGGACGACCACATAGGTAAAATGCCGTTTTCATTCTATCAAAGGTACAGACCATCTATACCACTGATACTGTGAACTTTGGTCATCTGGCTGAGGTAGTGTTTGCCAGGTTTCTCTACTGTAACGTTTTCCCATACTCTCCTTTTTGGAAACAAGTCACACAGTGAAGACCATACTCAATGGGTAGGAAGTTAAGCTCCAACACCTTGAGGGGTGAATATCTACCAAATTATTTTGGAATTCTTTAAGGAGGAGTTTTCTTTTCTCCTCCATTTAATCGTCTATTCAGTCATTTATTTGTATCAGTATGGATTCATGGATATTCATTTTATAAACGTGGGTTACACTCCTATACTACATTCATTTGTTGCTCAGATTGTTTCGCCTCTTTCAGGTTGGCTCCTGTGACCAACAGGACATAAACCATTGTTTTGCTTTTTGAGCACATTCGTACTTTTTGGCACTACAGGATGCTCCAGGCTCATCTTTTATATTCCCTGCCCCAGCCCTATGGTAAACCATTTCTTCAAGGATCCCTGGTTACTTTTATTAGAGAATATTAGAAACTAAATATTAGAAATATATGGACACTGGATGTGCTCACTGCTATTAGGATATGATTGCTTTTAGGTCCTCTCAGTGTACAGACATAGGCAATACATACATGCGTACTAACCCACATACAAACATATAACTTTTTTTTGAACCCATCCCTCTGTATTTATATGAAGTTAAACATGAGTTCGTACTGATATCTTTGACTCTACTTCAGTACCACGTGGTTCATTCTAGCTTTACCTCCTTGCTTATCTGTAACCTCACTCTCTAGAACTGAGAAACCTTATTCTCACCATCCATTTACTTGTTCAGTTTCATTATACGTGTACAGTTTCATAATTGTTAACCCATATCCAAATGAGAAACGACTTTACCGCCTAGAGAAGTTCTGTGTACAGTTCCTCTTGTCTTTAGTCTTTCAGGCAGAAGACTGTTTTCTCAAGTTACTTAGGTCAGAACCTTTCAGGACCGTTTTTTCCCTATTCTCCATATTTTAATTTTACCTTTTAAGGGCTAGTCAAAATTACATAGTAATACTTATATATATAAGACTTAACAAAACTTTCACTGGCTTAATTACAAAGCCTTAGCTCTGCATGGTTTTTTTCCCCCTCTCTGACTTTTGTGGCCAAAAAAAAAAAAAAAAAAAAAAAAACCCAAAAAACCCTTTCTGAAAGTAATACTTCCTGAGGTTTAGTCAGAATAGTACTTCTTCATTTGGTTATTGGTTGGTATTTTTATGATTTGGACTAAGAGTTATTACAGCTTCAAATATTTTTTAGTAGTACATATTCAGAAATGCAGTTCAGTGGAGCATTAAAATCCTTGTAAGTAAACAAATACGTAATATTTGAGTGTTCAGAATGTACCTGTATTCTTATCATAACTTTATATGGATTAGCCTCTTTAATTCCCTCAAGAAGTCTGTGAGGTAAGTACTTTGTTATTTTGCTCTTTTTAAAGGTGAGGAAATTAAGACTCTTGAGAGATTAAGCGACTTGTTCACAGTCACATAACTAGTAAATTGGCAGAGCTGGGATTTGAATACAGCCAGTGTGACTGTGGAGCCTGCCTCTCAATCACTCTGCTGTATTACCTCTAAATAAACAAGAAAAGTTCCAAGTGTGGTAAGAGTTAAAAAGGAAATAAAACAGGATGACGTGACAGAATGACTGTCCTCAGGGAACTTCTTAGGAAAGTCCTCTCTTAGGAGATGATATTTCACAGATGAGAAGGACCAGTTATGTGAAGAGCTGAGGAAAGAGGGATCCTTATGGGAGAACATCAGATGCAAAGCCTTACAACGTAAAGGTGTTGGAGGTTAGAACAGACAGGCACCCAGTGTGGCTATGTGTAGTGAGCATGAAGGCCTGTCGCACTTACTGTAGGTGAGTCTCCACTGAGTCATTTAGTGCTCAGAATAACCCCTTATCTCAATTTTATAGATGAGGAAATCGACTGGGTAATCTGCACTGGTTGAAATTACCTCTTTTCTCTCCCATTTATTCTTTGTCCCACTGCAGTCTAATTTCTACTTATGTAATTAAACTTGCTCTTACTAAAGTAGCCAACGACTGTAATACTGTTGACCACTTTCTCAAGAAACTCTACACCTTGACTTCCACCATGCCGCCCTCTTCTGTTTATCCTGGAACCTCTCAGTATGTTGATCATTTCCTTTGAGAGCTTGCCTTCCTCTGCCTGTTCCAAAACAAGTAAGGGTCTTAGGGTTAGCCAGTTGCTCTTCTCAGCCTTTACAGTACTCAAGTCGCAGTTACCCCTGTGGTTTCAGTTACCATGGATCTACCAATCACCCCCCAAGCTGTTTGTCCGTCATTAGTATCTTTCCAGAACATCAGATTGTATTATCTATTTACCTGTCTTCACTTCAAACTCTATTGTCCAAACTGAACTTATTTACTTGAAGTTTTTCTTTGATCTTTTGTCTTTCACAGACATCTTGGACTATTGACTTCATCATCTAAGGAACTTAGGAGTCTTATGATCCCTCCTTTGCTTTCTCTCTCCTCACATCCATTCTTTTACTATGCATTCTACTGATTTTACCTCCTAAATATTTTTTGAATTGGTCACTACCCTAGCATCCCTGTTCCAATCACTGCCTTATTAGGAACTACCTCCGTACCTTCTCACTGTCTTCATTTTTATCTCCCTGAAATTCACTTCAGTATTGCCAGACTGGTATGTCAAAAACACAGTTAGAAAATTCTTTATCGACTCCTCATTGTCAACGGAATAAAGCCTGAACTCTTTTCCCAGGTCATTAAACTCTTTACCAAATCATTACCATGATTTGACCTCTGACTGGTTCTCTGATCTTAACTCTTATCATTTCTGCTTTCCATTTTTTACTGTAGCCACATAGAACTACTTTTTTGAAGGCTCCTTGAATGTACATGCTATTTCTGAATTATTGACCACTGCTCATGTAGTCTTTCTGCTTGGAATGGCTTCATTTTCTTTTTCCCTTGTCTTTTTGCCACTCTGACTCCTTTTAAGACTTAGCTTAGGCCATTATCTCCTCCAGAAAGCCTCTCAGGCCCATACTATTGTTTGGATTATCAAATCGCTTCTGAAATAATGTGCTAGCAACTCTCAAGCACCTAGAACAATGTCTGGCACAGTGAAGACACTCAGTAAGAATGTGCTGAATGAATGATTGTAGTATCACTGAAGCAGTATAAAGTAGTTGGCTCTGGACCCAGACTGTTTGGGATTGAAACCTGGTTTTGCTATTTGACTGTACCTCAGTTTCTTCCCTTGTGAAATGGAGATAATGATGTCTTTAAAATAGTTTTCTGAAGCTTAAGTTTATTAATGCAGTTAAAGCATGTAGACCAGAGACTCCTATTTAGTGTAAGTGTTCAGTAAATAACCTATTATAGCTGTTGTTGCCTTTTGAATGTTTTAATTTATGTATTTGTGTCCCCACACTATCTTAGAATCAGCAAATCAATGAACAAACCAACTAATCCTGGGTTTTAAAACTAAAGATAAATTCCTGGCTTTTGAGAACGTCTTGGCGAGCTGCTAGTCTTTCTAGTAGCTCCAACGTTTGGTGTTCTGTCACAGATTTGAAACCGGCATTAATGATGATTAGCATTTCTTTTTTTTTTTTTAACATTTTTTATTGATTTATAATCATTTTACAATGTTGTGTCAATTCCAGTGTTCAGCACAATTTTTCAGTCATTCATGGACATATACACACTCATTGTCATATTTTTTTTTCTGTGAGTTATCATAACATTTTGTGTATATTTCCCTGTGCTATACAGTGTAATCTTGTTTATCTATTCTACAATTTTGAAATCCCAGTCTATCCCTTCCCACCCTCCACCCCCCTGGTAACCACAAGTCTGTATTCTCTGTCTGTGAGTCTATTTCTGTCCTATATTTATGCTTTGTTTTTGTTTGTTTGTTTGTTTTTGTTTTGGTTTTTTAGATTCCACATATGAGCGATCTCATATGGTATTTTTCTTTCTCTTTCTGGCTTACTTCACTTAGAATGACATTCTCCAGGAGCATCCATGTTGCTGCAAATGGCATTATGTTATCAGTTTTTATGGCTGAGTAGTATTCCATTGTATAAATATACCACATCTTCTTTATCCAGTCACCTGTTGATGGACATTTAGGCTGTTCCCATGTTTTGGCTATTGTAAATAGTGCTGCTATGAACATTGGGGTGCAGGTGTCATCCTGAAGTAGATTTCCTTCTGGATACAAGCCCAGGAGTGGGATTCCTGGGTCATATGGTAAGTCTATTCCTAGTCTTTTGAGGAATCTCCATACTGTTTTCCATAGTGGCTGCACCAAGCTGCATTCCCACCAGCAGTGTAGGAGGGTTCCCCTTTCTCCACAGCCTCTCCAGCATTTGTCATTTGTGGATTTTTGAATGACGGCCATTCTGACTAGTGTGACGTGATACCTCATTGTAGTTTTGATTTGCATTTCTCTGGTAATTAGTGATATTGAGCA
Source organism: Vicugna pacos (assembly GCF_048564905.1). Taxonomy (NCBI): domain Eukaryota; kingdom Metazoa; phylum Chordata; class Mammalia; order Artiodactyla; family Camelidae; genus Vicugna; species Vicugna pacos. The sequence continues at coordinate 3,863,430 of NC_132992.1, forward strand.
TTTTTTCATGTGCTTTTTGATCATTTGTATGTCTTCTTTGAAGAATTGCTTGTTTAGGTCTTCTGCCCATTTTTGGATTGGGTTGTTGATTAGCATTTCTTAATTGTTCTACTTAATTAGTTATTTAAATTTCCACACACTTTTCTTATTAATAACTCTGTTTATTAACTCTGTCTCTAGGAGTGCCCTTTATTTACTCTTAATCTTCATATAGTGTGTCTGTAGCATTTAACTGGCCTTTCCTATTATCGATTAAGGTGTGAGGGTGGTAGCTCTGCTAATATTGTGCTTTTATTAATTTGGGAGATAAACTGAAGTATGTAGTAGAGAAAGATTGAACAAGGGAGCTGAATGGGGAAATTGGGAAAATTCCCAACTACTTCAGAGTCAAACCTGCACAGTGTCTCTTCACTATTTGGTTTAAAATAAATTCTCAAAATATTGGGCACTCATAGTCAAATGTAATTTCAGTAAATGCAGTCCAGAGGCAATATAAGTCATTAAAAATGATCAGTGCCTCTGCCTTCTTTCATTATTGTGAACAATTGAGACTTGTTTACTTAAAATCTTTTTTATGACAATCATTATTTAACTTTCATAAACCTTGCCTTTCACTTTAAATGTAATGTCTCATTTTTTTCTGAATACCAGAACTGTCTATATAATCTTGGAAAACTTGATAGAAATACTGTTTTGTTTTGTTTTGTTTGTTTTTACCTCTGAACTTGCTGTTACATTTGTAGATTTTCCCAGTCTTGCTAAATTTTGATTATGTGAAATATAATCGGAAAGAAATTAGAAAAAGAGTCAATGTTTCCCAAGTTTCACTTCAGCTGATCTCATTCCCCAAATCATATTTTATTAGCATTATTTAAACCTAACTTTATAATATTATGCTCTATCACTCATAATTGTTATATTTTAACATCATTACTAGCTCTAATCCTAAATAGAATTGAAATTTTGGATTTGCTTTTGTCAAAACAAATTAAGAATATCTGTAAAAGGCTGTTATTCCATAAAAATTCAACCATACTTCTATCCAAATCTAATAGCATAAGTTATTTAGTTATTTTAAATTTATTTTCATGTTAGCACATATATCAAGGCCACAAAGGGTCCATAAATATGAATGCCTACCCCCTAATAAGCAAAATAATATAAAATCTCAGTAGTTTTTCTTATAAATATGAGTTTGTCTTGTTTTGAACCTAAGAACAGTGTGTTACCGGTATTGTGTCTTCACTATCCCTTTGAAAATTGATACTAAAGAAACAAATTTGTTGTTGTTTTTTAAAGTCTGTGTTGCCAAAAGAAACTTCTTATTAATAAATAGCAAAGAAAAATAGAAAATCTAATATATCCGTCCTGTTTTAGAAGCTAATGCTACATAATGACTGTGCTATTGGGGATGCTTCCTTTTTTTAAAGGTTACTGTCATCTACCACTGTGACTTCTAGTTGAGGACTCTGAAGTGGCATGTTTTTAAGAAGAATGAGTGTAGATGGATGGGGAAAACAGCCTTAGATGGATGGGGAAAACAGTATAGTAACACTCAGTTTTCTTAGATAGGACTAGGTGTTATCACCGAAAAAACATACTCCCATCCTGTTTTTGGTCAGAATTCTAATAAGTGGTATTATTTCTCTTCAAAAAATAATTTGTTCTCATAAGCTCTAAGATACTTCCTATTCTTTAATCTCTCATTTTTTTCTGTACTTTGAAACAGAATTTTATTCCTACTGAGTCACAACTATGCTAAAGTTGGATTTATAGGATGTTGTTTGAACCTGTTATGGTTGGTGAATATTTCTCATTTTCTTATGCAGAGAAATGGCCAAAGATACCAATGTAACAGCCATTTTTTTTTTAACAAAGGGTGTTTTCCTCCAGTGGTTAACTGACATTTTGATATTCTTACTTGACCTTTTCTTTTCTGAGGTTTCTAAAATCAAATATTCTTTCTTTGTAAGTATTAGAAACCAAATTGAAACTAACTTACTCAAAAAAAAGGGGATGGGGATTAAAGTTAATGGCAAGAATACTGGGGATTTCACAGTATTTTGAAAATAAAAGTACAGCCAGGCTTCATGGAGACAGTGGGGGTCATGGGGAAACCAGAACCAGAAACCCAGCAGTAACTCAAGCAGCTGTATTCTCCCTGCTCTGGGGCAGCATGACCTCTTCTCCTTCTCCCTACTTGTCCACTTCATTTTTCTCTTTTTGCATGTTGTCTTTTAAGACTGCACATGACTGAACAAGTACTCTAACTCTTAAATTGTAATATTCACTCGTGGCTCTGTGATCCCATTCTAAACACTGGGAAAAAAGTCCAGTTTGAGACAAACGTCCATTCTGGTCCAATCAGCTATGATGGATGAAACCAAGATTTCAGAGAACATTTCAGGCCCCATTTTTACGGTAGGGGAGTGGATGCAAGGCTTAACAACTCTCAGAGGAGAGGTATGAGGGCTACATAGATATCCTAAAAGGTAGTGATTACAAAAGTGATTGCTAAATAATGTGAAATAAAAGTAAGATATTTTTGAAGTAAAAAAGAGAATTATCTTTATGTAGTAGTAAAGAATTTAAATTATATCATCCCCAATCCATAGATGATTATTGTAAAAACTATAGAAATAGCTCCCTTTTTCAAAAAAAGAAAAAAAGCTAGCGGAGCTGATTTTTTTAGCTTCTGCATACAGAATTTCAAGTTTGAGTCATGCTACTTCATGAACACAAGTGACCTTATATTAATATTATTATTAATACATTGTGTCATTTTCTATTCAACAAGCATTTGCTGACTGCCCATCCTCTGCTAAGGATTGTGCTAAAACAGATATTTACAGAGACAGAGATGTAACATTGCCTATTCTCAAAGAATTCTAATCTAGTTGAGAAGCATAGATGTTCAAAGAAATGATTACAGTGTTAATGTGATAATCATAAAAGAGATGTGCACAGGGTGGTCTTGAAGCATGAGAAGAGGATGACAGTTCTAGGGAAGGGATTAGGAAAGGCTTGGAAGAGCAGGTCTCAGATATGACACAGGAGCTGGCCCTTTGAACAGGGGCATTCTGGCAGAAAGAACTGAATTCACAAAGGTACTGTGGAGTTTGATATGACCAAAGTGAATTTTTACACCGTTCAATTTAACGAAACTGCAATGAAAACTTATTTTTGCATATATGTCCTTTACATGATAGTGGATACTTCTTTTTTCAAAGGAAAATTATAGATTTTAGAGTGCTCAAGTCATTTTGTTTATAACTTTGACAGTGAGATTTCACTTATCGTTTGCTTTTAGCCTCTTTTATCAAATTTTTCTAACAGTAGTTGGTTGGTTAGTTTATTTTATGGTGATTTTTCTCCTATTCAAGTACAGAACTCCATACCATGTGTGACTGAAAATGCTAGAGCTTATATAACTTATAAAGATTATGGTTTTCATAAAAGTAAGTAGTGGAAACAATTTATAGTACAAGCCTAATGTAATTGTAAAAGATAAATCTCTAAAAATAATCTGTGTCAGTACTGAAATTTTATTTTAGAGGAAGGAGTATACACATACACCATTATTTTGTAAAATATTATTTTACATTATTTTATTCTTACTTCTGTAGAATTGTATCCACCTTCAAGCAAAAGTAGTGTGAGAAGTTGGCAGAATGCCTTGTGCCTCACTACTCTGATCAGTTGATTTTACACCTTTACTTCTCTTTTCAGTTCCTTTGTCCACTCATTCATAATTCCTGTACCACCCTCATCACAAATAACCAACCAACCAAACGAAATTAAAAAAAATTAAAGAAAAAACAAATTCAGAGTTGACTGTTCTGAGAAGTGACTGAGATAGGTGAGGAGGAGAGAAAAGGAAGACAGTTGTGGCCAGCTTTGTGGTGGTGGCAGTAGCGATGGTGGGGAGAGGGGTGTGTTTCAACCATGGGGTTTTCCTATAGCATGCTCGAAAATACCACCGTTTTCACCCAGGTCGTAAATGGTAACTGTTTCTCATCCCCTTTCACAGATCTGTCAATCTGCCTTTTGTCACTTTTGTCCTTCAAACACACTTTTGATACGTGTAGGAAAGAGGTGTTGAGCAGAGAAAAGGTCTTACACCTTCTACTTGTCACTCCTTTTTTTGGGATGCCTTTCCATCTCTCTTCTGTTATCCTACTCATATTTCAGGACTTAGATGATCTCTCTCTTTTCCCTGACTCCTCAAGCCTAACCTGCTTTCTGTGATTACTCCTATTATAGACATGTCATTGATAGTAATTGCTTGTTTACTTCTCTGTCTTCTCCGTTAAACTCCTGTAAGACAGGGCCGTGGTCTGCTTGTCTTTGTGTCCCCAGTGCCCGGTGCAGAGCCTGGCACATGGCAAGGTTACCATTTCAGGATTCTTGGTTGCAAACTGCATAAACCAACTTCGGTTAGCTGAAGCAAAAGGAAAGAAATTTACTGGAAGAATATTAGTTAGCTTACAGAAAAGATTGGAAGACTGGAGAACCAGACTCTGATAACAAACAGGAAACCAGCCAACCTCACAGGTAGACCATAGCCAAAGTTGTGCCGCAGAAATGTCCTTTTTCTGTTTAAGACACCATTGACTCCTCCACGGTGCACTGGATGCCGTTGCTGGAACACTGCCACTGGGAACCGTGTGTCACTGCCCTAAGGATGCATTTTAAACTGTCTTTGCAACTTTAGCTCTAGATTCAAATTCTGCATGAATGCATCTAATTGACCAGTAGTTCCTGGTCCCTACATAGGGAAGCAGGTATCTGGTCTTTTTGGTTTCCATATGGTTGACTCTCTGGCTCAGCTTCCTTCCAAGACACACAAAGTGGCAGATTTTCTGAACATAAGAAAGGAGTTCAGATGCTGGACAGTCAAAAATAAAACTGACACATGTTCTTTTAGATAAACATTGGTAAGTGTTTATTAGATGAATGAGACAATCAGTCATAATTTCCTGTTTCTAAACCTTTACATCAACAAGACATGAAATGATTATGGTGCTACTTCTGTAATTCAGAACAAAATCCATTCTAAACCATAAAATAAAGAAAAGCAAAATCAGTAAATTTATTTCTTAAAATGGTGATACCTCATTTTTGAATTAGTGAAGTTTGAATTTAATTCAAATAATTTTTTTTGGTGCCCTTCTTGTAATATTCCAAGCACATGGATATTGGCTTATATGATAATATAATGCTGAATGGAGCCAGGATTTGAACTTAGCCAAACTAATTCCAGGTCACTTTACTGCTCTTTTTGTAATCTTTGTATAGTTGTATTCAGCAATTAATTGAAACAAAAACAACAACTAATACTTTTAAGAGCTTAGTCAGAGGAATGTTTTTGCTTGTGAAAAGAAGTTTTTATTTCTAAGCCATTTTCCCCGTTAAACATAAGGTCTTGTTACAACCACTCTGGAACACTATTTGGCATCATTTCCAAAGTTGAACATACATATTCCCTATATCCTAGCATTTTTATTCATAGGTATTTTTTAAAATGCAGACATTTGTGCATCAAAAAACATGTACAATAATTGATACTTGATTTTATATTTACTTATAATAACTAACATAGGAAGCCAAATATCTTAACAATAGGATGAATAAATAATACTCTGATATTCTCAAAATGAAAAACTATTGCTACACAATGAGCATTGTTGCCAAAACACAGTCTCTGTACCCCACTTACTGAATTGAGACTTGAGGACAGAGTTTTGGATGAAGTAGAAAAGGCAAAGGAGATCATAGTGAGCTAACACCTCTAAGACTGTGAGCCAGCTGAGGGGAGAAGGCAGGGGGTTTTACAGTCAAAGTTCAGGATGTGGAGCTAGTTTCCATAGAGATCGCATACAGGGTAACAAGTTGTTGCAAAGTTGTTCTTGTTTTTGCAGATGCAGAGGTCCCCTACCCTCTGCTGGGTATGAAGTTCACCTCCGACTTTGGAACTTTTCTAATATTCTGGTGCCTAGAACAAAGGATGCTTAGGGAGGGGGTCTGTGGCAAAATCTAGAGAAAAACTTGCACAGTTTAAAATCGGGTTGATAAATGCTTCTAGCATTTTTAGGCAGGCTGAGGCCTGCACCTTGAACAACAGGGTACAAGGAAACCATAAGGGGCTAAAAATATTGCAGACATGTGCAGTTGGGATGAGTTATGAACAACAAGATGCACAAAACACCCAACTGCTGTTTCTGAGGTGTTGAGGTCAAGAGTAGGACACTAGGGGCAAGAGCAGGACATTGAGCATGATCCCTACGTGCAGCACGGGGTTGGGCGGACCACCCAAGCCTCCCTCCTCTCCATCCTGACCCTGATTAGCAAGAGCATGAGAAAAAACCCTTTAAACCATTAATCCAGATAAACAGTTACAAACACCATTACAGATATCAGTTGGTCGCCAATGATGACAGTAGGGTCCTGCTCGGTTATAGAATGACTGAATCTCAAAAACATATTGTAGAGTGAAAACACTTGGACCAAAAGATTACAGACTGTATGAATCCTTCCACGTTCCATTTATATAAAGTTAAGAAGGAAACAAAACTAATTCAGTGTTAGAAGTCAAAATAGTGGTTCTTTTTGGAAAGATTGAAGGGGGATTGGGGGCTTCCTGTTACTGGTTCTGTTCTATTTCTTGACCTGGGGGGTATTTATAATGGTGGTATTGTGTTCACTTTCCTGGAGTTGTACTTTTCTCTATATATGTATGTTATGCTTTAATTAAAAAGTTTAACTGAGGGATAGGTATAGTTTAGTGGAAGAGTGCATGCTTAGCATCCACAAGGTCCTGGGTTGAATCCCCAGTTCCTCCATTAGGGAAAAAAAAAAAAAGAGCCAAAAATAATTCCTTTGTGGCAGGGAAAGGTAAAAAGCAAAAACAAACCAAACCCCTCCCGCCTCAAAACAGACTTGTATGAGGATGCACTTGAGGAGCGTGACTCATTGAACCCCTTCCTCCGAAGTTGTATGTAAAGACCCAGCTGAATATCCGGGTATTTTAAGGTAGAGAAGATCCATATCACTAATCAGATTCTCAGAGAGCTTCATGACCCCGAAAAAGTTAAGAACCCACATCTCCAAAGCCTGCATATTCAGAAAAATCATTGTTCAACATACTATGGAAAGCTTGTTTTGTAGTGATAATACGTCTTTGTTTCTATGATCAGATTCTCTGTGTTTTAGATCCCATCCCCTCATCCTTTCTCAAGGCTTTTACAGTTATCTTTTTCTCCTTCATCCTCATTTCTGTCTCTGCTGGATGATTGCCCTTGGCATACTCCCCTTAATTTCATTCATTTGAGTCTATGTCTTCTATGTCATCTACAAATTACCACTCCATTCCTTCCTCCTCTCCACATCGAAACTCCTACAAAGGGATGTGTATACTTCTTCACCTCCATTCTGTCTTCAGCTCATTCCTGTTGGGCTTTCCTTCTCACTTACACTTTACTGAAATGGGTCTTCTCAAGGTCACAGTGATTTGAGTTTTGCTGAAATCAGTGGTTAAGTATCTGCCTTTGGTGGAAGTGGGGTGAGAGCACCTCCAGTGTAGAAAATTGATTTAATCAATGATTTAGTCATATTTATTATTTCATGGTACACTTTCATCATTGATCTGTGTGCACCCTGCTTTAATATTATTTTGTCTTCCTTTATCCTCCATCTTCACTCCCATTCCCTTTTCCTCTTAGGTATCTACTTTAATATGTTTACTTAGCATATGCTGAGTATATTTTTCAAAACTATAGTGCAGTTTTGGATATGTATTTTTAATTTATACAAATGATATTTTGCTGTAGATTCCTTTTAGTTTTCTACTATTTTAAATCAACACTACATTTAAAAAAATTATCCATGTTCTTATGTTTACATCTATTATTGCTTCTGACTGCTGCGTGGTATTCAGATCGTAGTATCCACCACATTTTAAGAAGATTCCTTTGCTTATGGACACCTCAGTTTCTTTCTTTATTCATTCAACAAATTGACCACATACTATCCCAGGTACTGGTGCTGATTGTATAGCAGTGACCAAAACAGAATAATTCCTACCCCTGTTGAAATGAACATATTGTGGAAAGAGAGACAGATAATAAATAAAATGAATAAGTGTAATTTCAGGTGCTTATTAACAAATAAAGATGTTACTTGTTACAGTTTGTGGGAAAAAGTAGAAAGAGGTTTTTTAAAAGGCTTAAAGTAGTATATTTGAATAGGTGGTGAAATGAAATCATTGAGGAATTGAAATGTTCAACATGAGTCAAGTGACAGACTATAAATACTTTTCAGGAAGGGTGATATTTTTAATCAATGGTTCTCATTATTACTATATGTTAATAGAGGTGAATTTTAGATTGCTTGTCTTCTGTAAATGTATTTTTAATTACCCCAATGAGTACTATTTCGAGTAGCTGTGAAATAGAGAAGAAAAATCAGATATCGTGTGTTTGAGAGAAACTTTGGGAAGATTCCATTGATGGCAACAATTCATTTTAGATACCTAGCCTAACGAATGTTTGTGATAATTTAGAAAGGAACTTCGTGATATGGGAGTGTTATTCATATGGGAAATTAAGTAAAAGAGTAAAAATTAAGTTAAAAAAAAAGGTAGTGCAAGAGACAGTTTAAAACCAGACTTCCCTCTCACTCTAGACTGGTAAGCACCATATATTTGCATTTCACGTACAGTGTTGAATATGAACAGATTTTCAGTACTAGACTGGTAGTTGATTTTATTATTGTTAGTTTATAGGGAATCTTATTTCTCCATAGGAATCGTAAATCTCGTAGTTTCCTTTTTTGTGTATATATATATATTTTTTATTGAAGTATAGTTAGTTTACAATGTTGTGTCAATGTGGTGTGCAGCATAGTGCTTCAGTCATACATGAACATACATATATTTCTTTTCATATTCTTTTTCACCATAAGTTACTATAAAATATTGAATATCTTGTACTCTATAGTGTGAACTTGTTGTTTCATAGTTTATTTATTTAAAAAGAATGTCAGTAGCTTTAAAACTTTTCCAGATACCATTTCCCCATCCCTCTTTAACCATTTCTCACCTTTCTTTTTCCCATTTCTGCACAATTTTTTACTCATCTTTTTATTCCTTTTCTTGCCATCTCTCTTTGTTCAATTTCTTTTCTTTTCTGTGTTGCTTTTCTCTCTGATTTTTGGTCACTCATTTTTTTTTCTTACCTACCAATTTCCCCCACTCTCTTCAGCCAGTTTAACTTCTACTTACCTATTAACTTTTTTGGTCCATCAAAGAACATGTTCACTAATTAACACACAGGGTTCCTCAGGGAATTACTTTCTTCTCTTTCTTTCTTGAATTGAGGTATGGTATAGTAGAATTCCAAATTAAAAGCCATGAGAGTTGAGTCATAAATTGATGTATTTGGTCTTAGACAAGCTGTTTAACTCTTCTGCCTCAGTTTCTTCACTTATAAAGCTAAATCTCCAGGAACCCTCCTAGCTCTAAAATCCTAAGATTCTGTGGTGTCTTTCTTTTTTTTTTTCCTACTGTGCTGACCTCATTCATTTAAGAAATATTTATACACCTACCATGTGTTTATAACTCCTATAATTTATGTGAAGGAATCAAAAGAAATAAAAGACAGAGTTCCTGCTTTTCAATTGTTCATAGTCTGTCTAGAGAGACAAGAGGTATCTGCATATTAACCCTCAGTTATTTCTAGGACTAGAAATAGTTCCTGTTCTCTCCAAACCAGATCCATATTCTCAAGGGAATACCAGCTACTTTAGTTCAAACCTCATTTCTTGGGAAGGGGCAGAGTTGCCCCTGAACACACTGAAAGACTCCTTTTTATTTTCTTATACATCTAGGAATCCCCATTGTAGCTGTTCTGTAGCATTATTTTATGTTGTTCACTTGATTCCAGCCTGGAATTTATTCATGATAAGAAAATTTATCTCAGAGCTAAGGAGATTCATCTTCATTGTGATTTAGTAAATGATCACTCTCTGTGCCTATCTTCTGTATGCATGCATATGTCTGTGCATTTATATGTTTGTATAATCATGTTCAAATAAAATGTTCCAGATGGTTGAGTAAATGTGACCAGCAAGTCTTTCCACATCATATATGCTTTTTTTCTCTGGTTTGTTGCCATACCTATTTTGTGAGGGGGGTATTGCTTTTAGAGACATCGTCTTTTCCTTTCATTGGCTCTATATGCTGTAACTCCATGAGGATTAGGCACAGTGGCAGGGAAGAGGCAGGAGGGAAGTGGGCATACTTAGAAAAGGTCAACGCTAAGGATCCTTGCGATGGAACTACTCTGTATCTTGACTTTGGTGATAAATAAATGAAACTGCGCGTGTAATAAAATTGTATAAAACCAAATACGCATACATACACACGTGCACGTACACAAATGAATGCAAATGGGGAAATCAGAATAAGGGGGATTGCATCAATGTACAATCCCGCCTGTGATTGTGCTATAGTTTTGCAAGATGTTACCATTGGGAGAAACTGGGTAAAAAAATATACTAGACCTCTATTATTTTTTTTAACTGAATGTGAATCTACAATTATTTGAAAATAAAAAATTCAATTAAAAATAATAGCAATTTAAAGGAATCAGTGCTGAAAGATAAGCTAACATGTGTAGCTGCAGGAAACACATTGGAATATCACTTTGAGTAGCATGACTTTCCATTTCCATCAAAAGATGCTTTACCAAATAGATTTTACACATTTTTTATTGTAAATTTTCTTCTGCACGTATGGTAAGTGAAGCACTAGCTATAATGTGTTGTCTCCTGTAGCAGAAGAACTCTGTAAATAATTAAGTGTTGCCAGTTTTATATCAGTCTCATCTTCTCTGTAATAGGAAATCAGTTAAATTCTAAAAATGGGTCAGTTTATTTCATACAATTCATGAAATCAAAATAAAGGTTTTTGAAGTTCATTCTGTCAAAGATGAAACATTCAATACTGTGAATACTGCTATAAATTAATTTTAAAATTTCAGCATTGAAGAAAATGCTTTGTTTTTTGAGTAACAAACAAATGTTGAGTTTAGTGGAGCACGGAGTCATTATTAAAACAATGTTCTTACTGTATTAGGAAACTTAATGTAGCAGAAAATTTATTTGGAATTGGTTATATAGTACATTCATAATTCATAATTGCATCAAAACAATCTGATATTATACCAGTAAAATATGAGCTGTAGTTTTCAAAATTTACAAGTATTTTTATATACATAGATTATTTCAACTAGAGCATTTTTGTGATTATTTGATGTTGAATTTAGAAAATGTTCCAGCAGGTCAGTAGTTACATTATCTCTTTGATTGATACCTGTCAGCAATAAGATTTTAGAAATATTTGAAATATATATGTATATATTTGTGCCACTCCATATTTACTGACTGAAAATATTCAGTGAATCTGAAGTGGAGTGGTATACTAATTTTTAAAACACATGTCTGGACCATTTTTTAGCAGTCTAAAATGTAACATGGTTGTACTGTTGTTTTTTTTCTCATTCATCCTTTTCACCCTTCATTCCAATCTAAGACACTTTAATCAAATCTTGGCTCAGATGATTTTGGGCCTTTCCCCATTTCTCTCCCACTTTCCACAGACACAAACCAAGGACCATCCAAATTAGGTAAATCTGGTGTCTCCTGCTGCTGCTACTTCCCTGTCATTAGTAGATAGTCCACATTGGTTAAAGCTCTGGTTTCTTCCTCTTGTGCTTGTGCTTATATTTTTCTTCTAGGAATGAGATACTATATATAATGCCTCAGAAATAGGCATGTTTCTCTTCCTCTTGGCTCCTATATACATTTATTCTTTTGTGTCCTACTTATTCTTTTATTTCTCTCTATCTTTCTCTCCCTTATCTGCTTTTTTTATTTTTAAGAATGTTTATTCTTGACTGAAATGGTATTCTAGAAGAGCTGGCGTATAAAAATTACTTACTGACTCTTAACCGTGTGAGAACAATATATGCAATCATTTTGTTTGAAAATTATCATTGTTAACAGAACTTTTAAGTTGTCACAGGCGTCTTAGGGGGAAATATTTGATTGGAATTAATTTAAGCTCAATTCTTATTCTTTTCCATACAGTGTTTCTCAAACTCTGAGGTGTGCATAATTCACAAATTGAGACCTGGCA